>NC_134879.1:34002960-34115460 GCF_041734735.1 Babylonia areolata
AACTGAAACAGCACATCGAAACGTTAGAAACACGCTTAGCCAGTGTTGAAAAACTGAAACAGCACATCGAAACGTTAGAAACACGGAAAGCCAGTGTTGAAAAACAAAATACACAGCTACAGAAGGAAAACCAGTCACTCAAAACACAAACGGGGACAGTGCAAGCAACCATCAAAAAGATTAAACCAAAAACAACCACGAACAGGGACACCCAGAGACTCCCCATTGAAGCCACAGCTTAACAGGTCAAAGCACACTCGAAGCCCTCTCAGACAATGCAGACAAGCAATGAAAATGAAATTGTGAAGGAAAACACACAATCCACTACCCATATCACACCTACAACCCCCACAAATACACACCAACCACCCACAGAAACCAGCCTGATAAACCCATTTCCAGTTCCAGCCCACATCCAAGACACTTTCCTCAATAACAACATCACCAGCCAGATAAACCCATTTCCAGTTCCAGCCCACATCCAAGACACTTTCCTCAATAACAACATCACTACAGCAAACAGCTTCTCAGTGTTGAGGGAAGACACACTGCCTGATGAGACACCAACCAACTACAACAAAGATACGAAAGTAGACACAAAATCAAAAACCACTACTCCCAGCCCAACCACCATCAACAAACGCTCTGAAAGGGAAATTCTATGTAACACACAGATAAATAAAATGCATCCGCTATACTGATTGGAGACTCCAGTATACGGGCTATTGATGCACAGAAACTGTCCCAAAAAGGCCATATTATGTGTCAAAAAGTGCATGTGCCAGGTATGACTGTTGGTGACATGCATGAGTGGTTACGCAATCTACCAACCCATCCCTCCATTCACTTTGTCACTGTGCATGTTGGAGTCAACTCTTTGCCGACAAGTGCTCCCCCGAGCGCTGGTACGCCACAGCTCAATAATCCCGGCTCAGGGTCGACATAACTTCAATAACACCATCCTCCCGTCACTTGGCAGCAGCCTGTGAGAAACTTGGTGCTGTGTTCATCAACAACCACATCACCTTCACAGCCAGGTCCGGAGCCCCTCAACTGGACCTGTACAAAGGCATCAACCAGCCCAGCCCCAAAGGGACAGCTAAACTAGCTGTCAACTTGAGTATTGACAACGTACGGTCGTCTGGAATGTCTGTCTCTTGGTCGCCAGACAGTGACCGTCCAGACATCCCCCATCGTGATGTGCGTCCACGCACACGGCAACCTCGCGGTCGACAGGGGCCGCAAAGGAGACCTGCCTTCCCCAATCCCCCGCCACCCACTTACCACCAACCACCCCCACCATCCCTGTACCACTACCCTCCTTTGGTCCCTAAGCCCAAATCCCCCATCTTTCCTCTTCCCTCTGTCCACCCCCATTATCCACCACGAGGGGCACTTCACTGTCAACAGACGGGAACGCCACAGGCGGGACGTTCCTGACAATCACCCAGGCAACGCCAGTGTTCCTCGACCGCCGCCTGCCCCCTGTGTGCACAGCATACCGCAATGTGTTAACACTTAGGACTGCATTAGTATGCGTGTGCAGGTGAATGCATGTGTGCGAGGACGAGTGCGAAATGACTGCGCATGACTGCGTGTAAGCGAGCGTGAATGTAGCGTGAATGCGTGAATTTGTGTCGCTGAACTCTGCCTTCAAATGCCGAGATATTTGGTGCGTACAATCTGACATTTCCTTTTTGTCGTTTCTACAGAGTTACGCGACCGTATTCCCTTGTGGAGTGTTTTGATTCATTATACTCCCTTTCCTCTTGTTTCTTCACTACTACCTCCCTCTTACTCTCTTCGTTCTCTCTCTCTCCCTCAAAATCAACCGTGATCAATTTCTGTGATCATTTCTGCGAATCAAGTAAATACACACTTGTCCACAATAGCTAAGAAAACTATCACCACAGATTACACAAAATTGCATGACCTTGAAAAATTAAATTTGTATTGTCAGGATAAAAACACCTTAGTTCAAGTAAATATTCCACCCATAACAGTATTTGAAGTCTATAACTACCCTATCCAACTAAAACAAACAGGAACACGCGGACTGGATGGCATCGACAACAGTATCAGTATCAGTATCAGTAGCTCAAGGAGGCGTCACTGCGTTCGGTCAAATCCATTTTCGCTACACCACATCTGCCAAGCAGATGCCTGACCAGCAGCGTAACCCAACGCGCTTAGTCAGGCCTTGAGAAAAAAAAAGAAGAAAAAAAAGAAAGAAATAATAAAAAATAAATAAATTAAAAAATAAAAATATCAAATAAAATAAATATTTTTTAATAACAAAAAATAAATAAATAAATAGAACAAAATAATAAAATAAAATAAAATAATTAAAATAATTAATAATTAAATAAATAAAATAAATAAATAAAAAATAATAGATAAATTCATAAAAATACAACTACTAAGAATAATATAATAGATAAATACATAAAAATTCTACTACTAATAATAATAGTAATATCCAAAAGGCGCTAAATCTTGATTAAGTCTACTCTAGGCGCGCGCGCGCACATACACACACACACACACACACACACACACACACAAAGATGATGATAAATGAGCAGATAAATGTAAAACATGCAGACACACGTTCACACACACACACACACACACACACATTACCCTGCAATCCCCCCCCCCCCGGCCCCCCTCTCCTCCACACACTCATTTCTAGGCTACACATCGCAACTTCCACGACACACACACACACACGCACGCACGCACACTTACTTGTACAAGCACACGCACATACGCCCATATCCCCCCCACCCCCCACCCACATATATACACATATATGTGCACACCCGCACGTTCCTATATTCCGTTGCTCCCACAGTGTAGACATGCATACACACACATGCCTCATCCTACACACACACACACACACACACACACACACACACGTGCACAAAGCTCTCCTGGCACATGTGTACACTTACACCCTTGCGTACACACACACGCACACAAACACACAGACACACAAACACACACGCACAGAGGCTGCCACTGACTGTCAAGGAGGCGTCACTGTTCGGACCACGTCTGTGGTTCGGCCAGATCCATGTTCGCTACGTACACCACATATCCTGTAGGCAGATGCCTTACAGCAGCATAACTGACCCGGCCAACGCCTCGAGTGCATGCTCATCTATTTGTGTACCTATATGTCAAAGTGGACTTCTTTTTACATGCCAGAGGACAACATACACCATCGTTGCCATGGGTTCTTTTACAGTGCGCCAAGTGCACGGGACCTCGGTTTATCATCTCGATCGAAAGGCTAGACGTTCAGTTTGATTTTCCAGTCAAACGTCGTCGAAAGGGTCACAGTGAGAGCGGATTCGAACCCTTGCTCACCCTGACGGACTCTAAGCAGCTGAGTGTCTTAACCATTCTGCCACCTTCATCCTCAAACTGAGCGTCTGGTCTTTCGGATGAGACGATAAACCGATTTGTCCGAAAGAGGCAGTGACGCCTCCTTATCAAGTTTACGTATGGAAGGCCTCACAAAGTACATTCAATTTATGATTCATACTGAAATATATTCAGAGTGAAAATGTTTTTGAATTATTGTTATTTTCCCCCCACTTATCAAATAAGCTCAAATCAATGAATTTAAATGAAAAGCCAACTGAACACTATAAATAGACTATGAAAAATGGGTGTGCTAAGACATGCAAGCGCCCATGCATATGCCTGGTGGTTTGACCAGACTTTACCAGCATCCCCGACAGAACAGATTGCGAACACACTGAGAGCGTAGCTTGCCGGCAGGCTACAAATATACATCAGTGCGATTGCTATCAAAATATGCTTTAATTAGTCATCATCTTGTGTGATCGAAAAATTGTGTGTGTGTGTGTGTGTGTGCGCGCACGCGCGCGCGCGTGTACGTGTGTGTGCATGTTTTATCTGGAAGAATTTAAGATTTTTTAAAAAGGTCTTATACCGAAGTCCAAGTTTTGCATGTCTAGCCCTCTTCACAAAGATGATTTTTCTATATTGTCTCTTTTTCAAGTTTTGCATGTCTAGTCCTCTTCACAAAGATGATTTTTCTGTTCCATCTTTTTTTTATATACTCTTTCAGAGTAATTTATACTTCAGTTTTTGAGCTTCTAAGCATGCTGCGAGCACTTAAAAAATGTTATGGAATTCATCTAAAAACAAAAATCTATTTCCTTTCCTTGTTCTGATGGTCAAGACATGAAGACACACCATGGACAAGTCTGCATGCTTTGCAGTCTGTATTGCTTTGTTAGCAATTATTCATAAACATTGAAAATGTGGAGTGATGGCTTAGAGGTAACACGTCTGCCTAGGAAGTGAGAAAATCTGAGGGCGCTGGTTCAAATCACGGCTCCGCAGCCAATACTTTCTCTGCCTCCACTAGAACTTGAGTGGTGGTCGGGTCGCTAGTCATTCGGATGAGACGATAAATCGAGGTCCCGTGTGCAGCATGCACTGAGCCCACGCAAAAGAACCCACGGCAACAAAAGGGTGTTCCTGGCAAAATTCTGTAGAAAAATCCACTTCGACAGGAAAAACAAATAAAACTGCATGCAGGAAAAATTGTAAAAAAAATTGGTGGTGCTGTAGTATAGCACTGCGCATTCTCTGGGGAGAGCAGCCCGAATTTCACACAGAGAAATCTGTTGTGATGAAATACAAATGCATGATCTCTTGTCCACATGATTGTTAACAAATTGGTTGATAACTTCTTTAGCATTGAAAATGCATATTTTGTCCACATGATGGTTATCCAATTGATTGACTACTTTTTCAATAATTTTAAAAATGCATGATTTTTGTCCATTAGATTGATAACGGTTTGATTAGTTAGCTATGTGGATAGATATTCTAAAATTGAATTGATTGTGTATCTTACTTGTCCCTGTTTTTTACTTGCAGACTGTTATACGTTTAACCGTTTTCTTATGAATACACAATAACATCCCCATTTAGAATTATAAAATAGATTTTACTAAATGTTTTAAAGTTAGAACTTTTTACCAAACTGATGTAGTACTCATATTGTTTTTTCTTTAAGTAATGGTATATTTGGGTTTCTTTTTATGCAGATAATGTAAGACAATACTTGATGGTATATTCATTATTATATATACTTTTTTTTTTTGACGGTGGTGGATGTGATGTGCTTTGCTTTGCTGGGATTTGTGCCTGTGTGATTCAAGACTGTTATGGTGCATGTGTTGATTTGCTTATTATTATGTCACTTAATCTTAAATATCTATATTATAGCCATTATCATGTGAGACTTGTGTTGACTTTGTACATATTTTATGTCACTTAGACTTAAATTTATATATTTTATCTGAGATGAGGGTACTGCACTATATAAGCCTGCATTTTATCATTGTATCTCTCTCTGGTAAATCTTGATATGCTTAATTACATAATATCCAGAAATGTCACAAAAATAATTTTTTTTTTGCTTGCATGCTGTAAGTTTAACCAAATTATTTATAGCAAACACTCACATTAACAAAAACCCACTTGGCTGATACCAATATGATCTTTTCTTCTTGCAAATGGCATACTTCCCTTCTTAAAGTGATTCTTTCCACCAGTTTTCCAGTATGTGATGTTTAATACAATTGACCAATGCAGTTTTTCTGATCTATTTGGAATTCCACTGCCTGAAAAGTGAAATAATTTGTTTCTAATGTACTCAAATTAAACCCTCCTTGCATTTTTGAAAAAGCATGCAGAATACAATTTCAGAAAAATATATCTCATGTCATTGGAATCAGCATCTAATCCAGTAGACATTTTGTTATATCAGTTCTTCAGGATTTGTACCGGAGTGCTGATAATTCCTCTTAGAAACAAGGTCAGAACTCTATTTTGGCCCAGTAGTTTGAAACAAACTGCCCTTCACAATATGTAACGTGGATTCCCCAGTTCATTTTTTTTTTTTAAACACATCTCTTCCATCACGCTGACCATCTTATTGAAAGATGTGATTTTTAAACTTCTGGTGGCCGAGTATGTGCATGTGTGCTTGTTTGCATGGTTGTGTGTGCACAGTGGTTTGTATATGGTATGTTGTACTTGAATGCTTGCATACTTGTGTAACTTTTAATGGAAACAACACAAGCTCCCTGTCTGGGAGGCTAGAGTGTCTATCATTGCCAGGAACCACAAATTGTGGCTTTAAATTCACTGAATAGGATTGGAGTACTGATGTAGGATGTGGCCTGGGATATCTTAGTACTGTACGTGTCAGCAAAACTAAAACAAAAAAGAAAAAAAGTGGCCAAACAGAGCATACTCGCTAAAGCTATTTTATTTGAAATGGAACAGCTTATGAACAAATGCGGTATCCTGCAGGAAGTTTCATTTACAACACAAACTTGTTGACCTACAAAGTGTCAGGAAGTCAAAGCTGCCCATTTTGTTGTGTTGCATGTGTGTGTGCTTTGTTTGGTGCATTTGTGTTTGTGAGTTTCTTCTATCTATTAACAAAGTCAACTTAATCCTAGTGCAGCTTTTACCCAGGCAAAGAATCTTTTCCTTGTATGTAAGTGAAGGAGCTCAAATAATTTAGTATGAAGTTAGCATTATGAAATGATGTTGCTCTGCTCACGTTTGTCTTATATCTTTATTTCCTGTTTGATGTAAATATGAAATAAAAAGCTTCATTACAAAAAAAAAAAAAAAAAAAAAAAAAAAAATCCTCAGTCCCATGGAGTACCTGTTTCTACAAGGTCTGTGTGAGGTGACCAGCTTTCTGTTTCAAACAAGCACATACATACAAGGTTCACATTCTTTCCACGACACTGGAAATAAGCAACAATGTACACATTTTTTACTTTTAATGAAGCCACCAAAAAAAGAGCAGATTTTTTTTTAATAAGCAAGAGAAACAATTAAATCTACAAATACAATTGCTTAACATATAACAAAACCATGAAAAGTTTGCCACTGACAACCTGCAACAGAAAGCACATGCTGTTTAAGCTTGTGCAAGACTGTGTGCACAAAGATCAGTAATTACTTTTATATGCCAAAAGTAACTAGCACAGTGCACTAAAAACCACGGTATTTATCATAAAACCTTCAGTCTTCAGCAATTCCAATATCGGCAATTCCCATAAAAATAACAAGTATTTTGTGTTGCCTACCTACCTCATCTGTGTATTTATTGATGTTTTTACAGAATACAAAATGTTACAATATTAAAGAGTATCTAAATATTCTCAAGAAGAGAACAGATACCTCTGCAGTAAAATGAAATTAACATAATTGTTAACAAAGTGTCCAATTCAATGTACGGAAAAAACAAAAAAATCTCTTTGCAAGCTGCATGCTACTATGGTAAAGAAAAAAAAAGAAGAAAATAGAATGGAAAGACAAGTGAAATGCTTACACATGGTTTATCAGTTCAACGAAACTTTGTTTAAAGGATATTAGCGAAATTTCGTTTCAAGGATATCTGTTAACATTAACATTAAGCAGAGTCTTTCCAAATGTGAGTTTTTGTTCTCTTTAAGCAACCACTTGTCTTTCAACAATGACCATGGAGCCCACATGTATCTATGGATGTGGATATAACTAAAGGTCTGTATAAGGTGACCAGATTTGTGTTTCAAATAAGCAAATGAGTAAGTTCACAATCAATCCATATTGTCCATGACACTGCAAATAAGCAACACTATACACATGTTTTGTAAAGGAAATTTTCTATCTAAAATTACGTTTAAATAACATACTTACCGTGACCCAACTAGTGCAGACTCCGGCAGGGGTCTGACATTCCTGTCCTGTGCAAACTACTATCCGCCTATGCGGAGCAGACGAAACTACGGCCGATAACCTCCCGGAAGTAGGTAACCTCCCCTTTGTCCCGCTGGTTATCGCCCTCTTTTTCCGGCAGCCATCATGACTCCTGTACCTGTGCTCTTCATACGGCTAAGTTTTTTCGTATTTTCTGTCTGTCTGTCGATCCTCTGGCGTTCTTGTTTGTGGTCAAATTATGTCTCCAACCAGGTCACATAATTATGTAGCTCGATTGGGGAATCGTGCTAAAATTAAGGCGCGATCGCAATCGATTCGCTGACACTCTGGGCCCTCTACTACTGGCCCTCTAAACAACGCCAACCCGCCGCCTTCTCCACTTCCTCCGCTCCCTCCGGTCGACTCCAGACCTCCGCCACCTCCTCTGGTGACTTCTAGAGGTTTGTGGTCACACACTCAGGTCAGTGTTACCTTTCATGTCATTTTTATCGATCCGCGAACTCACTCGACGCGATCCGCGTTTTCTCGGCCCTGCCAGTCGGCAGTGTACGAGTCGATCTCCTCTATCTCTTTACCATACCCACAGTTGCACCAATGGAATGGCCACAATCCCTTGGGGACAAAAAAAAAAAAAGGCAGCTTGTCTTGGATCCGCACGTTAGACTGGGCCCTATGTGCGATGCGTCCGTGGTGGCGGCCGTGACATCGGATCACGCGACCCCCCACGCGGCTTGCCTCGACCGTCTCGGATCCAATAGCGACCGAGGCGTGTAGGGATGCCCTCCCCTGGTGTAGGGAGGAAGGTGGACCACTAGGGGACACGCTTGCCCATACGCGTGCACCCCCCTCCTTGTCCGGATCACCCGATCCAAAACATATCTTTTAATGAAGCCACAAGTTAAAAGACAAAAAAGTTGAATTAACAAGATAAACAAGTGAATTATTTATATGATGGCATAGCATATAATGAAACCTTCAAAAGTTTACCTAAACAACCTGCAACAGAAAACACAAGCTGTTTAAGCTTGTGCAAAACTGTGCACACAAAGACTGGTAAAAGATAAAATACAGTTTAGCCCTACATACTTTAATGTGCCACCTGAAACCACTTCATTTATCATATTAACCTCCGCAAAACCTTCAGTCTTAAGCTAATCCAACACCAGCAATTATTATAAAGACAATAAGCATGTTGTTTTGTCTATCTCATGTTTGCATTTATCTTATCAGGTTTTCACACAATTTAAAAAAATTACAACATTAAAGAGTAAATCAATAGTCTGAACAAGAGAACAATAATAGTAAGTGGGTAGTAAAATGAAATCAACTTTCTCAATACCATAATAATCATTTATTAGCAAAGTGTCCAATTCAGTGCACAGGGAAAAAAAGCAAAGTTGGTTTGCCAGCTGTATCATTCTGTGGTAAAGGAAAGAAAAGACAAGTGAAAAGCTTACACATGATTTGACAGTTCAGCGAAACTTTGTTTAAAGGATATAAGCGAAACTTCGTTTCAAGGCTATCTGTTAATAAGAAACAGATACCTTCCAAATGTAAGTATGTGTTCTCTGTAAGCAACCACTTATCTTTCAACAATAACCACTACAGTATTTTCAAACAAGTACCATAAGTCTATAAAGCAGGTTCCGGCGAAGATCAAACATTAGCTGAATGTCAAGTGCAAACAATAACAAGCAAAAGCAAGAAAAGAAAGTCTAACCCAAACATTTAGTCCTGTCACAATATCTAATCAGAAGCTCTCAGTGGGTTTCCTCCAGAAACACACCAGCATCAAGTTTGCAGAAAAGTCGAAGTTGCTGTTCCAGTCACTGATGATCTGATCAGGCACCATCCCACACCAGACTGTCTGTCTGTTTAACTCAGATCAGAGCAAGTAAGGGCAACACCTCGCTCGTAGAAACCATGGTCCTTGCCCGCAGGCTTGTCAGCACTGTCAAAGTCCAGGGTGAACAGCAGCTGCCCCCTGGTGGCGTTCAGGTACACAGGAAGAGTCACCCTTCCGGCAGACGGGGTCTTGCTTTCATCAGTCCTGAAAAGAAAGAAAAAAACATGTTCCTTGCTTCTAGCTGCTAAAAAAGTAGCATGTTTTGTTCTCTCACAACCCTTTTAAAAAGAAACATTTTTTAATATTTTTTTAGGCTTTTCATTGTGAATGAATATTCCTGCCTCCATTCACTCTGATTTTTTATTTTTTTCACATCCAGAAACTGAGACAGAAGAAAAGGCTGTCATCAAAAGGATACCAGTCATGATGTGACTGGCAGTGTGTACAGGCACTTGTGCTCATTTGTGTACTGTATGCAAGATACATGCACAAGTACAGTTTTCTTAGCAAACAAATAAAAAGACAACAACAGAGATGAAACTAAAAATTCTCAAACAGCAGCAGTTCAAGTGTTACTCATCTAACAGTGACACTGATTTAAGCAATAATCAACAAAAACATACATCCACCAACATATACATGAATCACCGTAACACTGACCACAGACAGACAGGAACAGACAGACAGACAGATAAGTGTTTTTCTCACTTGATCCATCTGAGCACAGTCAGCTTGAGATCCGTGGAGATGGTAGTGGACAGCTGTAGTTTGTTACTGCTGCACACTGCTCCTTGCAGTTTCAGACCTGTCACACCGTCACACGCACATATAACAACCACTTTTAAAATTTTTTTATCCGGCAGTGAAATCTCTATGCAACATCTCTCGTTCACAGACTGTAGTAGAACTGTTTGATACACCAATGAACCTCTAATGGCACTCAAGACCCCTGTTACACATATGTACAAAAAAGTCATTAAATTATCCTGCACTAATTTACCATAAGCAAAGTTTCTTATCACTGACTTTAGAAGCTGTTATCTGTCATGAAAGAATCTGTTACCAAAGACCAGTTACCCACTTACATGGATATGATAGCTTTTCATCGGGCTGACTTTTTTCTTATGCAATTTATCCTTTTTTTCTTAAACTGAATGTTAGATTTCCTGCTATTCCAAAAGAGATCTTTGAAACATTTCTTACAAAACATACTAACACACCCATATGCACACAAATATTTTGAAGAATAAAGAATCTTGACACTGATGATAGTTTCTATCCAGAAAAGAGTGTAGACAGTACCTGTGACACCAAAACTGCAGTCATCCAATGACTGTGGTTTGCCATCCTGCACCAACACCTGATAACAGAATATTCACTTTTTAAAAAAAAATGACTTCTGACTGCAGTGTATGGGTTGACTTACTGAGCAGCTCATTCTGAGGACAATGTTTTTCGTCATTGTTGTTGTTTGTTTTTGCAACAGCTTGGTCATTTGCAGAGTCTGGGTTTTTTGTTTTGTTGTTGTTGTTGTTGTTGTTGTTGTTTTTCTTTTATTATCTTTGATATTTTTAACAAAAGTGAGTCACACCAAAACTGAAGTGGTATGGACATGTCTCATGATCAGGATCTGCCAAGAAAATCCTACAATGCACAGTGCTAGGAGATAGCAGGAGAAGCAGACAGAAAATGAGACGGGAGGATAATATCCCAGAATGGACAGGCCCGAGACTGAGTGACGCCCTGAAAGAGACAAGCAACAAGGAGAAATGGAGAGAAGTGGTTGTCAGATCATCAGGGGTGCCACTACAGTCAAAGACTACAGGATACAACAAGAAGAAGATGAAAAAAACAAGAGTCACAAAACTATAAGATATGCAGAGAACTGTCACTCACATCCAGGTAGAGCTCCTCCAAGGACCAGTTGTTGGCCTGAGCAACAAACTGTCTGGTGGCTGTGATGTAAGCCTCCGGGATGAACAGGCCTCCCAGCCACACATTCAGATTCTGCACAGTGGTGCAAACACAGCAAAATGTTAACACAAACTCATGAAAAAATGACTAAAACATTCATCAATTCACGAATACATTTCATATTAAAAAAATGGCCCAGCAGGATGGAACAAACTGCCCTTCCCAGTCTGTCAAATGGATTCCCCAGTTCCAGACACACCTCTTCCACATCTTACTGAGTAATGTGCTTCTCAAAAAGTCTGCAGGTACCTTGTGTTTGTGTGTGTGTGTGTGTGTGTGTGTGTGTGCGTGTGCGCACATACTTGTTCATATATATATATATATATATATATATATATATATATATATATATATATATATAAAACTGTAAATGCCTCAGCTCCCTGCCTGGGAGGTGTGAGAGTCAATCAAAATTATAACTATTATCAAGTAAAAATGGAAAAGCAAAAGATGACCTTCAGTTCTCTGGAGCTGGAGGCCTGGGAAGCCTGCACGATGGCCTGGAGCTGCTTGACACGCTGGGAGAAATCTGTGATCCACTGGATGACAGTCAGGCCTGCCGGCACGATGTAGCGACGCCACGAGCCCGGAATAATGCCTGCAGCACAACACCCAGTTACCCACCATCATGGTCTAATTCCCTGTTTTCTTTTTGTTTTCTTTTTTTTCAACAGTCTGACGCTTCAAACAAGCCTGACGATGGCAGATACCATTCTCCTCATGTTCAAACAGTTATATATACATTTCTACAGAGACAGACAGGGGGGCAGGGTGGGGGGTCTAGTCTGATTACTGCATCTTCAGATGGTTTTGTTTCTGACTACTAAGTTATCAGTTTCACTTTCAAGGAACTGTCAAAATGTATGGACTGACCCATATATACACCATATCTGCTGTAAAAAAAAAAAACAACAACAAAAAAAAACAACAACAGATGCCTGCCCTTCACATGAACCCAACACGCTGACAGCCTAGTTATCAGTGCCATCACATGGGCATGACAAGTTTCACTTTCAGTTGTATTCTCACTTGGTGGTTTTAGTTTGTTGGCTTTAGCCTCTACATTGTTCCAATGTTGTTCATGGATTTCCTAGAGGACTGAGCATGTTTTAGATAACACTTTTTGTGTTTTGTGTTTTGTGAAGCATGGCTCTGACAGTGCACTCAGCTGGTCCACAGAAACTATAGTGCAGCTGCACTGATGGGATACAAAGTGTTAACGATAAACAACAGTCTTTCTTTCTTCACCCACCTTTGACGAGGTCAGCCATCATGGAGCGATGGTGGTTGGTGGGCTTCTTCTCCCCCTGGCACACCTGCATGACGTCGTTCAGGTCACGCCGCACGTCCAACAGCAGA
Organism: Babylonia areolata; assembly: GCF_041734735.1. NCBI lineage: Eukaryota > Metazoa > Mollusca > Gastropoda > Neogastropoda > Buccinidae > Babylonia > Babylonia areolata. The sequence goes on from NC_134879.1 coordinate 34,015,919, forward strand.
CGGGACCCTGTGTTCACTTCCCGCTCAAAGTAGCGGAACAGGGGGTCCTTGATGTTCTCCATGGTGCGCTTCATGCAGCCCAGGGACTGCACATCACCAACAACATGTTACAGAAGCCCTTGGGACACCACTATATTCAACGACAAACTGATCAAGGGTGGTGGAGACGACTGGTTTAAACTTCTAGGTTTGTTGGGGACTGCTACCACCAACTAGTATATGTTATAGAAACTCTCAGGAGAACACATTTCTCACTGTAAATATTCTGTGACAAATTTATAAGATCAAATCATCTCGCTGTTAATATTCCATGACAAATTTATCAAATCAAATCATTTTGCTGACAGACAAGCTGACCACAAATGGGCCATTTCAGGGCTGAATACTCATCTGTTCTTAAAACCAGTCAAGAGTACCAAATATAAAGTTAAACAGTCGATTAAAACACCTTCTAAATTACCAGTTTACCAATGTCTCACTCAGTCAAAGTAATTCATATTAAGTTATTTGATCACTCAAAGTAATTCATATTAAGTTATTTGATCAAATGTGATGTGAATATTCAGTTGGTTTCACTTCTAAGGCATTAGGAAATGGGCATTTGTTTTTAACACCGATTCTGTAAAATACTGAAATAAATAAAATGTCATATGTTGAGACATGCAGAACTACCCAGAAATGTGTTAATTATCGACCAGACTGTGTTGCAGAGACAGGAACATGCATCTAAAATGGCAATGAACATGCCAGATTTTTTCCATTATAAATCATTAAATGTCATCAACTGAACACCCAGGATTTGAATATTTCATTCTTTTTTTATTTTTTTTTTAGATATTCCTTCCTTTCTTTTTTACAACCACCTAACTTAAATAGCTTTTCATGTATGTTGTGGTTAAAAGTAATGCAATTTCTTCAAAACATAGTTTGTTCTATATTCTTTATTTTTGTGTCTTTAATTTTATGCAAGAGTGCAAGACAGGAAGATAGAAAGAGAGAGAGACAGAACACAGAGACTGAGAGACTGAGAGAGATATCACATACCTTCAATGAAGGCTACTAAATGTACTTGCACTTTCGGTCTCTTTTTCTAAATATGAAGTCTCTAAATATCAGAACTAATCAAGTTCCACTTCCAAATGTTTTGACATCTCATCTACATACTCTCAGTAATATATATATATATATATATATATATATATATATATATATATATATATATGAGAGAGATACTATATTATCTGTATCTATATGTATCTATAAATCTATCAATCTGATATGTCAGTATCATATATATAATTGCACATACATTTTTCAGAGTTGATAATGAAGCATGATTATTGATAACCATGCTAAATTTGGTGATTATGAACACAGGAGTTCCTGAGAAAATGGCAATGAAATTAAAAGTTTACCACAGACGCATGAACATGGACAGTCAGACAACAGAATCAGAGTGATTACATAGTAATTTGTAAGCACATGTCAGCCAGTTACCAGAATCTTCCACTTTTATCCACAAAAAGTAGCCCAAAAGAAAGTATGTTTCTATACATAAGAAAGTCAAAGATCAGGTAACACCAATCCACAGCTTTAAGTCTTCTTTCAGTAATTTTATAATAATGAACCAAATTTTTTTTGTTCTGTTAGTATGTAATACATGAATGTAAGGTTATCACAACTCGCTTCCCATGTGAAGGGTTTACCATAAGAAACCAATGTAAATAATAATAATAATAATAATAATAATAGTAATAATAATAATAATCACCATCATCATCATCATCACATAACTCCCAAACAAACAAAAACAAATACATTAAATAAGAATAAGACAAAAAAAAGAAACCACAAATGAAATAAATCTGACAGACAATTTCCCACCATTCTCTCTACCCTACAAACAATAAAAGCGTTCATAAGCTCCACCAAACGGAAAAGTATTATCATTACCACTTAACCCAGCAAAAATCCCAGAAAATGCAAGAGAAAACACAATGTCAAAATGAAATAAAAGACTGATACACTAGTGTTCATAATATATGGTTTACTTAAAAACTTGCATTAAATACTTACTTAGACTTTTTTGCCAATAAAAAGCACCAACTATACCTCTGATAACCAAACAATTAAAACAAGGATGAGCATATGTCCAGGGAGTAAAGCACCAATTATTTTTATATCAACTGTGCTTCACATCTTCTTATTCATTTGTTTTATCTTATTTATCTATTTATTGGTTGTGGTTATATTTTCCAATTTCACCTCGGTGATAACGAATGCTTTTGCAGGACGCAGAGTGGAAAAATAGGTAAGAGGGGTAGGAGGAGGGTGTGAGGTAGGAGAGGGGAGACTGATAAGGAAAAATAGCTAGTATATACAGAGACAGAGAAGGGACTAGGAGGAAGAAAGTGGAAGGGGGGCGGGGGTGGGGGTGGGGGGCGCGGAGGTGTGGGGGGAATAAAACAGACAGATCGGGGGTTGGGGGGAGTTGGATATTGCAAAAAGAAAAAGTGTGTAAATATATATACATTAAATGTAAGACCGGAAGAAGGATTGGGGAAGGAGGGGAGGGGGGGGGGGGGAGGGAGAGACACAGGATGGCAAAAAACAAGTTATGTTCAGAAATATATGCATGGCAAAAACAGCTGTTGAAAAACTTTTCTTTGTGCAAACTTTAGTTTGAACCACCAATCATCTACTCCTCCCACCCCCCCATAACTTGCAAAGAAACGTACATCTTGTTTTTTATCAAGAGGGTAGCTATCAGACATGAAAGCACAAAATAATTCTTGAATTTGGTTTTCAGTACCATTCAGATGCTACTGGACCACACATATTCCAAGTATGGCTTTGGTTCTGCATTATGCATGTGTAAGAAAGTTTTCAGTGAAACCTCTTGGATTTGTCTTTGCAGAGGATTTAGCAACTTTGTGAACTTATTCATTATACTTTCGTTTTCCATTTCAAAACATCAAAGAGAGAGAAATTTGTTTGGGGAAGTTAGAATCAATCAACCCTTTAAACAGATGTCTGAAAGATCTTATCGAAATAAATTCTGTTTATTGTCAGAAAAAAAAAACTGAAAGAAAATATGCAGTGCTAAGAATTTTTGTTCACTTGATTTTTCTTTGTTTGTGGTGGTTATGGATCAGGATTTATCATAGATCACACAATCATTATTAGTGTGGTGTGGTGAGGAGTGTTATGCCGTACTCAGAAGCTACTGCTGTTGTAAGTGAAGTTGTTTTGTTTTTGTGTGTGTGTGTGTGTGTGTCTGCATACATTCGTGTGTATATATATGTGTTTCACATGCTTGTGGGTATCTGTGTAGGTTGGATTTGGGGGTTGAACAATCCATTCCAACTCTTTGACAACATTGACTGTTGTGCTCAATGCACACATGGTTTCACTTTTCAACTCGCTTCTTCCCCACCCCTGTTTTCACCAGAGAAGATCAGTGTTCAGAAAGAGCAAAGGAAAAGAGAAGTTCAGAAGCATTTCTGAGAACACATGCAGCAGTATGAAGCAGCTTGCAGACAAAATGAAAAGCCCAAGGAAAAAGCGTCTTCAATACACTACAGCTCCCAATCCTGATGGTAATTCACACACACACACACACACAAAGGATTTGCAGAAATCTTTTAAAATAGAAATTAAATATATATGTGTTGATATAAAGTAGGTTGGTATTTTGCGTTGTTGTTTTTCTAACTATCATTCAAAAAGTGAAATTTTCCTGCTTTTCTGACTGTAAATCAATGCAAGGGGTATAAATGCCCTCCTATCCCCTCCTTTAACTAGTGTGTCAGATTACAACATTAACAATATCTGAAAATATTTCATAATATATAAGACAAATGATTTTGAGACTTCTCAATCAAAATACTACAGACGAGATGAAAAACTGTGTACACAAAACATATATCTAATAAAATCACATAATTAAAGCTTGCTCCTAATGTAGTGAAATGTAGCTCCATTGCAAATCAGAAAAATGACTTAAAATAAAAGTGGGAAAGCTTGAAATAAAATAATCCATCAATTTACATAACAACAATAAGAAAAAAATCAAGAAATCCATCATCCCAATCAATGTTCTAAATCCAGGAAAAATTCACCCCGTATTTCAAACATTTTTTCCCCATTCTGAAAAGCCACCACATCCCCAAGAGATTCTCCAGAAAGTCAAGACAAACCTGACAGAATTTTAGGTCTGGTTAATTCTTACCTCTGCCACACTTCCCTGTTAGTGACATTCACAAGTGTAATGACAAATCAATACACACACATTGAAACACTGATTAAATCACAATACAAGGCATCCGGAACACAGCTCTTAACAAGATGTCACGAATCACCTGTCAAACCAGCTGACAAGCAGAGTATGTCAAGCACAACAGCGGTTAAGCCAGAGGCATACAAACATTCGTAGCTGCTGCTTCAAAACTGCACAGATCAGGAATGTAAATCCTGCGTACCATCCTTTAGCTTCACTGTTTGGGGGTTCTTGCACAAAGCACAAGCAAGCTATTTGCCTACAGATTTGTACTGTATGCATTATCATTACCTGTGTTTTGAAGGAACATACATAACATCTATCACTGAACACACACATGCATCCTGTTACAACAAAAAGCAAACAAACCAAACCACTCTCTGCTAAATTACACTTGCTGAAAACCAACAAGAACTGATCCAGTGCATACATATATATGTTTATAGGTATGTTTATACACACTTTGTTACAGTCAAAAAAAGAACACAGCAAACACTGTTAGAAATCCAACATCAGAAATGTGAACAAAACAACAAAAACTTCCACTATGAGACATACTTGTATTCACCAAAGCAGGTTTATGTCTCAAACAAAATGACCAGTGCAACATGACCAGCATACTCCAGGGGCCAACTGTCCAGGTGTCATGCATTACCTGCGGCACCAGTTTGAGCCAGGTGGTGACTGAGGTGTGCAGGGTCCTCATCCAGGCCGGGCGGCCATCAGCCAGACGACGCTCCTCCTCAGGGGATGAGCCCCCTCCAACGTCCACGTCTGCCTCTTCCAGCAGCTGCATGCGCATCAGTTTGGCGATCATGTCCCCTCCTGCACACGGCACGTTGTCATGTGTACAGCCCATGTTAAGCGTGTTACAGAGATTTGCCATTGATGAGTTAAAATTAGGGGCACATTGTCATGTGTACAGCCCATGTTAAGTTTGTTACAGAGATTCGCCATTGATGAATTTAAAATTAGGGACACTTTCTCATGTGTACAGCCCATGTTAAATGTGTTACAGAGATTTGCCATTGATGAATCAAAATTACAATCGACCAATGAATTAGAATCGATTGCGATCGCGCCTTAATTTTAGCACGATTCCCCAATCGAGCTACATAATTATGTGACCTGGTTGGAGACATAATCTGACAACAAACAATAACGCCAGAGAATCGACAGACAGGCAGAAAATACGAAAAAACTTAGCTGTATGAAGAGCACAGGAACAGGAGTCATGATGGCTGCCGGAAAAAGAGGGAGCTAGCCAGCGGGACAAAGGGGAGGTTACCTACTTCCGGGAGGTTATTGGCCGTAGTTTCATTTTCTCCGCATAGGCGGATAGTAGTTTGCACAGGACAGGAATGTCAGACCCCTGCCGGAGTCTGCACTAGTTGGGTCACGGTTAAGTATGTGTAATTAAATCATGGTTAATTGCAAAGGACTATGAAATAACCAACACTTTCTTTTTTTGAGACATCATTCACCATGCTATTTGGCTGGGTTTTTTTTGTTTTTGTTTTTAATATTTCCCAGCACTAATGTCCAAACCACCTCCCAATTCTTTTTATACACTCTGGCAGGGATGAAGGATTGGGTATGGGGGACTGAGGGGGAATGAGGAGAATTTCACTGCAGAAGGCCAGCATACCCAGAGTTGTCAGGAGCACTTTCTCTGCGTTGTTGGGCAGTCCCAACCAGGAGGGGGTCTGAGGGCCTTCCATGCTGTCCACAAACTGGACAAACTGTTCACGCCTGGGAGAAACAACACAACAACCATCTTAAAACAGGTGGCAATGCACAGAGAGTAGTTTTGCTATGTCTGTCATTGCTTCATACACATCCTACATTCACATACTGCAGTCACATTCTACCCCTTTCCCCACCCCCTCAAAAACAAGTATTCTCCCCTCCCTCAACAAAACGTACAACCATTATAAACAGAAACAGTCACAGAAAAGCTAAGGTAGTAAATAAAAATATTTTTTAAAAGGCAAAATCTATAATGCTGACATGTGATGCAAGACATATGTGTACTGCACTGCTTATCTTGACTTTTTTGTGACTTCTGACTTGCAATTCCTGTAGAGTTTATGCTGCCACTATGGAAAACTGTGGTAATGAGCATGACAAACCTTGGATACAAAATCCAAATCATGTTAAAAAGAAATGACAAGATGAAAACACTTCCTGTATGTACACACACATCCAACTCTCCAACAGATGAACCTTTAAATCACTTGTAAGACGAAAAACATTGTAGGATGATAGAACAGTACAGGCAGCACACAATGCAGACAGCAGACTCACTCAGGCCCACAGCAGACTCGCACAGAACCACAACAGACTCGCAAAGCAGACACACCTCACTCCTTCTGGCATGCCGATGTGTTTGCCAGAGATGTCATCCACATTGCGCACCAGAACAAAGCTGCTGTCAAAGCTCTCGGGGGTGAACAGCTTGTTCACAAATGTGTTCAGCAAGCGCTGAAAAACATGTCACCATTCAGCATTCAGTAATGTGTAATGTTATTTTATCACCGCTGTTCTGCCGCAGCTGATATTTCTCTGTGTGGAATTAGTGTTGTTTTCCCTGTGGAAACCATGCTGCCATATAGCAGCATTACTTTTTTTTCTGTCTACTTTTACATACTGTAAACTACCTTATAAGCACACAACCACTCTCCACAAAATTTAACCCTTAAGTTGGGGATGAGTGTTTACTTGGTTCTTTACCCTCTGTGGAAGCCCAATCCATTACTTCCTTACACCTTTAAGTACCCCATGTGTGAGAAGTCTCTTACAATATCCGTAGGATAATCCAATGCTGAGTGTTTAAATTTAACTTAGATTTGCTTCATTGAGTACTGGTGTACTGACTGAATGTCCAGGGACAGACATACTGTTCTCTGCAAACAGTGTAAAACAAAACCCTCGCTACTGAAACAAGTCACTGTGACATCGAGTGACGTCATGACTACATTTGGTTTTTAATGACACAATGACACTCTCATGCAGAAGTTCTATTCTTTATCTCATTGCACTGCTTTGAAAAGCAACACGATCTAAAAAAAACAACAACAGCAAATGGATTATCATTAGTTCATAATTTTTTTCTTTTTAAGAAAAAGAAAAGAGTCTATCCAACACAATGTAATTCTTTGGCAAACACAGCTTTTCCAAAGTGATAGTTTTAAATAACATGATTGCGTAGTTTTAGATATATAACATGATTATGTAAAAATGTTAAATAAGTCTTCCCCACACAAAAGGACATTCACGACATGAGAAAAAACACAATTGCAGCAGGCTCCCTTTAAGAAAAGTCACAGTAGGTCTCTCTCTCTCTTACATCTGCAAGGCTCACACATACTTGTCAGACATGAAGAAAGAATATGTTACCTGGTCAAAATCATTGTCGATCTTGCCACCATAGATGCACTGTGACAGCAGAGTTCGCAGGGCCTCCCATGGCACTTTCTCAGGAGGAAGGTTGGTGCGTCCCTGTGTAGAAAATCAAATAATTAAGTAAACAAGAGAGGCAAGGCCTTCAAGACTCACTTGTGATACACTTAAAAAAAAAAAAAAAAAATGTTAAAATGTGTTCTGTATTTGTTATTATAAAGCTTCGGTTAAAAAAAAAAAAAAAGTCCTAACCAGATTCGAAACCCGCATGTTCGGGTGAGAAGAAACTGTCTTTTTTTTTTTTTTTTTTTTTTTTTTTAGAAGAAACTGTCTTACCCATTACACTATCGTGGCTCCTTAACTGACGTTCTAAAATTTAATATTTGAACATACTTTTTTAAAGGGCGATAAATCAATTGCAGTATTCGCAGTGAGAACGCTGTTTAAATCATATTATTCTGGTGTATCTTGGGCATTCAAAAAACCTTTAAGGGCAATTAAAAATTCTTTTTAAGTCCGCAGTAAAGGAGACGTGGCTATCGCCACAATCACACTGCAACATTTAGCCGTTTTCTCTAGATCTAGATCGATGTACAAGTTTAGTTACACCCGCCGGGAATGTAGTATGACACGGTCGATTCAATTTCTCTTTTATGTTCATTCTAGTTTTATAGTTTAAAAGTTGATATGAAAATTGAGTATTTTGTTAAACTAATAACATGTAGAGCCAAGTACAAGTACTTCTAAACGCCGTAAGAAGTGAAAAGGACTTCATTTTGAGAAAAGTCAAGACTGGAAATTTTTTCATTTCATCGTGATCAATTCAAGGGTATTAACTCGCATGGTTTACAATTTTTAACTGTGAATTCCGACTGGTTCTGTGGATATTTTTATGGCAGTTTGGAGCATAATCCAGTAAGTGATGAGGCGTTCACAAATCTTTTTCATTTCATCGTGATCAATTCAAGGGTATTAACTCGCATGGTTTACAATTTTTAACTGTGAATTCCGACTGGTTCTGTGGATATTTTTATGGCAGTTTGGAGCATAATCCAGTAAGTGATGAGGCGTTCACAAATCTTTCTCTAAATAAATATTTAACGGTCTCCTTCTCCAACTTTCCATCACATGTTATCGTGTATTGTCCATTGAATATAGGATTGAACGGGCAGGTTAACAACTTGAAACAAAATGGCGTCGTTTGCGTTCACGAAGAATATGAGCACGCGCTTTGAATGTGTATAAATATGTGTACGCAATTGATTTTTGCCCATGACCTTCAGGGCTCAGCCAATAGATCTGTAAAGTCCACTCGTCGTATTGATTTTAGTATTTTCTGAAAAAGACCACTTGGGCGAATGAACATAGTGAAAGCCCTGTACACTGAGAGTAAAACACACAAGCTTTTTATGTATTGAATACAATTTCAAAATGTAATGTTTAAGATGAGAAAGATCAGTTTAAAGCAAATTAAGTCCCCTAGCATTAATTACAGATTAATTTCCCTTTTTTACTATCTGCATCAAAACGTTTGCAAAATAGATAAAACTTCCATGCTTAGCAAAAGAAGTTCCTGTTTGAACAAAAAATGATAATAATGACTGCTCTTGTTGTTGTGTCAGAATATCAGATCAAAGTGCCAAGTTTAGAGAATACAAAAAATATAACAGTAAATGCAGTTTGCATATAATTTGGCTTCTTTTTTTTTAAAATTATTTTTTTGTGCCCATACCAGAGGTTCAATATTGTTTTAAACAAGATGACTAGAAAGAACTGAAATTTTCCTATTTTTATGCCTAATTTGGTGTCAACTGACAAAGTATTTGCAAAGAAAATGTCAATGTTAAAGTTTACCATGGACACACAGACACACACACACTGACAATCGAACACTGGGTTAAAGCACAGACTCACTTTGTTTACACAAGTGAGTCAATAAAAATAAATAAAACAAAGTCTCAGTTCCAGCTTTGAAACTGTTCTTAATTTCTGAAGAAATTTTCCTGCCTTACCCAACTGTGTAAACTTAAATTAGCCAGTCCTCATATTTTCAAGACGACTAAATATTATGAACATTATACTTTTATTGTTTACTGGTAAACGGAAAAGGGGAGCAGAGGGGTGGAAACAACACATCTGAACAGAATCATAAAAAGTTAAAAAGTACAAAAAACCAATCGAAAATATAAATGAAAGCTGCTCAGAGCATCAAGGAAGTTTCTATTTACACTCCTGGCCAACAGCCGACAGCTTGATACTTTCGGAGTTTGACACCAACACATATTTGGTACCCTCAATAATCACGCCTTCCCCCTTACCATGGCAACAGAATCGATCCAGGTGTCCAGCATGTCACAGGCGACCTTGAGGTCGGACTCAGTGAACTCGTACTTCTTGGCCCAGCCCAGGGGGGTGTAGCGCATGCGCTCCTGGACAATGGCATGGAACCAGGCCAGCAGGAAGTACAGGCGGGCACGTTCATTGGGAGCCTGCCAGAGACAGAAGGCAAACAACATGTTTACTTTGTTACCTTACTTAACTGGCAAAAAGTTGACAGACTTTATGACATTAATAATAATAGTGCACCTATAAAGCGTTTTCAAACCTTTCAATGTGCTTTGTAATAATACATTAATCAAGACACAAAGCACATAGCAACACACATCATGCACACATAAATACACATGGAAAAATAGATGTGGATATGGAACCATAGAATTCCCTCAAGATTCCATAGCTTGACTCAATGTAAATGTGAGAACCATGATACTAAAAACAAACAAAACATTAAACTCTGCAGAGAAATGAGAACGTACATCTTGTGACTGGTTTGACAACACATGATTGTATCTTACCCTAAGCCCTTCTGTGTATCAGTTACCTAAAGACTTTAATTCAGGAATTATCCATGATCAATTCCTCAGCTGAGCCTGAAACTGTGAAATTTTTGCCAGGATGCGCACACACACACACACACACAGACTGTTCACATAGTGGTGTCGTGTCAAAGAATAGTAAAGCTCACCTTGCACATTCTGGAGGCTGGCACAGTGCTGAAAGTCCTCATCAGGTTGGCAGACACACCAGGAGGCGGCTCAAACACAAACACACGTCCCGCACGCAGCAAGTTGGTGGGCAGCTGGAAAGATTCAAGCTTTGATCAGTAACTCCATTCCTTCTAGGAGTTCTGGTAAAGCTCACAGTCACATGTGCATATATTCATTACATATATTCTCCTATTACACAGGTCATACTGAAAATTCATATTCTGTAGCATTCATGAAACGGTAGTCTTGATTTTAAAAATCCGATTCCATGTCTTATTTTCGGAAGGCTTTTGCGGCTATAACAGTTTTGAAAATAGACAAACATACAGTTAGTTCTCTGTTTATTTGTGTGATGAAATATGCGTTGAGGAATAAGGCATGTGGATGCATGCAATGGTTCTGTAGTACATTTCCTGGCTGAACTGCCTTCATGTATGTTTACAGAAATGCAGGCTCATACCTGTACCTATCTTTACAGAAAGAAGGTAAACTGCCTCCAGTGTGTGTTTAACCACTCTGAACCTGTACAGACTCTCAATGCGTTCACAATATCATAAACAAGACTGTAGACAGACTGTTAATTTTGTTGTTTGATGAACATTTTTCAGTGGAGCCATGTCTTGCATGTGCTGCTCATCTTCAGCTGGTGTATTGTATTGTATTGTACTGCATAATTTTCTATTGTATTGCATTGTATCATATTACTTATCACCACAACAGATTTCTCTGTTTGAAAAATGCGCTCTTCTTCCTGGAGAGAGTGGAACACCACAGTGCCGTGGCATGCTTTTTTTTCTGTCTGCAAATGTATTAATTGTTAGACTACCTTGGGGTTGATCTCCATGGTGAGGAAGAGCCTGAAGGAGGGGTGGGGGGCCAGGTTGTGCAGTTTCTTCTCCAGCTGCACCAGCCACTGAGGGGCAAGGTGCACGTTCTTCAGCAGCACCCAGCGCCCAGACTTGCCCGAGGAGTTGATGGCCTTCTCTGCCTGGGAGAACCCCTCAGCAGATCCTGTCCAAGACCATTCAAACCTGGTCACTCAGTCTGTCAGGTGGATTCTCCACTTGGTTTGAAAACTCACAGAACATACCCCTTCCATTCTGCCTTCCACCTTGTTGACTAAGATGCTGCTTGAACATCTGCTGGCTTACTTTAAAAAAGTGCGTGCGTGTGTGCACATGTTTGTGTATGGTACGATGAACTTGAATGCGCAGGTTTGTGTGTGTGTGTGTGTTTAGGGGAGGGGTGGGGGGTGTATGTGTGCACATGCTTGTGTATAGTATCACATACTTAAATGCAAAATCATTTATGTAACCTTTAATGTAAACACAAGTTCCCTGTCTGGGAGGTGTGAGGGTCAATCTGCATCATAATTTCAATTGCTTGCAAGTGAGAATAATGACAACATCCATCTTCAGATAAGTATCAAAAGTAATAATGAAAGTGAAATCCTCTTTTTGCAGAAGCTATAACATGCATGCACACTCAAACACAGAGCTAAACTCTCTCACAGACACAAGATGAAAATTCTGAATAATTTTAAAGACAAACTTGAACTACCAAAAAAATTTTAAATGATAGGATATATGAAAACAAACCCAAAAAGGTGTGACTGACCAATAGCGATGGAAGTCATCTGCTTGCCCAGCTCAGCAGCCAGGTCATCCACTCTGCTGCTGGGATCATAGCCAGGAGCAGAGCACATCAGCACAGGAGTGTTGCCCTTGATCTGCACACAGCCAGGCACACTGCCCTGTCTGAAGACTGCTCTACATCAAATCAATGGAGAAAGTCTGTAATTCTCATTTTATCTATTCATTCATTTTCTTTAAAGCAACTGTAGGTTGTAAAATAAGATTCGCTTTGATAAGTGTCAACATTCCTACCAGTAGGTTTATCTGTGTCAACTTCAACTCAAAATGGGAAATTGGATTGGAAATGCTTCAAACTACATTTCACCACACACAACTCTTAGCTGGAGAGCTTTAAGTCTGCCAAAGCACACTGTTTCTGACATGACAGCATAAAGTCCCCTTCCTGCATGTAGTCAATTCACCAAGTTCAGACGGACAGAGTTCCTTCTGGGTCATGGGGAAATCAGCAGTATATGCACACCATACAGAATACTTTATCATCTTCAATAAGAATTCATTTGTGGTATATGTTACATAAACAATGTATGACAATCAGTCATTCTACTTGAATATATAAAAGACATAAAAATGCTAGTTTGACCTCATGTACAATAATCATAAACATTTACACGCAATAATCACAGTAAGAGAACAGGCATGAAATACCATAAAATATAACCACACCATTTATACACAAAGTAAGACAGTGGCCTCACACACCTCCATTTCCACAATCTCAGAGAGGTTCAGCTCTTTCTCTGTGATGTGAACAAAGTCAGCGCCCAGCACCTTCTCCACAAAGATGCGTGCCATGGCGATGAGGCGATCAGGACGCAGGGCCTGTACCACCAGCAGTCCGTGAACTGCCTTCCCTATGGCAGCTGAAACACCCAGATATATAACACATCAGCACCAGCAGTACTTGAACCACCTTTCCTATGGCAGCTGAAACACCCAGAAATATACATCAGCACCAGCAGTATTTGAACTGCTTTCCCTATGGCAGCTGAAACACCCAGATATATAACACATCAGCACCAGCAGTACTTGAACCACCTTTCCTATGGCAGCTGAAACACCCAGAAATATACATCAGCACCAGCAGTATTTGAACTGCTTTCCCTATGTCAGCTGAAACACCCAGATATATAACACAGCAGCACCATAAGTCTGTGAACTGCCTTCCCTATGTCAGCTGAAACACCCAGAAATAAAACACATCAGCAGCAACTCTCACTAGAGTACTTTCCAGGTTGCATTATTCACCAAATAACTGACATATGCATAACTTCTATTCACAAGTGTTTGTAGAACTGAACGACAGATGTGTGCTGGAAACGGAGCAATACCATCTTAAGCTGCCCACATCAATCAGCATTTCATTGTTTTACCATCATAATATAGATTGATCAACAAACATGGGCAAAAAAATTGCATCTTCCGCTAATTATGAACCAAATAATTTTGAAACTTTTCCTCACAAGACTGACTTGTTGACAACAATTTCACAAACACAGCATCAAATAAAATCATGACACACAATGAACTCATTCTTGACAGACTGCAAAATCTCCAGTTCCATATGTGTAGTCAGGAACTTACACTGAGCTTTCTCCTCTGTCCAGAATGGAGGGAAGTCCATCTCTGGCTTGGCACTGTCCAGCCAAGTCTGGAAGTCCTGCATCACAACAAACAGATTCCTCTACAGTAAAACTCTCTCTTCTCCTCTTATTCCTGTGCTTTCTACTACTCAGATTAAATAATTTGTTGTTGAAATAAGACCTATATGATCAGAATTGTCAGTGGAGTTATGCACTGATCAACCATTTAAGCTGTTCTGAGCTGACAAAAATTAGTCGTCTGAAATCAAACATTACATAATTTCCATTTGCTTTTTGTTTGCCGAGACATTCACCCATAGGCATGAACAAAAATATGCCTATTGCACTGAAAAAGCAAGAGAGCATCATAATCATAGATACCATGTGTGTACACTCTGAAGTCGTCGTGCCACATCCAGAATATATTTATTCATCTGTGTCTGATATCCTGATTTCCAAATCTGAGGTCATGTGTTACTAATCCTGTTTCATTGATTGATATGGATACTTATATAGCACCTATCCTCGGTTGGAGACCAAGCTCTAAGCACTTTACAAACACGGGGTCACTTACACAAGAGGCTGCCTACCAGGTTAGAGCCGAATGACCACTGCCATTGGGCTCTCATTATTCGTTTCCTGTGTCATTCAATCAGATTTCAGGCACACACACATAAACACTCAGATAAACATGTAACATTTTACGTATATGACTGTTTTTGTTTATTTACCCCACCATGTCAATAAACTAACACTCCTAAGACTTCAATAAACAAATAAACATAAATCTCTGCATTCACCTTCATTTTGCTGTGTTCTAGATGAGTTCTAACACCGTGCTTTTGAGAGCTGACAAACACTAAGTGTAGAAAACATTTGACTCAGAATAAAGAACACATTAACCAAATACATGATAAATGAATGGGAGGTGTAAGGGAGAACAAAGGAAGTGCAAGTGGCGAATAATGTATTTACTTACAGAGTTGTTCTTGACTTCGTTCAACATGTTCCTGAAAGCTGGTAGCTTGCTGAGTCGCAGCAAGGCTGCATTCTGGATATGGAAAAAAAAAAAAAAAAGATTGTCAAAATACAGGTCAACATTAATACATCAAACATCAAACAATAAGCCATAATATTTTCTGTCAAAACAGTTCAATTAATCTATATGTATGAGGGACTTTTTCTTTCCATTTCTCTTGCATGCATGCATAGGTGTGTGTGTCTCGGTCCGTCTCTCTGTCTGTATGAATGTTACATGGAAGTTTACAGAGCAGAGAGTTGTTCTGTTTGTGAAGACCTGACCTGCTGCTGGGAGAGACCTGCTGCGACAAGTCCTGACTTGTCCAAGATCAGCCCTTCCTGACTCCTCAGGAAATGGTTGAACTCTGCGTCATACGTGCCTTCACTGCACACACACATACTTAGATCCAGAAATCACAAATGATTGAATGCACTACGACAATTGTTTGAGCACAAAATGTTCCTGATATTTTACAATAAAAAAAAATGTGTATGTATGTATGCATGTATGTGTGTGTGTGTGTGTGTACGTACATATCTATATAGCCTAGTTTGCATCAGTTTGACATGGTACAGTATATGACACCAAATATTCCTTGTAACCCAGGAACTTTTTTTTAAAACAGACATGATCTATTCTTTTCCCAACACCCTGAAATATTAAAGATAGCACTTTTTGGCAAGGATCCTGTGGGAATCAGATATACACACACATGTACATACACATGCGTATAAAAAAACACACTGGCAGTCACATACAGATATGCATACACACACTCACACATACACACACACACACACAAATACCTTGTCATGCTTTCAAGGTGAATGCGACACAGCTGGATGGCGAATGTGATGCGATCTTGATACAGCATTCCACGTCCAACACGTGAATAGGTTTCCTGATAAAAATTACATTACATTTAAAATGACAGAATGATCAAAGTCCAGGAATGAAAGGTAACTTGTTTATCAAGACGAAAGCACATGAATCATTGACACTGCATTAAAACAATCAACTTTTATTTTCTAACACAGCAGTGAACGGTCCTAGAAGATGGAAAGGTCAAATAAATGACATGGAATACATTTTATACCTAAATTTTTATGAAAGAATGGTGTGTTCTCTTGGTGCTTGAAAGTGAGGGAACTGGTGATTAACTGGGGAAAAGGGTGTTTTAGTTCTACATTAGCCACAAAAATCAGGCAAAAAACAAAATAAAATAAAACAAACAAACACACCAGCTGTGGCTTGCAAGTGCTTGACAGAGTGCAGTATAAATTATACCGTAAAGTTCGGTCTATTGAGCGCACTGGTATTTAAGCCGCACCCACTAAATTTTGGAAAAAATTGAACTTTATACATACATAAGCTGCACCAGCTTATAAGCCGCACTTATTTCCGGTACCGGAACACATACTGATACTACAGAAAAGCTGTCGATATTGTAGGTTATGAAATAAACACAAGCGGACCAGCCGCCGTGGCGAAGTGGTTAGCATCGCGGACTGACGGCTGGGAGGACGCGGGTTCGAATCCCAGCGGAGGTGGGTTTTTCGGCCCGTGGCCGGCTCCTACCCAGAGTTGAGTGTGCTGTGGGCTTAAATGGGGAGACTGGGACCACACAGTCGAGTGTCATCCACTTCAAGGATGCGTCTTTGGGTGTGTTGCTCTAATTACCTGACCAACACTGCAAGTGTCTGTATCTCTCGGGCCTGGTTAACGCCGGGATATCATTATGACAGGAAGCGTAGAGTACAGCCTTGTCACGCAGTCCCAAACCAAAATGGACCTCCATAGCAATATCGTCATCATCATCGTCATCCTCCTCCTCCTTCATCGTCATCAATATAAAAACAAAATAGTCTCAAAGTCTGTGGCCTTTCATGCCCTGCTCTCATGGTGACCTCAGTTTCGATGCCCCTCCACTTCCGTGCTTGGGGTGAGTCCTGTCAATGTCGTCAGTGTCGGCAGATTCATGGGGGGCTGTTGTTTGAGGGACGTGGTGGCGGTCTCCACTCTGGGAGAGACGCTCACTCAGTCTGGCTCCGCGACTAAGCCATTATTGTCGTTAGTAGGGGGCTTAGTAGGTGGTGTCCTAAGTACGTTAAAACAGAACAGGCACCACTGAACACCACCGAAGTGACTCAGCAGCAGTGCAGGGTCTCCTCTGGTGTGTGGCCTCCAAGCGACCTAACATCGATGGTTCCCTGTGGACTGCCGACGCTGGAACTGCGACTGACGAACCCGGGTGTGGCCGTGTACGGGGGAATCTAAATGAGCGGCGTGGGAGTAATGCCACTGAAACGGTGCAGATGATGGGGCAGCAAAAAAAAAAAAAAAAAAAAAAAAAAAAAAAAAAATAAACACAAGCGGGAAACAACACAAAGAAAAGCAAGTGAAAATACTGCTAGTGCCACAAAAAAATAATAAATAAACACAACGAAAATAAGATCCATAATTTAGGGATAGTCACATTTATTCAACGTCATCCTGCTCACTGAATCCACTAAAATCTTCGTCTTCAGTGTCCGAGTTGAAGAGAACCAGCACAGCTTCCTCCGCCATCTTGTCACTGACTTCAGCCTCGCTTTCACTTCATGAACATGAAGGTGGAGGTCGCTGCTGGTTCATCGCTTGCACTGTTGTCTGCTAGGTCGATCGCCTTCAATTTGAAGGCTGCATCATAGGCATAATGTCGCGTTTTCGGCATGATGAGGGTTTATGCTCGAGCAGAGCTGAACTGAATGCTGATCTAAGGCTTTAATGTGTGCCGATTTGATTTATAAAACGTGAAACAGTTAGCACACTATCCTGAAGCTCATCCAAAAATTCATGGACTTAGAAATCATGATTTTGGTGAGTTGAAGGGCAGCGAAGAATAGATGAGAACGTGACACTCCCGGGATCGTTAAAATCCGCAAATAAGCCGCATCATTGTATAAGCCACAGAGGTAAACTGGGGTAAAAAGTCGCGGCTTATAGACCGAACTTTACGGTAATCATATATTATGCTCCTAAATCCTCTCTTTGCTGGTAAAAGTTTTATTCCCATAAACATGACAAAGAGCAAAGGATATGAATTCACTGCTCCAAACCTTTAACCTTCAACTTTGTGATGGTCTTAAATGGTTACAGAACCTTAAATCTTAATTCTCATATGGTAATAGGAGCTTAAATCTTAATTCTTTTAAAGTATCATTTCATTATTATTATGATTATTATTATTATCATCATTATTGCTATTACTGTTACTATTATCATTGTCATTAATACTGTCATGATAATTATGAGGACTGACGGTGAAGAGGCTGGAGGTGATGACAGAGAGGCGGGCAGCGTACTCCTTCATGGACCCCAGGCGCTGTGTGTTGAGGGCGGCATGGAAAATCTCCAGGAAAAACTGCAGGGAGTACTGGTACAGGAAGTGCACCTGCAATACCAACAGGAAGGCACTGAACCAACAGGCTGCCACTGAACACACACACACACACACACAATCGAGAACCATACAACCAGAACTTAGAACTCAAACATTTTTCATTCAAGGATTAAGATTTTAGGCATGGCCTAATTATAACCAGATGAACTGTGCCACTGCGTACGGTTCATGAGGAGCACACAGCACTGGAATCTATTCATGTGTGTGCCTGAGTGGAGATGTAAATTCAAATAAAAATTCAGAAGATTCTTGTCTGTTTCAATCAATCAAAACAGAAAAGAAGACTGATCTTGCATTACAAATAGAAATCACGAGTCAACACATCAAAAGGGTAAACACAAGTTAATCCTGGATAAGCTCAACTAAAAAAAAAAAAAAGGAAAAAAAGCCCCCTGCTCTGATTTGAAAAGAAAAATATTGTTCTTGGAAACAGAATTTTACAATATGACAGCAATCATGATTCGCTTCTGGTTACTGCGAACTCATCTCTAGATGAAAAAAAAACCCCAGCAATATATATATATATATATATATATATATATATATATATAGAGAGAGAGAGAGAGAGAGAGAGAGAGAGAGAGAGAGAGAGAGAGACACTCATATACAAAAAACATGAACTGTAAGTCACAGTGATGCAGACAGCACAGTGCCTGCAGGGTGAAGGTACATACCTGCTGCAAAGCCTCCAGAGTGAAGTAGATGCTGCTGCAGCTCTGGGCCAGAGGGATGTACTGCTGAGACGTGGTCTCCACCTCCGCCATCACCACGTCTGTCTCCTCCACCTTCTTGGCAACCTCCGCTGCCTCATGCTTCAGGGTCTCCAAGTGTGACAGAATGCTGACAAAGGAAGAAGAGTGGTGTGATTAGTGTCAAATGCAGGTCTTTCAGCATGTACCTGATCCACTTATTCTCTCTCTCTCTCTCTCTCTCTCTGTGAGTGTGTGTGTTTGTGTGTGTGATTGTGTAAGTTTAAGGATACACACAGAGGATCTGTTAATTGAATGAATGATTTTATACACTAATCTTTTGCTGTCTGTACGTCATCTGTATGTAAACAATAAACAAACAGTGGACACCAAGAGAGAATTCAGTTATGTATTTTGTGACTGAATAGCACTGCTCTATAATGATGTTCTTCAATGAACACAATTACCTGTCATCATCCAGAATGTTGCCCTTGGCATCATTCAGTGACTGCAGAAGTGATTTTTCAAGGTGTCGCAGACGCAACTGGAATTCACCTGAAATTTTAGAAAGCATGATTTACATTTGATATTTCACACACACACACACTAACAAACACACGCATACACACACACACACACACTCATACACAAGCACACATACACAAGCACACACATACATGAGAAATCAATGAACCATAAAAAATACACCCCACAATGCTGAAACTTGCTGTACATGAAAACTCTTACACGCAGTCACACAAACACTCTTACGAAAATAAACCATGGCAGTAGTAATCGTTCCAAATCTAATCAAATAAAATCTTTAAAGAAATATAACACAAAAAGGAAATGTACAAAAGCCAAAGAGCAGAGAAGTAGGAGGTACCTTGCAGTTTCAGCAGGTCTGATCGCTTCTCATCCACATCAGGGCGCTCTGCCTTCAGCACCTAAACACCACACAGATTTATTAGCCACTTGTCTTTTCTTTGTATCTTTTTCAAATACATTTGGAAAACTATTCCAGAATTTTCTCCAAGGTTCCTACTTTGTGTTATTTCCACAAACTAAATGTCTTTCATTCTGTTTCACTAGAACTACCTCACTGAACTTTTCAAAATCCACAATGGTACTCTTTCCATTGTGCCCAACTAATGGTAGTTCATTTAACATTTTGAAATTTACATCAGTGATACCCATTCTAAGTTTTTTTCTCACTTAGCACTGCAGTGCTGGATTTTATACTAATATTTTTTGGTTTTGTTTGTTTTTGTTTTAATGCCGTTCACCACTATAAGTGAACTATAAGAGCTACTGGCTTTGGCACTTCACCAGTTACAAAGCTACTTCTGTATTTTGTATTCCCAAAGACCTAGTTGTGAAAAATATTGACAACTGCTCTGCTGACACCATCAAGGCATTGTTACCTTGGGCAAGATATCTCATTCTAAATCATTCTGGTGATGAAACAAGAGTCAGGCAATCTACAAGTCTCATTTGGTGAAGTCAAACATGCCCTGAAACACTGCCTTCTAGACATAAGATAAAGTCAATATTCCATAAACTGAAGAAAAAACCCAATATACATATTGACAGATAGAGGCCCTGATAATCCCCTTGACTCATTCTATACTGCCTGATGACTTCCTTCATTATACTCTCCCTACTGGCCGTTTGTTTATGTTACAAGAAAAATATCTATAAAAGATTGCAATTACATACAGCTGTGAAATTCTGTGGTAATATAAAGAATAGAATGGACTAACATTCAGCAAAGCTTCAAAACACTCATTTAATTATTGACTGACTGATCATATTTTGAAAGAAATCTGTGTTTTTCACAACTAACATAAAGGGGGCTCATATAACAGATATTTTACAAGTGTGGTCTTTTGTAACCATAGACACATCCCAATTGTAGCAATTGAATGGGCAAATGCATATGCACAATGGATATCCACTATAGAATCAGTCTGCATTCGACTTTGAGCCACAGTACTTGCCGAAGCTGAAGGAGACACCATCTTGTCAAGCGAGTGAGCAAGTATGCTCACATGTATTGTACTCAAACAAAACCTACTTCGGGAGGTTATCAGCTACTTTCTTTTTTTCCGCATAAGCGGGTTAGTAGTTTGCACAGGACAGGAATCAGACCCCTGCCGGAGTCTGTACTAGCGGGTCACAGTTAAGTATGTGCAATTAAAAGGCATTTTCAGCCACAATAAAAGTACAGGTGCACTCTTGGGCGACTGTATAGCAGAGCTGTGCTGTTTAGTTTCGTACAAAACCGTTAACCAATGATACAAATTTTTAAACTCACGGTACGCTATAGCATACCACAGTAACAAAGTGTTGTGCGCATGAAGTACGCTATAGCATACCTTAGTATAGAAAGAGTTAATATGGATACTGCACTGTCACACTGAAGGAAACACTGTTCAAAGTACAAACATTATTTGGGTAACAAGGACATGTTCAGTTACAAATGATAAAGAAATCTAAACAATACACTTGAAAACATTTTAGTGGAAAATTAGTCATTCTGTTGTTGTTTTTTTCCCTCAAGTGTAATATCAACAGAGAAAACAGATGAGTTACCTGATTGAGGCACTGGCTCTGAAGACTGCTGCGAGTGACAGTGAAGTTCACAAAGGTCACACGGGAGCAAAGGTCAGGTGGGAAGTCAGTCTGTTCAGACATATACATTCTTTAAATTCAAAGTTTATCAGTATTATCAAAACACAAAAGTTGCTACCATCCATGTACAAAACATTCTAATAAAAGCATACTATCATTTGACAACAAAGTGACACACATATGTTAAGGAATGGCATTTTCTGATCTTTTACCAGGTAGTTTATTCTTATCTCAGTTAGCTGCTAGCTCTGCGCCATGTCAATTGCAAGTTATCTCATGGCCATTGTTTCTCACTGTCTCTCTCTCTTTTTTTCAAACATATAAAATCAACTTTATGCTTTTTGTTTCTCTTTCTCTCTTTTTTTATGAAGGAGGGTGGGGGTGGGTCGGGGAAGGGGAACATATAAAATATACTAATAAAAATCAGACTGTATTCAAACTGTGACTCAGAAGAAATGCTAAACTCTGTGATACACCAAAAAAAAACAACTACTGGCCGCAACTATATTCTACTTCTCCACTTGGGTGGCACTGCTTTTTACACAGGACAGGTATCACACACCTGCCAGAATCTGGGTCACTGTATAGCATGTGCATTAAAACCAATAATTTATCATTCAAGACATCCCAGAATGTGATGGACCTGGCAGTGGCAGACACTTACATTGGGGTCTCTGGTGGCCAGGAAGATGGTGAAGGAAGGCGAGAGATCGATGTCCTGGTCGCCAAGGGTGATCAACACACGGCCACCTGTGCGCCTCAGCTCTCGGTTCAGCACAGGGTTCAGGATGGGGTCATAGCTCTCCACGTCCTGTGATTCATCACAGGGGAAAACAACACTGTACCTGGGCTTGATCTGAACTTGTATGAGTGATAATATTCTGATGCTAACAGTGTTACTCTTGTATGTGTACCGAAGATTTACATTGCTCCTGCTGCTCGAACTTGTATGAGTGATAATATTCTGATGCTAACAGTGTTATTCTTGTATATATACCGAAGATTTACACTGCTCCTGCTGTATTAATTACCATGGTGACCTGTCTGTTGTCTGCATTTTTTTTAATCTTCTTCTTGTGCACACATTAAAAATACATTTCACTACATTCATTTAGAAAAAAACAAACAAACAAAAAAAAACAAACCCAAACGATGTTAAGGATTCATATTAAACCAGTTATGTTCTCAAATCATCATCTTACATGTTGCTTACAGGGGCTGGTGCACGTGGTGTGATGAGCTTGGCTGTTGAAGTATGTGGCATGTGGTGTTTGTGTCGGTGTGAATGTGAAAGAAGAGACTTGTTTGAACAGGCCATGTTACATCATCTCCTTGTCAGTTGACAAAATAGAATCAGAACTCTTCCTTAACCTTCTGAAAATAATGATCAACCTGGGTTATCTTCTTAACTGGTGACTACACATGTGCGTGAATGCTAGTGGGCATGCATCCATACACACCTTTCTCTTTCTCCTTTTTTATACTTCTATACATACTTTTCTCTTTCTTCTTTTTCATACTCTTCTATAACCATTTGTGTATGTCTTTTGATGCAATATCTGCATTAAACCATGTGTATTTTGTATAAAGCTTGGATCTGATGCATAAGCACTCAATAAATAACAAATTATTATTATCATTACTATTTAACTTGTTAAGGTTTTGCTTTGGTTCTGACCTGCACCAGCAGGGGGTTTCCAAACCGAAGAGCACTCTCCAAGTTCTTGCGGAAAGCATCATCCAGGAAACTGTAGGGGGGAAAAGAGAAAGCAATCACAATATCTATATGCAGCACTTTCCATCTGAACACAATATCACTTCAGAGATAAAGATGGGTAACAGAACAGGAGAGGGGGGAGTAAATGGGAAGGAGCAGAATCTATCTGCAATCTCTTGAACTTGATAGTTGTGTGTCTACTCAAGCCGAACATGCTTGACAAGGAGTAGAATTCTTGGCAGTGTTATATAAGCAGCAACTAAAGAAAGTCAAGTCTATTTTCATTCACACAAACTTAAAACATAACTTCTTTTTTTTAATCTGTGAAAAATTTTGAAAGCAATATCCACCTGAGTAAGCCACAAAACAACAATATTTATACTGCATATCTCCACACTCTGCTCTTCCACGTCTGGCCTTAATATCTGTACTACCAACTACCATTTTGCACAAAAGCCCTTCCCCTCCCTTCCCTCTTCCTGGTCTACTCTTTCCCTGGCTTTCTATATGCATGTTTGTATAAGACTTATCTTTCATTCCTCTGATTCACGGCTGTTCATGCATGTGAATGACTTGTGTGTAAGTGGTTTGATTTGTCTCTGCATAAGATTCAATGCAATATAAGTATTTATAATTATTAGTTGTTGTTTTTGTTGTTGTTGTTTTTCCCTAGGTGGCTTAAACTTCCATGACACTGTCGCTCCAGACTCAGACCTGGTCTTGTTGATACTGCGTTCACGGTACTCGTTCATGAGGAACTCTGTGGCCTGGCCAGAGGGATCCACAATGAGGGGGTAGCGGTTGAACCTCTTCAGCATGATGGCATTCTCCGTGCACAGTTCGTCTGTTGGCAGAGCGTTGGCCTGCCAGTTGAGGCGCTCATCCGCGTTGGACAGGTACTGTTAAACAAAGCACAGCACTTTCAGTCAGTACCAAACAACATACTTTCTATCTGGTGGGTGCTCCATAAGAAGGACCAACAGAAACCTCAAGTTTTCCTGCCCATAGCCACACACTCAACTCTGGGTAGAAGCCAGCCACAGGCACACACACAAAAAAAAAACCAACAACCAAGAAAACACCACTTCTGATGGGATTTGAACCTGCATCCTCCCAGCCATCATTTCGCAACATGAACCAGTTGGCCACAGTGACTGGTCTGCCTAACCCCCTTGGCTGCTACTGACAAATATGCTCACCAGTGTCATCACCCTGTCATAAAAGTAGCTGCTTTCGTTTTCCCCGCATAGGCGGTATCAGTTTGCACAGGACAGGAATGTCAGACCCCTGCTGGAGTCTGCACTAGTGGGTCACGGTTAAGTATGTGTTGTTAAAACAGGCTTTAAAAAGGTCTGGTTAATAGTCACCATCCTTTTATTTTGACTCTTTCCTCTTGGAATGGCATTTTGCTTGTTTAGAAAAATCAACTGTTATCACTTTAGAGTACACAATCAGTTGTTTCACTTCAAATTCATGCTACACTGATTTCATTCTACCTAGGCTCAGCAGTCAAGGGGTACAAGTCAGGGCTGATTTAAAATTTAAAAAAAAACAAAAAAAACCCCATTCATTCAGAGGAAAACCCCAAACACCAACACCATGAAAAAAAAAACAAGAACCAGTGCCTGCTCACCTCAGTACGGGCCAGGTCAGGCCTGAACTGGATCATGGCCTGGTGAAGGTGGTTGCACCAGTTGCCAAACAGGTTCTGTCGCATCTGCTGGTCAAAGTAACCTGCACACACCAACACCACGTCATCCACACATAGACCCTTTACAAAACACAGGCACACCACCTTATCACTGATGTTAACTGTGTTGTACAGTTTGGCAGAGCCACATACCTAGCCCTTTGATGAATGAAAGTCAGATTCTGGAGTCTATCACAATGTTTGGGGATTTGTTTGAACACAAACATTACAATACACTTTCTCTTCCAAGAATGGAGTATGGCTGCCTTTATACACACACATGTTTGTACATGTTTCTGTTTTTGTTTTACATTTTTAATACATAGTGTGAGAGAACAAGAGAGATAAAGACACAGAGAGACAGACAGAGACAGAGACAAATGAAAAGTCCACTTGTGTCAGTGTGTGAGCTATTCCCATGACTACAGAAGATTTTAATAACTCCAGAGCACAGTGAATCTGATGCCAAGCAAGACTTACAAAAAATCAAATATGACTTAATTCAGAGCCTACACAAAGAAACTGCTGAAATACATTATAATTTGTTTACTGGAAGTGATAAATTCCAGGAGATATCCAAAGATGTATATGGATGAACAAAATTATTCTCTTTTCCATTAACAAGCTAAGACATTATCATTTTAGAAAAAAACAACAAAAACTCGTCACCAATTATATCAAGAAAAAAATCATTACCAATCATTATGAAAAACACAACACCAATCATCTTCACTACAGACCAGTTTCTCATCAATGAAACAAAAGCCAAGCCATACCAGCATAAGCCATGAAGGCGGCAGACAGCAGGACGTCTCCAATGATGGTGGCCATCTGCTGTTTGAAGGTCTCACTGCCAGCCTCCCACCGCTGCTTCTCATTGCCCAGGCTGTTCAGCAGTGCCACACTGCGCTCCACCTACACACACACACACACACACACAATGACATTCTGTCCTGAAAACATATACATTTTATCATGTTTATTCAACATATTGCCAGGCATTGCCATTTTATCCATATTTTCATGTGAATTAATGTCTTGCTATCTGTAAACCTTTTCAGAAAAAGGCTCAGAACTGGAATTCTGTCATTATGTTCATACTTTTTGGATTTTCGTGCAATGGACACACACTGAACTGTTACCTGCGCTTATGTCCAGATGCTAATAAAACACAACTGCACTTTTTGTTGTATGTCCAAAGTTCACTCCTTTGCATACTCAAGTTGTATTTGGTAATTACAGGCATCCTGTATGCTAGCACTGCTTCTCTCAAGTGGAAACAATTGTAAGACTTAGTAAATTAAAGTTTGTGTACAAAACATACACAGTAAGAAAAAAAAAAGCACTATAAATGTGTTCAATAATGGTATCAAGTACCATCATGCATGTGAACTCCATTTGAAAGGACCAAAAGCCTAATAAAAAAAAAAGAAAAAAAAAGAAAAAAAGTCAAGTTTAATTTACCTTGACTTTACTTTGACA
Source organism: Babylonia areolata (assembly GCF_041734735.1). Lineage (NCBI taxonomy): Eukaryota > Metazoa > Mollusca > Gastropoda > Neogastropoda > Buccinidae > Babylonia > Babylonia areolata. Next base: position 34,042,557 of record NC_134879.1, read on the forward strand.
TACACATGTATTTGTGCTTAAGGAGAAAAGGAACACCCATTTGATCATACTTTAATGGGAAAAGAAAGCTAGCAGTTTAAATTCATTGGATTTTTTTTTCATCAATTAAAATTCTGAAGTCTCCCCAACACTTAGCTCATTTTTCAAAGCGTGATCCATTTCAGTATGAAACCAAAGAGACAACCGTCATCGAAAAATTAAGACGCAGAAGAAACAAAAGAATGGCACTGAACAGGATGCAAACTATTCAGCCCCCATGGTGGAATACCGACACAGAGAGAGCCTGGATAGAAAAACATGCGGCTGTCAAACTTTGGCAAAAAGAAAGAACAAAACCATCTCCGGACAAAGATATTGAAACAAAAATGAAAGAAAAAACTAAACAGTTTGAAGTCACTGCTCAAGAGGCCAAAAATGACAAGTGGAAACAGTTTTGCGAGGCACTCAGTTATGACACAACATTGACAGAGTTCTGGCAATTTTATCGTCGCATGGAAGGGAAAACGTGCACAACAACAACCCCAGACATGTTAGACACTGACGGAACCAAGCTTAAGACAAATGAAGAAAAAGGATCTGCCTTGCTCAAACGTTTCATACAACAGAGTGATCAAAGAAACTTAGATGAGAAAAAGAAATATGTTGAGGAGTTAAACCAAACCCTTATGCAGACTGGACCCGATGATGACTTGACAATGGATGATCTAAACGAGGCAATAGCTAAATGCAAGAAAGAATCGGCTCCTGGCCCAGACAAAGTTCGTTACTCAGACATCAAGGAGCTATCGGAAAAAGACAGAAGCAAACTTTTCAATCTATACCAAAACAGTTTCCACAATGGACAGGTGCCGGAGGACTGGACACACAGCTTCTTAAAACCCATACCAAAACCAGGAAAGGACCATCGTCAGGTAAGCGGCTACCGGATCCTAACCATGCAAAACATTGTTGGAAAGCTCATGGAACGCATGATAGCCAGGAAACTTGCAAGGGATCTTGAACACAGGCACATTCTCCCTTCAAATCAAGGTGGTTACAGAACAGGCAAGTCCACATGGGAAAATGCAGCTGCCTTTGCATATGAGGTGTATGAAGGATTTCAAAGAAAAGAAGAAACACTAGCAGTAGCAATTGACCTTGAAGATGCCTACAATAAAGTCCAGTTTGCGCACCTCATGGAGCTGCTACTAAGGTATGGAGTAAGTTTGACACTGACAAGATGGATAGCAGCAGCGCTTCAGGAAAGAACCGTCGTCCTACGCCTCGGAGATTGGATGTCTGCACCTTCTAAACTATCCATGGGACTGCCACAAGGGTCTCCACTCTCTCCTGTCCTCTACAATGTCTACACGAAGGGCCTTGCAGACTTAAACAACAATGGAATTGCTCGGGTGCTTACCCTTGCGGATGACGGCCTGGTCTTCAAAACTTCGAAAAATGCTCAGGAAAGAACTGAAGCCGTCCAGAAACAACTAAACAATATTGCTCAATGGTGCAAAGACACAGGATCTTCCATCAATCCAGCGAAAGCCCAAACGTTGCTGTGCACCCTCAACAACAAAACCGCGAGCAAATCACCACCTTCTGTGTCATTCGATGGGATTCAAATTGAGAAAACTGAATGCCTACGCTACCTAGGAATACACTTCGACAGGATGCTGACCTTCAGAAAACATACGGAAAACACTGTTCTCAAATGCAAAAAGGGCCTTTCAGTCTTAAAAGCAATGGCAACCAAAGGAATTGAACAACGCCACCTCTTCCTGCTATACCAATCACTCGTCCTCAGTGTGATCGACTACGGACTTGGGCTAACAACACCGTCTCAAAGCAACCTCCTAAAATTAGAAAGAGTCCAAAATGAAGCTATGAGGCTGATCCTTGGAACAACAAAAGACACGCCCACAGAAACCATGCGATACCTGCTTGACCTTCCTTCAGTGCAGGCCAGAAACAAGTTAGAACAGGTCAAGACCTACTTCAAAGCATTAGAAAACCCTCAAAACCCACTGCATGACGCAGTCAAAGAACCAAAAGGCAGCCGTCTAGGACGAGGAAGATCATGGATGGGGCAAGCAGAAGACACAATCCAGCTAGTATGCCGACTTCAAGACCTGAAAGAAACAAAAGAATGGGAGAAAAACCCCGAAAACCTCAACCATCTATTCAACACAGTCATTTCACCCACTCTAGGAAGACATTGTCGGGAATGGCCAGAGGGCAAAACTGATGCGGAAGTGAAGCTGCTTATAGAAGAAAACAGTAAAGAAGAGGACATCATCATATACACAGATGGCTCAGTCACCAAAGACCAGTCTGGCTGGGGATTCACTGCGAAACAAAATGGAAAAACAATTTGGGAAGAGAATGCTGCCTACAAAGTCACAACCTCCAGCCTAACGATGGAAGTTGAAGCTGTGACACATGCCCTCCAGTGGCTATCGTCCTTCCATACGCCCGGAAACCAACATGCCATGATTCTAACCGACTCAATGAACCTCATACAGAAAATTGAAAACGGAATGGGAAGCCCAGAGTGGCATAACGCAATGCGCAACTTTCAGATTAAAAAACTCACATGGTCATACTGCCCGGGACATGCAGGTGTTAAGGGAAATGAGCGAGCTGACAGACTTGCTGGTAACGCAACACCAACGAGCGGCCTACATCTAGGAAAATCGGAAATCCTCAGAAAAGTCAAGGAATACCAAAAAGAACAGGTACAAGGCCATCACACCATCGATCGCCTCAAAGAAATAGAAGCAGAGAGAGGGAGCGGCCGCAAATCTAACATGAAAGGTAGAGCACGATGCTTTGCAAATCAAACAAATATCGGCATCATTTCCAAACCAACATTGCGCAAATTTCTTCAAAACGGAACAGAGTCTCTGTGGGCCTTTCCAAACACAATAGACCGAGCAACACACTAGACGCCACGTTCTTGGCATCAGAGATCTTTTCCCATCCCTCTTGCGGCCAGTCAGTGGCGGCTGTGTGTGTTTGTGTGTATGTGTGCTTTTGAGTGCGTTTGTGAATGCGCGAGAGTGAAACTGTACACAAGTGTCAGGAGAGATATGTGTACGTGTGTGTGTGTGTGTGTGTGTGAGGGGAGGTGGGAGTGCAGGGGGAGGTGGGGTAGAGGATGAGGTATGTGAGTGTATGAGTGTATATATATATGTATATATATATATCTTTGTATGTACGTGTGTGGGGTTGGGGGTGGGAGATATGGGCGTATGTGTGTGTGCTTGTACAAGTAAGTGTTCATCTCTGTGAGTGTGTGTTTGTGTGTGTGTGTGTGTGTGTGCCGTGGAAGCTGCGATACGTAGACTAGAAATGAGTGTGTGGAGGAGGGGGTAGAGGAGGTGCAAGGTAATGTGTGTGTGTGTGTGTGTGTGTGTTGGAGCTCATGTACGTTTATATGTATTTGACTGTGCTTTCATATGTGCTTGTACAAGTAAGTGTTCATCTCTGTGAGTGTGTGTTTGTGTTTGTGTGTGTGTGTGTGCCGTGGAAGCTGCGATACTTAGACTAGAAATGAGTGTGTGGAGGAGGGGGGTAGAGGAGGTGCACGGTAATGCGTGTGTGTGTGTGTGTGTTGGAGCTCATGTACGTTTATATGTATTTGACTGTGCTTTCATATATGTGAAACTGCATGTCTGGTGCATTTCTGTTATGCATGTGTGGGTGTATGTGTGAATGTGTGTCTTCATTTTTTACATTTATTTGCTTATTTATCACCATTGTTGTCTTATTTATTTATTTATTTATGTTTTATTATTATCATTTTATTAGTATTACTAATATTATTACTACTACCTTTTTCTATATTATAATTATTATTTATTTATTTATTTATTTATTTATGCAAACTCATCTATTATTTATTCCCCCGTTTTTTTTTGTTTTTTGTTTTGTTTTGTTTTTTTGTGTGTTTTTTTTTTTTTTTTTTTTTCCAAGGCCTGACTAAGCGCGTTGGGTTACGCTGCTGGTCAGGCATCTGCTTGGCAGATGTGGTGTAGCGTATATGGTTTTGTCCGAACGCAGTGACGCCTCCTTGAGCTACTGAAACTGAAACTGAAACTTCAAAGTGAGATACAAGGAAATTGATTTGCCATGATAATATAAAATGAACATGATGAACTGTCCTGTAAGCACTTATCAGTGTCAATGGAGTTGTATTTCAATATATTTGAAAATTATGTACAATATCATAATTAACAATTCACTACAAAAGCTATCAAACATCTGAAAATGTACTTAGCTTTGCCTGATCACCATCAGTCATGCAATCAGTAATACCGGCTAAATCAAAAATAAATAATAAATACAGAACTTACAATAAAAATGAAGATGCTCAATTTCCACAATCCAATCAAAAATCCTGACCAATTTTCACCACAGAGAGAGATCACATTCTTCCTTCACCCCCCTGCACCCCTCCCCTCATATATTATCATAAAAATATCTTAAGTACCAATTAGTGAGCAGACTGCACATGACCGCTGGACATTACCTTGGCCTCCACAGCGGCCAGGTCGGCCTTGATGGCCTGGGCCTGCGAGATGAGGACAGCGTACTCCTCCTTGTACTTGGAGATGGACTGCTCCAGGCCTTGGATCAGCTTGTTCACCTCCTCACCCTTCAGCCGGTTCTCCTCAGCCTGGGTCTCCAGCTCCTGCAGCTCGTTGCGCAGGGGCTCCACTCGCTTCAGCATGTCCGCGTAGTTGATCTGTTGGAGTGCACAGGTACATGTGATGCTTCAATGCAGGTCGGCGTCTTGTTGGATGTTCCCTCCCTCCCCAGCAACCCCCACCCCCTTTTTTTATGTTTAGATCTGGACGTGTTTTTTTGTGTTGCTTTCTATTTATAGTTTCAGTTCTCTATATTTTGATTTTAATGGGTGAATACTACCACACATTTGTACGCTGCAATTAAAAAGCACCCAAAAAAACCAACAAAAAAAGCACCTCATATAAGCAGGCACATTTACTGTACCTCTAGTTAATATTCTTTCTGAAATTCTCTTCTTTTTTTTAAACTGAATCTTGTCCTTTTCCCCCTTACTTTATATCACATCCAAGCAAACAAAATGATGCAAGTAATTACCTGTTCTCAATCTCAGATCATGTCAGAATGGCCTTCCACAACAAAATATAAAATAAATTTCCCAGTGACAATGACTTCAACACATTTCTTTTCTGATAAATATACTGGCGATGTTTTAAAATACAGCAGATATTCACTTCTTTTATACTGAATCCCAGCAACCTCTAATAAAATATCGTCATAACTATGAACAGATATACAGCTGTTTAATCAAAGATGTCAAGACTTCAATTCAAGATTGATGTGCAATGACAAGAGTGTGTTGGCATGCAGATTGTGTGTGCAGTTATTCTTATATTCAAATGTGTATGTATCTTTTTCATATAAATTGTATAATCATGTTTGACTTCGTCATTTAGTATTGGGACTGGATATAAAAAAGCACACTAGTGCTCATCTATCACCTTTGGGAATAAAAGAATTTTGTCTTGTCTTGTATCTGCCCTCTAAGAGGTGCTGTGCTGTGAACTGACCTGCGCGATGGCCCACTTCACCATGGGCCCACAGGCCAAACTGGCACGGTTCACTTTCTCATAGTTGTAGTCAGGGTTGGACAGGTACTTGGTCTTCATCTTGTTGCGGATCTCATCCCTGTTCAGAATGGGAATATTTGTTAGTCCTTGTTCCTATACAGACATTACATGATTATGAGTTGCAGCATGTTAGGGAATAAGCACGTCTGGTCAGGCAACTGAAAAGATAAATGCCTCAGTCATAATCACTGCTTTAATAATAGCAAGAGCATCATCACATGCCTTTGCCCAAAGCTCTTTTGAAATGAATAACAACCCCTCCTGACCCCATCACATTTTCAGTAAAAGAAACAAAGATGATAAGATGATCCTCATGTATGTCCCAATCTTATCTGCAATATACACTACCATCATTTTAGGACAATAACTTTAAGACACTTTTTATCCCTTCATCATATTTTTTGCATATGCCCTATTTTATTTTACATTTCTACCTGTGGTGTAAGCCGACACACTTGACACTGAATAACAAACTCAAAGTCTGATTCGTCTAAAATCACATGGTGTGAACAGAGGTTAAATTGAAGAAAACAATCAATGTCTGACACCAAACTTGATCATGATCAGAAAACAACATCCTGGATGAAGGAAGCCACTCTGTATTTTGTATCTGATGCCCAGGACTTCAGCGCAAATGCAGCTACATTATAAAAATAATGGCCAGAATCCATGGTACCTCTTGTAGAATGGGACTGTCAAAATTTCCCATTCAAGATGTTCAAATTCAAATCACTCACTAGAAAGGCAATTACTGAAACATGATATAGACTTACTTTTTCCTTGCTAATTTATTTACATCATTCACATGGAGGAAGGTTATTAACAAAACATGATATGAATAGTTATTCAGTACCTGTTTAACTCTGAAACTGCAGATATGAAACAATGATATGAATGGTTATTTAGTGCCTGTTAAACTATGCGAATGAAATGAAACGTTGATAAAGATATTCATTCAGTGTCTGTTGAACCCTGAAACTGCAAATATGAAATGTTGATATGGATAGTTATTCAGTGCCTGGTGAACTCTGAAACTGCAAATATGAAATGTTGATATGGACAGTTATTCCGTGCCTGGTGAACTCTGAAACTGCAAATATGAAATGTTGATATGGATAGTTATTCAGTGCCTGGTGAACTCTGAAACTACAAATATGAAATGTTGATATGGACAGTTATTCCGTGCCTGGTGAACTCTGAAACTGCAAATATGAAATGTTGATATGGATAGTTATTCAGTGCCTGTTGAACTCTGAAACTGCAAATATGAAATGTTGACATGGGTAGTTATTCAGTGCCTGTTAAAATCTGAAACTGCAACTATGACGTTCTGTGCCAGTTCACAACAAGGCCTTCACTTTAATTAAAAGAAACAAGCAAACAAACCAAAGCATTACAGTTAAAGAATACAATTCACATAAATCTATACTAGAAAAAAAATCACCACTTCTGCATGGTTTCTATTTTTCTGGCACTAATAGGAGGAAGATGGCAGAACAGTAAGTTACTTGTCTGCCAATGTGGGTCTGGGTTTGATTCCTGCTCTCCAAGGTTTGACTGGAAAATCAAACTGAGCACCTAGTCATTTGAATGAGATGAATAACCCAGGTCCTGTGTGCAGCATGCACTTGGTGCACTGAAAAAGAACAAAAGTGTTGTCCTCTGGCAAAATTCTGTGGAAGGTACACAAAATATATGCAAGTACTCAAGGCCTGACAAAGCACATTGGGTTATGCTGCTGGTCAGGCATCTGCCTAGCAGATGTGGTGTAGTGTATATAGATATATAACAAAAACAAATCCCAATACATGTACACTGTTTGATGATGACTGGATGGAAGATCCAAGCCCAATCATGCTGATGAGCTTTATTTCTTGTATGCCATATTTAACTCCGACCTTTGGCATCAAATCTCAAATATCATTAGGGTTAACGTTTTATCTCTGTCTTATAGTATTTCAGTTTTGGTGAAGATCATATTAAAGATACAAGCACTGTCATGCATGCATTAACTGTATCAAGCCATAGTATGGCCTGATTTTGAACTGCAACTACTTCATGACAGGGTTGTTCATGTCTACTATCCTGCCAAGGTTCTCTATCATTTTCATTAATGGATGAAACACATACACACATCCAACCAAGACACAAGTATGTGAGTATGCAAGTCAAGAAAGAAAAAAGAAAGAGAGAAATAAAATCAAGCTGAATCTGTAAAAAAAACAAAAAAACAAACACATAAAACACCAATGAAAAAGAAAAAAAAGAAAACACAAAAGCAAAAACAACAAAAACAACACTTGAAGCAATTAAGTTTGTGAAAAAAAAAATCTTATAACAACAACAGCATCAAAGCTCTCCCTCTCCGTGATTTAATCACATATAAAGACTTCTTGCTGTTTAAGCTGAATACTGACAAAAATGAATAAATAAAAATACCCCGAAGCATACACTGTACTAAAGAAAATGTAAGTAACCTGAAACTGAAACAACAAAATAAAACTGATAGAACACAACTGTATCAATGTCCATGGCACACAGCTTCAACACAAGAAACCAAACACACACAACAAAAAAACACAATTAAAACAAACAAACAAAAAAGACAAAAACATGAAATATACAAAAAACGCAAACTAAAAAATAAACAACTAAACACACACGCACCCAAATAAAAAACTCACAGAAAAAAATCTACAATAAATGAACAAAAATCTTTAACCATCCAAAGCAAACAGTTTCAACAAAGGGGGGAAAAAAAGATACACAACTAAAAAAACACAAATTTAAAAAAAGAAAGAAAAAAAGACAACATGAAAAAACCCACAAAAAAACACTTAACACTAACTAAAAACAAACACAAAAACAAAACAAAAACAATGCCAACAACAATGAACAAAAATCTGAAACCAACCAAACCGTTGTCCACCGCAAAAAGCTACACACCAGTAAAAGACGAAGAAGGCAAAAGGGCCTCCACTGCTTTTAGCACATTCAGAGTTCTCGATTCCACAATGGAGCGCATGCAGCCCACAACGGACGGAGCCAGACACCACACTGAGCCAGAGAGAGCATCACCTTGCGCCCAGAACATCCAACATACTCACGTGATGTCATCGGTGCTATAGGACACAATGGTGGGCACAAAGGAATCCTTCATGATGAACGTGCGGATGGACTTCCAGTCCACAGCATTCTCCCCCAGCAGAATACAAATAGCCTCCAGGGCCATTTTGACCACGGGGGGAGGGTTGCCCATGGAGCGGATCTCCACAAGATCCTTCTTCTTGATCCCCTTCACCGCTGCATGGGAGCCAGACCAATCCACAGCAGGTTATCCAGAGTGCAAGACTTTTTACTTTCATGTCTACTTAGTGAAGGGTTTTTCCAAAGGAACATAGCTTACCTGAGGGTGAAAAGGAGCACACAACTGACATGAGTAGAGCCAGGTGTTTGGAGGTTTTAGGAAGGTAGGGTCAAGCTGTCAGTGATAAGTGTGGAAACAATCTGCTCTGAAATCTGCTATGCATAGCTGGTTTGCACGTACATGACAAACAGCTAATTTTTATATCACAAAAAATATATTGATGAAAATAGGAATGCAATGATGAAGTAACCAATAGTTTTTGGTTTTGTTTTTATAATGTCACCTTTTTATCAGCAAACACGTCAACAATTTCTCTTTTAGAGATACAAAAAGTATTCTTCAATCTTGTATCTTTCTTACATAACATATTCTTCCATCTATCGACTTCAAAGCAGATTCCACCACATGTATCTCTGACAGACTTGGGGGACGTCAAGCCACAAGGTACCCCACAAGGTGCTGAGCAGGGTTGCAAACAAAAAGAAAGAGCCAGGAGGGAGGGGGTTGGAGTGGGGGGTGCACTCACGTAATGTCATCAGTCCTGAAGTTGATGATGGTGGAAATGAAATTGTCTCTCATCAATATGCCGCGCAGCTGCCTCCAGTCCAGCTCTCCTTCACCCAGCAGCACGCCAATGGATTCAACAGCCAGCTTGACAGCTGCTGGGGGGTTGGCCAGGGTACGAACCTCCGCCAGATGTTGTTTCTTGATGGAACTGACAGCTGTGTGGAGGGGGTGGGGGGAAGGGATTGCCAACAACAGTGCAAAACAATGACACAAAGCGGTGACTACAGCATGCAAGGATTGAAACGCAGCAACAAAAAATACAACATTATCAGCCATCTGTGAACCCCAGCACTGGAAAAAAAAAAAAAAAAAAAAAAAAAAAATCAAAGCATCTATGGCAAAGAAGAGATTCAAATATCAGCACAAACTTGTGTATTTTCTCTTAACATCAATCTTTTCTTACTTTTTTTTCTGTGCAATACAGTGAATCTAGCAAGATTTTTGTTAATGTTTTCAACACATGAATATAAGAAATCCAGTGATCAGTGATGATTTTTCAGTAAGCAAAGAAACCTACAGACCCACACCCCTACCACTCATGACCTTCCCCCACCCCACCAAAAAAATCAAGTTTAATTCTCTTTGTCACAAACGTTTTTGAAAACAAAATTATCATGGAGCAAAAAATCAAGGGAACTTAACACAAATGTTATGCTTCAGTGAGTCTCCATGTCATTCTCCTGTGTTTCTGAAAATTCAAATTAACACAAGTTTCTCAACCACTATGTTCTCCGTCTCTAATGTGTCAAATAATCTGGCTGATATCATCATTGAAACAAGGCTATAAAACCATCTAACTTTAAAAAAAGGTTTAAGGCAGATGATTTTTAAAATATTTTTTCAAGCAATTAGCAATTCTAATCAAATTATGATCTTTGCAATCTATTGGAAAATGCATGCAAGGAAAAAAAATTGACAATTAAACTACCTGCACTCAGAAAAGACAGAAGAACCAAACTCAAGTATGCACTCTGTAAAATAAGCAGAAACTGAAGTAGTCACTACAAGATATTAAAATAAACTGCAAGAGAGGATACCCCAAGAATGGGATTTACTATCACATCCTAAACATGCTGACACCAAAAGCGGAATGAAACACAGAATAAAACCAAAAATCCACAAGGATAGGGGCTGCTGGAAAAAATGGCAGTGAATTCTGATCCAGGATACTGTATAGCCAACCAAATGGGTAGGTAATAACTGGGGCAAAATACAAAAAAGTCTGAATTTCCAAATTGTCCATCAAGAAAAATATAAACCACCAAATAAACAACACTTCAATTTTGTACATCAAAATCAATCAAAGCCCAGAAACCATCACCATAAATAAACAAGTCTTATGATACATTTGTGCAAAAATCTTTCAGTTTGTGTGCGTGTGACATATACATGTGTGTGCTTCTGTGCAAATGAGCTCATGTATACGTGTATCTGAGGGTTAATGCGGTTAATGCATCTGCTGTTTTTGTATGTGACATTGTTCATATGTGTAGAAGTGTGCACTTTTGTATGCGCATCATATCAACAATTACATAAAGACCAGACACAGAATGACAGACAAAGAAAGAGAGAGACTGAGGCTGACAGATACTGCAATAGGAGATGGACAACAGCACGTTTCAATAAGTGTCACAGTTTCAAACCAGCACGCATGCACACAAGCACACATGCACGCACACACACACACACACACAATGTGCATACTGTGAAAGAGACAGACAGTATGTTGAGAGACTGTGTGCCAGTTTGTGTGTGAGCAGGTCTGTATACATATGCATGTGCATGCATGCAAAATAAAAGTCCTAGGCATGATGTTTTCCAGCCTATCCTTAACAATAAAGACACTTGTCACTAAAGTTTTCAAAGACAGTGTTTCTGCCCAAGCAAGCCAGAGAGACTGCATGCAGGCCTACCGTTCTGGGCTTCAATGACAGCTGGTTCCACTTTGGCAAGGTCCTCCATGACGCTTGACTGCTTCTCATTGATCACCTCCGTCTGCTTGATCAGTGCTACCTGGATCTCCTGGGAGGTCACCTTCTTGCGCTCTGCCTCCTGCTGGTCTTTTACCTGTGGAAAAAAGCAGTCAGTCTGTGTTTAGAGCCAATCGAATTGAGCTTTTTTTCCTCCCAATGTTAAAAAAAGAAATAATGGAGAAAAATTTGTATTCATGTCCATTAAGGTTCTTTCCAATGTTAAAAAAGGGGCGAAAATGGTATTAATTATTCATTTACATCTTAGACTCTTCTTGAAGTTTAAAAAAAAAGAAGAAAAAAAAAGAAAAGAAAAGAAAAAGAAGAAATATGTACATTTCTGTGCATGTTGAATTGCCCCAATGTTGTCCTCCTTCCCCTTTTGTATATGGGCCACAGGCCTTCACAATTAAACCTGCTGTGTCAGTGTCAGTCTCTCTCCTCTTCCTTTTCCCCACTTCTGAAGCAGCAGTCAATCAACTACTGTACATACCATCTGCTTGAGTTTGAGGTTTGCAGCATTGTTCTTCTCCTCCAGCTCGATGCGCTTGATGGACAGGGACTTCTGCAGTTCCTCCACCTGCTGCACCGTGTCCCGGATCTTCTGCAGACCCACGTTCAGGTGCAGCTGCTGCTCCTCCAGGTCAGACCGCTTCTCAGTGTACAGCTTCACCTGTCAACGCAATTATATTCATATGTCAACCCCGTTAGCTTTACCTGTCAACCCCATCATTAGATTTACCTGTCAATCCCATTAGATTCACCTGTCATGTGCATGTGTGTGTATGTGTTGAGTGTTTGTGCGAGTGTGAGTGAAGTGTACATATATGTCTCTGTGTGTGCAAGTGCATGCATGTGTGCCAGTGTACCAACATGCTAGTATGCCTATAGTCAGGGCGCGCAACCCCACATGATGCACACTCACGTAGTGGTTGATGAAGTCCAGGTAGTGGCGAGGTGTGACAGCCGTGGTGCGGCCCCCACGCCGAGTGATGCGGCTGTTGGCCTGGTGCAGTGACTGGTGCACGTACACAAAGGCATTGACCACTGCCTCGCGGTGGCTGGGAGTGCCCGGCAGGCCCTCGTAGGCAAATGGGAAGTTGGACGGTGCCATGTACTGAACACAGAGTGGACAAAGAAAATTAAACATTTGCTACAACAGCTCAACATTCACTCATCATTTTTGTTTTTCTAATATTATTTTCTCATCTTTTTCTTCTCCTATTCATTACATACTTATGCGATATCATTATGTGTTGCCCAAAAACAAAACAAAAAGAAGAAAAAAAAAACATTCACCAAACACCTGAGTTAATCATCATCAAGAGGTCCCACTTCTCAAGAGATAAATCTCATAAGCTTGCTGCTGTATGTGTTTATGCAGATTTGCATACAAACATAGATAGCACGTCAAAGAGCAAAAAAGCTTTAAGAGTGTTTCAGAATATTTAATAAAAACAACAACATATCCTTTCAACTCTGTTACTGCGGTCTCAGACACACTTAGCTTTCTTCCCCATCAGTCTCGAAAAAGGCAACAAAAAATAAACACACACACACACAAAAAGATATGCATTCCACCCCCTATCATACTTACCCCGCCTTTCTCCAGGTCCATCTTGTTGGTGAACTCTTTGCCCACCTGGTAGAAGGCCCCCTTGGACCAGTCCCCAAACCAGTTGAGTACACAGCGGTTGAAGAGGGCAGGGGAGGTGGCGGCACGGTCCTTCAGCCCCTCTGACGAGGGGTTCATGGTGAACACCACATGCAGGTTCTTGATCACCTGTCACATCCAATGGGCGGGGTAAGCAAGTCACACTTGAATAAAACCAACACCAAAATAGTGGAAGAAATATCAACTTGAGTGCAATCCTAGTGGAAGAAATATCAGTTGCAGTGCAATACAAGTAGAAGAAATATAAGTCAGGAATGCAATCACAGTGGAAGAAATATCAGTCAGAGTGCAATCCTAGTGGAAGAAATATCAGACAGAGTGCAATTCCACCTCTACAGAATTTCTGAATTTTGTTTTCCTATTGGTGCAGTATCTGCACAGGGTAACTTTTCTGCTGCATGAAAGCCAATCCATTCAGGTTAATTTATGCCGCATCCAGCACCAGTAGGCTATAGTAATCTATATGTCACAAAACCTATTTAAATAGTATCTAGACAAAGCAACAATTAGTTTGATATAAAAAAAAAAATCAAATTGACATACAAGCATACATGCACATGAACAGTTACCAAACATTAACAGAAATAAACACTAAAGTGTGTAGCTGAATGGAGAATACATGATAACACAAATATTATTTGATTTTTTTTTTCTCTATTACATTTACACAGCTGCAAATGTTACGGAAGCTTAACTGCAACTGCACAGTGCTGGAAAGTGAATGAAAGTGAATGAAACAAATTGTGTTTGTGCACGCATGCACATGTGCGTGCGTGAATGCGCAGGCATATATAAGTGTACATGTCTGTGTTTTCCTGGTGGACGGGGATGGTACTAAGTGACATCAGCAGACAGACGAATGAAGAGCTTACATAAGACATGAGGCCTGGACAGCAAAAGAACCACAAATTCCCACCCGTAAACCCCCCAGCCCACCTGCTGAGTGAACCACTTGTAGAGTTCCTCTGCAGAGTCCAGCATCAGCCCTTCCCGCACAGCCCCCTCTTTGCACTGGGTCATGAGGGTGGTGTACTCATCCCCTTCAAACAGACCCGGCACCTCACCGTTGGCCAGCAGTGTGTTCATGCGCTCCAGGAAACTGGAGTCCAGCACATTGGACTCGTCCATGATGAAGCAGATCTTCTCGTCCTGCAACATGGGGTTTGTACATCAGTAAGTCTGTAATTTCAGATTTATCATCAGTGTCTGCTGTTTCAAACATACCTAATTTTAAAGTCTATCTCAGGCCTGCTACTTGTGTATAGTTTAAAAAAAAAAATCCTTATGAATGCCTCTAAATATGTCTGAAAGCTAGAGACTATTAACTTCATCATTAATTCAGCAAGTAAAAAGTTTCAATAAAATATTAGACATAAACACAAATTCCAAATTCACCTTCAAAATGAATCTGATAATAAAACTTAAAAAAAAATATAATCCACATACATTTTTTTGGTTGCTGTCGATATAAATGGAAATCATGATAAAGGAGCAACACAATTTTTCTTTGGTCAAAAATACTAAAATGATCACCAATATATCCACAACGACTTTAGAAATACACTATGAAAGACACTCTAGCAGGATGCCAATGGATGAACAACAGTGGCCTTGACCCTTCACCTTGCAGCCGGAGCGGCGGAGCACAGTGCGCAGGTCTTCATCGAAGTCTGCAGCAGTGTACTTGTTGTGCACCTTGATCTGGTACACCGTCAGTCCATTCATCCAGGCCACAAAGCGCGACAGGGTGGTCTTTCCTGAACCGCTCACTCCAATCAGCAACAAGTGGCCCTGTGGCTGCCGGAAGATTCGGTCGATGCGAAGCACGTGGTCCAGCACTTCGTCAAACAGCACAAGAGGCACGTCAAGCTCTTCTTCGTAGAACACCTGTCAAGGACAGTGACCACATCATGATGGTCTGGACTTGACACGATGACATGGCTCCAGTCATGGAGCCAGTTCTTTTCAATCTTATTGTCCCTTCCCCATTCTCCAGTCATTTTCTTTGATCAATACACTTCATTCACCAATAACTTTTGCATTACACAAAATACCTTTCACAAGCACTAGCAAATCTAGCTCTCAGGGTCAAACTGCTAACAGAACAAACTGCACCCAACGAACAAAAAAGTTACGTCCAAAGTGATCTGCCACAATGGCAACACATCAACAGGGAGATGCAAAAACAACTTTTACACAATCCAACATGAAAGAACTAGAACTTTTGAATATAACGCAAGAAGAACAAGTGTCTTCAAAATCAACATCACTGAGAAATGAGAACTTCCAAAATTCCAAAGACGAAGCACTTAAAAAATGTTAACATGATCTTTCTGTTCTGTTCCTGATGTTCTTCCTCCCCTTTCACATCACCCCTCTTCCTAACCCCACTCCATATTCACATCAACTTCTCTCCTCCCCCCTCCCTCATATTCCTTCCTCCCCTTTAACCCACTCCCTCATATTCCTTCCCTTTAACATCAGCTCTTCTCCCCACTTCCCCCCATCTTCCTCCCCTTTCACATCAACCCCTCTCCCAATCCTCACTACCCTCTCCTCTCTTCCTCCCCTTTCAAGTTAACCCCTCTCCCCTTGCCCACTCCCACCGGACACAGTACAGAAAAAAAACAAGATGAAAAGCCTTGCCATTTAGCCCATTGCCCCACTGGCCCAGCATTACCTTGAGCCTGGCCTTGGTGTACTCGCGCAGCACCTCCCTGTCGACAGGGACGTAGTCCTTGGACAGCCACTTGCTGAAGAGGATGGGTCGGCCCAGCGATGCCTCCCGGTCGATGTTGGGGAAGTGTTTCAGGGCCACCATGTCCACATTCTGGTCTGTCCACTGACGCTCCTCATCCTCGATTAGCCTGTCAGGGCAAGGAGGGAGTCAGTCAGTCAGCAAACACCTTGTTGTCTTGATCAAGGAATGAGGGTTTAGATACATGAAGATGGGGAAAGTAAAGAAAGAAGACAAATATTTCCAAAGTGCAACAACAAAAACAAGAAAATTACAACAGTTGCTCATGCCTGCTTTAGTATGTTTCCATCTCAATCAGGCACAGAAATTTATATTATTCACACATTGTTTTTTCCCCTTGTTCTTCAGGTAAAGGGTAGCAGCTTTGGTTTTCTGTGGTTTTAAAGTGGCTGAAAAATTTTCTAGACTGAAAAGCGCACATGCCACACACATTCTCTTTCTCTTCTTTCACACACACACCAACCAATTAAAATTCAAATACTTAGAAACACAAAAAAACTGACCTGTCCTGGAAGAGGCGCAGAGCCTCATGGGCCCAGATCCTGACCAGTCCAGCCAGGTCCAGGGTCTCCATGGGTCGGATGGCTTCACAGATGCCCCTCACCCAGCGGGTCATTTCACGGGGACTGTAGATGTAGTGTGGCTGCATGTCCTGAGTGAAGCGCTCCTATACACACACACACACACACACACACCAACACAGTATCAGTATCAGTAGCTGAAGGAGGCGTCACTGCATTCAGACAAATCCATATACGCTACACCACATCTGCCAAGCAAATGCCTGACCAGCAGCGTAACCTAACGCACTTAGTCAGGCCTTGAGAGAAGGAAAAAAAAGACTGCAGGAGAGGAAACTGACAAAAAGAAGGGGAAAAGAGTGATATGTTGGAAAAGGGATGGTGGTGGTGGCAGGGCTTTGAGGGTGAGGAGTGGGAAACAGACAGTGAGACATTCCTGACTGTACAAGGAAAAGGACAGGGAGAAAAGGGCTGAACAGTCACCCCACAAGGCAGTGTTCACTGCTAATGGGAAGGCTGGAGAGGGGAGTGGCAGAAGAACAATTAATTTTCTATCCTGTCAAGATTGTTTCCTTGCCATTACTTTTAGTGTCCCCCCCCCCCCCACCCCTCCTCCTCCCAAACTTAAGAAAAACAGACCCTACAAATATAACCAGTTGACCTTGAAAGAAGAAAGCTCAATTTTACTGGTGTTGATTCAAATCTTTCTGGTACAATTTCAAAACACAACCAGCCAAAAGGACGGACGCAGGTGGTGCAGACTTCCTCACTTCTTCTCTTTTTGAAAATTCACTCCTCAGGAGTTTACCTGGGACATCATGTAGAACTCGACCATGGCGTTGGTCAGAGGGTCTGCATACGTTTTGAGAGAGGGCACCAGCCTCAGCATGGCGCGGTTGAAGGTGCCGTAGATCTGCTTCAGAGACACCTCACCGGGGTAGTCAACGTACACCACAGGCACATGACGCAAGAACCTGGACAGAGGAATGAAATTAAAGGGTTAAGATGGGAAAGCACACAAGGAACACGACATGCCATAAAACTCAGCAGATAAATACTACTAAAGCTTCAAAATGGACTAAAATGCAGGAATACAAAGAAACTAACAACATGGTTTGATCAGTTTCCTAGTTAGAGCCTGTCCCAGTAGGTTTCTCATTTGCGTTAGATTCAAACTAAAACAACAGTCTAAAACATCAAGATTATTCATGACTGAATAGCAACAAAACAACAACTTCCAAGAAATAAGTATCCCCCATCCTTCCCGCCCCCTTTAGAAAAACAAACAAAACACTCTCCCACTTCAGAATTGGTTGAAACCGTACATTTTACACCAAACTTTCTAAATTGAAAAAAAAAAAAAAAAAAGAAAAGAAAGAAAAACTTTTATTCAATGCTCAGTGTAAGCTCAGGGATTCCTCACCAATGCAAAATACTACTTTGCCAAAAAGCAGTAATTAAATAAAACCAAGTAAACCTTGGACAGTTCACAAAAAGAAGCTTACTTACATGCACCAGAAACAGAATAAGGAAACTAACACATTGTCAAGTGAACGAACCTGTGAGACAGGGGCTTTCTGCCCGGGTCAGTGGGTGGGTTGCAAGCCCCCACAAACTGGATCCTCTCAAACTGCACCCACGCCTGGTCAGAGGTGCGGTAGAAGCCTCCGTGCTCCATCATCTGTCGCAGGAAGGAGATGACTCGCTGCGTGCCTGGCAGGGACACACCACAACACAGTCAGGGCAATATGTTCCAAAGCAGACACAGTCATACATGTGTGGTCTGTTACACAAAAAGGACACAAACACATATATGCATCTTGTATTCATGATCACTTTCCTAATATTTGTATTTAATTTCAGTCAGAAGTAGGATATGCAAGGTGCATTCCAGTATATGTTTGTGTCCTTTATGTGTATATCTGGTAAATAGTGGCAACTCTCTCCATTCACAAGGCACACAACCCCAAGCCAATGCTGCTTACACTTCTGATTCAGCTAGGGTTGTGTGCCTTGTGAATGGAGAGAGTTGCCACTGTTTACTACTTGTTAATCTTTTGATCTCCTGGCCTCATTGTTTATCAACTTTGTTTATATCTCCATTTACCCCCTGTTCTCTTTTCCTTCCCCAAAGGAAGCTTACTGATAATTAGTTATTAATACATCATTGTACATACCAACCATTGAACAATATTTCACATTCACACCTGCCTTGCAAGAATGTTGCTGACTGAAAGAAAATGTTGACAGTAGTTTGTTTAGTTTACACTTGGGAGCTAAAATTATGACACAAAATAATCAAATTTAGAAAGACACATCTAATAATTAAAGAAACAAAGTTAAAAACTTGTGGATGGCTATGTCAATCACCACACAGTCCATCTATTAGTTTTGCACTCATGTACATCTGCATAATGCATACAGGGAGACTGCTAACAGTTTCTGCTACAGAGAATGTAAGTGACCATGTCACCGTTACAGTTGGATAGGGTAGGACACCCTACCATATTTGTCCATGTCTGGCAAGTTAATCTCGTCACAGAAGAGCACCAGCCACTTGTTGAGCTGCACGGGAGACAGCACAATGCCGTTGGGTGTGCGCCGGAACTCGCAGTAGTGGTCAAAGGTCTTCAGCAGCAGCTCTGGGGTGGTGGCACTGGAGAAGTTCAAACCTACCACCTGCACATAACGTTTTAGGTTTAAGTTTCAACATATGGTAACAACATACAGTAAAAATACATACAAACTGCATGATAAACTTAACTTTTGGTTGACAAATTCAGAATAGAACAGAATAAATATGTCTTAGTTACCAAGTGTACTGGGGTCACAACGAATTATGGGGGATGTTATATCAAACTTACAAACATAAATTGAAAACCAAATACAAACGCAAAAACAGTAGAAATAAATAGACATATATAAATGCATATATACATATAAGTGCTTACACATTATTTCTTTCAGAAAACAGAAAGCACGAAGACATATTTTTTTAATAACTGCTCACAAGTAATGAGACACACACAAGGTGTCTCACCTACATAGGGAAATCCTACAAAGACTGACAAAACTCCAGTGTCTTCTCACCTCCATGTCAGGCAAGGCCCGAAGAGCACTGAAGAGGGTCATGGTTTTGCCAGACCCAGGGGGTCCGCACAGCACCAGAGGCTTGTGTTCGGCCAGCCAGGTGTAGAGCAGAGACTCGTGGCGCACAGTGTCAATGGTGGGGATCACCAGGTCTGCAGCTGCCACTTTGTGCGTCTCCACCTCCACCTTGGGCACCTTGGCCTGCCAGGATGCCCACTCACCTGCCGGGGTCACCTGCAGTACAGACATTCACATCGTTATCCATGCACCTGTCATGAATAGGACAAGACTCACAAAAGGAACAAAAAGAATAACAATAAAACTGTCCCAAAACAAGAAATCAAATTACAAAACTGATCTGTCTCATACAATGTATGAATTAAGCATTATCATCCACTTGTTTATAATGTTTTAAGCATATGCACACATGCACATACATACATACAGTACACAGAAAATCTCATGAGCACTATGACAGGATATGCCCATGATGATGTATCCTTCACAATAATGTTAAACATAAGGGGGTGGGTGTTCAAAATCACAGTGGAAAAAAAAATGACACTGCAATACACTGGCTGCAGCTTGCTATAGTTTAGCACATTACAGTTGAAGATGCCAAAAAAAAAAAAAAAAAAAAAAAAGAGAAAGAGATAAAAAAAAAAAAAAGTATGTGGAAGAGATAAAAGTATATTTTTCTTTAGAAACAGTATCACAAAATGCTGATCAAGGAGGACTCACCTCATAATCAATGATGAGAGAGTTTGGAGGTGGCAGAGGGACAGTGGTAATGCCTCGCAGGAACTCGCCCAGTTCCTGGCGTACTTTGAGTCGGCTGTCACCCGTGATGGACCACACCAGACTGTAGATCAGGTACTTGCTCATGTAGCGCTCCAGGTGGTCCGTCTGTTCACAACCCTTTTGTTCATCATCATCAGTATCTTCCCTCTTACTGTTTTATTCAGTATCTCCCCTCGTACTGTTTTCATCAGTATCTCACCTCCCCTCATTGTTTTCATCAGTCTCCCCTCTTTTTGTTTTCATCAGAATCTCCCCTCTTACTGTCTTCATCAGTATCTCCCCTCGTATTGTCTTCATCAGAATCAGGATCTTCCCTCTTATTGTCTTCATCAGTATCTCCCCTCTTATTGTCTTCATCAGGATCTTCCCTCTTATTGCCTTCATCAGTATCTCCCCTCGTATTGTTTTCATCAGAATCTCCCCTCTTTACTGACTTCATCAGTATCTCACCTCTTCTTGTCTTCATTAAGTATCTCCCCTCTTATTGTTTTCATCAGTATCTCCCCTCTTCTTGTCTTCATCAGAACCTTCCCTCTTCTTGTCTTCAACAGAATCTTCCCTCATATTGTCATCAGCATCTCCCCTTGTATTGTTTTCATCAGTATCTCCCCTCTTATTGTTTTCATCAGTATCTCCCGCATCTCCTCGCATTGTTTTCATCAGTACCTCCCCTCACCTTGTATTGTCTTCATCAGTACCTCCCCTCCCCTTGTATTGTTTTCATCAGTATCTCCCCTTTTATTGTTTTCCTCAGTATCTCCCCTCTTACTGTTTTCCTCAGAATCTTCATTTGTATTATTTTCATCAGAATCTTCCCTTGTACTGTCTTCATCAGAATCTTCCCTCTTACTGTCTTCATCAGTATCTCCCCTTTTCTTGTTTTCATCAGAATCTTTCATCATATTGTCTTCATCAGAATCTCCCCTCCCCTTTTATTGTTTTCATCAGTATCTCCCCTCTTATTTTCATCAGAATCTCCCCTCCCCTCTTACTGTTTTCATTAGTATCTCCCCTCTTATTGAACTTATTGTTTTCATCAGAATCTTCACTCGTATTGTTTTCAAACAGAAAACAGGGGACAGGTAAAAATAAACAGATGGTGTATTTGAAAAAACAAACTCTATCTATCCATCTATATATATATCTATATATATATAAAGAGGTACACATTAAGGGTGTGCAGGGAAATACTTTTTCATGAAGAAACAAGTCATCTCATGACTTTACAATTATCAGATAATTCTTTCTTAAGGAACAATGGGTGAAACAGATCCATGAAATTATTCTAATTATGAATATCACTCGAACCAGAAAGTAGTGTAAACTAGCTGGAATAAGTGCGCAAAGGTAATACCAAAGAAATGGCATGCATGATGAGGAAGCATAAAACACCAGATATCTTTATCATCATGCCCACTCTTAAATTCATTGTGAATTATCCAGTTTTCTATAACAGGATTATAAACATGAGCCAACTATGAATCAAAATAACATTTCTTAAAACATGAATGCACATGCTTCACTGTTTTCAGTCAAAATACCACTTCTTTAATAATGAATACACATGCTTCATCATTTTCGGAGTATGTATGAGACTTCAGCATAATAAACAGAATTCACCTCATGAATCCACATGGAAATCCCAGCTCATCCTTTTTATTTTGTTTTTGTTGTTTTTTGTTGTTGCTTTTCTTTTTTGCTTTTCCACCCCCTACCTTGAGGACAGCTGCTGCAGTGCAGACTGACCTGCATGGGGAAGTCGTGGGTGCGGTTGTAGGCCAGCACATTGCGCACGCCCTGGTTCATCATGGAGAAGAGGGAGTTGAGGGCCCTGAAGCGGGTGTAGTCCATGATGTGGTCCAGCTCCTTGCCAAACTCCAGACACTTGATGATGATGCCGTCCAGGGAGAAGAATGGCTGCAGCACGCTGGCAGCATCACGCTGCACCTGAACACACACACAGCAGAAAAATACAATGTAAATTTTTGGAAGAAAAGAATCTTTGTTGCAAGGGGGAAAAACAAAACAAACAAAAAACAAAAAAAAAGAAGTAAAAACACACAGCACAAAGGTTTGAGAGACCGGCAAGAACACAATGGGAGCAAAATTTAGGTCATGACTTCTTTTTTTTTCTTGGGTTTGCAAACCATTTAAACATATGCATGGCACTCATTAAGTACCGAGTACACAGCACTCATGAAGTGCCATGTACACAAGGAGGTTTGCATCCATAATTACACCCACACACAATGTAGCAGCATAATCAAACCTCCACACACAAATACACACGTTCGCATCCATTCACACACAATTGTATCAACTAGCAAAGATCATACACACATGCCACAATAATCTACCCTCCACACACAAATACACACATACACATTATGCACATACAAATGTATAACTAGCATAGATCATCCCCCTTTCACACGCACTCACACAAATGGGAAAGGAAGTGATTAGATAAGACAAAGGTAGGGTGGGGAAGAGGATGGACTTTTGTCTAAAATGCACACACACATACACACATGCGTGCACACACATACACGGACACACACATAAAACTGGAATAAAACACACTCTCACACACACATAAATACACACACATGTATGCATACATTAGTATTTGCATTTGTATTTCTTTTTATTACAACAGATTTCTCTGTGTGAAATATGGGCTGCTCTCCCCAGGGAGAGCGCATTGCTTCACTACAGTGCCACCCATTTTTTTTTTGTATTTTTTTCTGTATGCAGTTTTATTTGTTTTATACATACACAACATGCACACACACACACATAAAAATAGAACAAAAAAACTTAGCCGTATGAAGAGCACAGGAACAGGAGTCATGATGGCTGCCAGAAAAAGAGGGCACTAGTCAGGGAGGCAAAGGGGAGGTTACCTACTTCCAGGAGGTTATCGGCCATAGCTACTTTCGTTTTCTCCGCATAGGCGGATAGGAGTTTGCACAGGACAGGAATGTCAGACCCCTGCCAGAGTCTGCACTAGTGGGTCACGATTAAGTATGTGTAATTAAATAGAACAAAAAGATACACTCGCTCTCTCTCAAACACAGACACACACACAAACATACACACACACAGAGCGAACTACCAGCCCCTCACCTGCAGTGTGGGCGACACCTGGTCCTCCTTGCCCTCAGCAGAACCGGCGGTGCGAGACATGTAGCGTGCGTCCTCTTCACTCTCCTCCAGAGGAACGTTCTGCAGGGTCTGTATGTAGTGCTCAAAGATCATGTCCGTGGACAGCACGTCCTCGCTGAACCACACCATGCCGCACCGACTGACTGTTGCCAAGGTGGCAAAGCGCAGATCTTGCACTTCAAACATGATGCGTACCTGCCAACGTCAGGTAGACAGAATGATTCAAGTGTGAGGAAACTAATCTTACTAACAGTGAGTGTGGTAGGTATCTACTTTTTTCCTTTCTGGCCAGACCTGTCATTTCTGTGACACTGACCAGTAGTACACAGCCGTCCCAAGGAGGAAGCAATGTATAAACATCTAATGTACATGTAATGTGTGTGATTAAAGCCTGACTGAATGACACAGAAAACAGATGATGAGCATCTGAAGGCAGATCTCATTCAGCTCTACCCAGGTGGGCAACCACTTGTGCAAATGACTGCATGTTTGTAAAGCACTCTAATCTTGGTCTCTGACCGAGAACAGGCGCCATACAAGTATCCATCTTGATCAATCAATAATGGTCAGTGTGCTAGGTGTTTACTTTTTCCTTACTGCCCAGGTATGTCATTTCTTTGACACTGACCAGTGTTATACAACAGTCCTACAGAAGGTTGGACGGATGTATACACTCTGTACGACTGCTTTAAGAATGCATCTTCCCAAATACTGCAATGTGTCAATAGCACAATCTAATTTTAATAAGATTTTTTAGTAAGATTTTTATCAATAAAATCCTTACTGGTATCAACTTCACCTTTAAAACAGTTGGTCTTTGAACAAAAACAGGCCTGAGCACAAACCCCACAAAAAGCAGAAAAGCAAAGCAGCCCAAGCTAAAACAGGTCGTCTCATTTTGCCCTAACAGTGCGTTACAACACAGAACAATGACTCACATTTGGCGGGATGCCAAGACGTTCTCCGTTGGGCAGTGTGAGCAGCTTGTTGTCATCCAGCACTGAATTCAAGTTCTCCACCCACTCTGGGTCCACATCACCATCAAAGATGATCCACTGTCGCTTGCTCAGCTCTCCACGCACATTGTCAATGATTCTGGACAAATGAGGAAAATGATGGGACGAGAGTGAACTGATTAAAACTGAAACCTGATGGAATAAGGCTATACTGCAAACTCCGGTGTATGATAGTTTCAAACACTTTTTTTATGCAACTTATCATCAAACCATCCACATCCTCTTTCCTGTCTATCTCTATCCAGGAACATTTGCTTCTATCTGTCCAGATTTAAAAAGATTTTTTTTTCCCCAACATTTATTTTATATGAATTTATTAAATGAAGCATCAACAATCCTCCTCCTTCTCTATCCAGGACTTTTATTTTTGCTTCTATCTGTCCAGACTTTAAAATGTAAAGGATTTTTTTTTTTTTTTTTTTAACTCACTTTCTCAAGATGTGGGTGAAGAGACCGTCTGTCCATTCACGAGTGTTTGGATCCAGATTTCCGTACAAAGTCTCCTTGGAGATGGACTGTAGGGAAGAAAATAAATCATTTTTCATGGGTGAAGACCTGCTTGTCCAGACAGATTCTTTACTGAACAAAGAAACTGAACAGTTAAGTCTTCCACTTTCTCTCTTCGCAATGCTCTCATCACAATGAGCAGCAACTTTTTTCAGAAATATCAAAAATAAGCACAACATTCTGAGATAATTCTGTAAACACTTTATCTAAAAAAAAATTCCTAACCCCTCCTTCACTTAAAAAATAAATAACAATAATAATGATAATAATAACAGTAATAAAACGGAACAAAATTTAAAAGAGTTAAAGATGCAGACTGCCAGACTTATCTGAGTGACCCATCTTATTATATACTCTTGACAAGGAAGACTGTGATCTATCTCACTATATACTCTAGACAAAGAAGTCTAGACAAGGACTGAATTATCCAGCAAAATCAAAGATGTAAACTGACGGTGCTCATCATTGTGAATGAACCGAAACAGCAGACGCTGGTCACTTCTTTGCCATCATCATTGTGAATGAACCGAAACAGCAGGCGCTGGTCACTTCTTTGCCAAACGTGTGAATGTGTTGTCATGGCTTTCTGTTACATGCGTGTGGAACACTGTCAGTGATTTTCTGTTGTACAAAAGACGTTTCAGGCCTGTCGTTTTAGGTCATATTAAAATGAAAATGGTCTTGGCTTTAACATTACTCACAATAAGCAAGAAAATGCAAAGAACTTCCTGCGCGCACACGCACACACACACACGCACACAAGTACATGCGCGCGCACACACACACACACATACATGCACACACACACATACACACACACAAACTGCTCACCTTGGGGTCAATGACATGAGCAACGCCCTCTCTCCCCTCCACTCTCTCCAGAGCTTTGAGCAGCACATGCCAGGCAGTGGATTTACCACTGCCACTGGGGCCCACCATCATCAGTCCATGGTGCAGTGCCGTGATCTGGTACAGCTGCAGAACCTGGAGAACACACACACACACTCTGAATAGGATGGACTTTCACAAACTGCCAAAAGATAGGAAATATCAGCACTAAGCATGTATACCCTTGCTCTGTAGTCACAGTAATGCATGTGTAGTTAACACCTTTCTCTATCAATTTCAAAGCAAGTCTACTTGCAAACAGCGCTCAATTTCTTTTTTTTTCTTGCCTCAGTTCCATGCTCTCCATTTAACTTTTTTTTCTTATTTTTCATTTTCTTTCTGGAATCAATTTGTAAAATTTCATAATTATTTTCATTTCTTTTGGTGCATCACATGCCTATTTTACTGACCGAACCAAAAAACAGAAATTCTGTATATATCAATTCCATTTTCTTTTGCTTCTTTTTTCCCTCCGTTCCACCTCTCCCCCTCTCCCACCTCCAACCAACATACACTCCACACCCACCTTCTCTCTCTCTCTCTCTCTCAACCTCTTTTCTTTTGCACTTACTTTCTCCACCCACTGGGTGCCTTGTTCATCGTTCTCCCCATAGGTGAGGTGCATTTCAGCGCACACTTTGCGCAGCTCACGGCGAAGCTCCATCATCTCTCCAGGAGTGTAGGCCACACCTGGGAACACATCGGAGAGAAGGGAGTGCAGAAGGGGAATGTCCTCTGCCACCAGCTTGGGAACCATCGTTTCCATCACACTCTGGATCAGGATCTGAGGGACACATCAACAATGCCCACCTACATCACTGCACTGCTTTGGCTAAAACGAAATTCCATCACATACACAAACACAATCACTATCAAAGATAACACAAAGGCAATTAGAAAAGTAAGACACTAAATTGTTAAGCTTTTCACTATGCTTTAGTTTTGGGAAAATGGAATGTTAAGACTATGTGCAAACAACAACAAACAGCTGCAAACAATGAGTAATTTTCAAAATGGTTTTCAATACAAAGCTGGTCTGATAAAACCTAAAATTAATCCTCCTATAAAAAGCTGGTTCAAAAAATTGATTTAAGGTGACTGTAAAAGGCATACCAGCCTAAAAACACAACCAACCAAACCAAACTGTCTTTCACTCACCTCTGGCTCAGGAACATTCTCAGCGATGGTGGTCTCGTTGACTGGCTCCCCTCTGTCCAGCAGGTCCTGTTTGACCGCCTGGATGCGGTCACGCTTCACGTTGCCCGCACTGATCAGCACACTCTTCAGGGCACGCAGACCAAAGTCGTAGTGAGACTGAGGTGACAGCTGCTCGTCACACAGCCTGGCAAACACACACAGCAGCAACAATCAATGTGAGTTTGAACAGGACAGGAATCAGACCCCTGCCGAAGTCTGCACTGGTGGGTCACAGGAGTGTATGTGGTTAAAACAGCTGATTCATTAAACGAACGAAAACTCAATCAACCAAACACCTCTAAAACCCAAAACAAGACTTCATATTTCTTAATTAATGAAACAAACTCAAAACAAACATCAAAAGCACACCTATATTCCTAAGCAGCTCACTCATGAAATAAAATCAAAACAAACACCCATTTTCCTAGCCAACTCAATGATTAAACAAACTCAGATGAACACCTACATTCCTGGCCAACCAACACTGATGAAACAAACCCATATATTCCAAAGCCAACTCACTGGAAGAAGGGGACGATCTTGCTGGCCAGTTTTTCAGCCTGGCGGAAGCCCTGAGAGTAGAGCATGACCTGCGCAATGAGCTGCCTGTTTGGCTTGGTCATGGCCAGGCTGCGGAACAGCTTCTTCAGGTTATCCGGCAGGTTGGAGCGACCAGCGTAGCCAGGATTCATGGTGATGAAGATGGCCATGTCCGGGTTCACCTTCACCTGACGCCCTATCAGCTCCACCGTCACTGTGGAATCTGTGGGTAGAAAACAGGAGATAACAACATGTCACTGTGGAATCTGTGGGTAGAAAACATGAGATAACAACATGTCACTGTGGAATCTGTGGGTAGAAAACAGGAGATAACAACATGTCACTGTGGAATCTGTGGGTAGAAAACAGGAGATAACAACATGTCACTGTGGAATCTGTGGGTAGAAAACATGAGATAACAACATGTCACTGTGGAATCTGTGGGTAGAAAACAGGAGATAACAACATGTCACTGTGGAATCTGTGGGTAGAAAACAGGAGATAACAACATGTCACTGTGGAATCTGTGGGCAGAAAATAGTAGAACAACAAAATGTCACTGTGGAGTCTGTGGACAGAAAACAGTACAATAACAAAATGTTACTGTGGAGTCCGTGGGTAGAAAACAGTAGAAAAACATCACTGTGGAATCTGTGCGTAGAAAACAGGATATAACAAACTGTCATCATGGAATCTGTGGGTAGAAAACTAGAGATTAACAAAAAGGGAAATTGTCTCTATTTCTATCTGCATGTGTCTAAGTCAGAATGAGATTAGAAAAGAAAAGATAAAGGGAGTAAGATTAGCAGAAAAAATGTGTGTGCATATGTGCATATGTGCTGTGTGTGTGTGTGTGTGTGTGTGTGTGTGTGTGTGTGTGTGTGTGTGTGTGTGTGTGTGTGTGTGTGTGTCTGTGTGTGTGTGTGTGTCTGTGTGTGCATGATGCACTGAATGTGAGAGATGAAACTGTTCCTTACTTTTCGGCTCCTTACTTTTGTCTTTTCTGTCCGGGACTGCCAGATCTTTGAGGGCTTCTTGGATGGTCTGGATCTGTTGTGAGACAGCAGACAGCATGCGCTCTTCCAGACGGTTGAACTCGTCAAAGCAGCCCCACGCTCCGACTTGACACAGACCCACGAAGATGCGTCCCATGGCCTGAAAAAATATGTGTAGAGTTACAAGAAGACTCCATTATGAGATTATGATTTTTTTTTTTTTTAAGATGATGATCTGTTCTTTCATAATGCAAAAGTGGTGGTAGTGAAGGTGGTATTGGATAAGACAATACAGAGATCCTATGTGCAGTAAGTGAAAGACACCTGGGTCACCTCCAGCTAAACAGATCCATTAAAACATGGAAATGAAAGAGTAACTCATAAATGTATGTGGACATTCATCAGGTTTTGACATACATAAGGTCTGCTCCCCTTGAGACTGGTCTTTCCCTAAAATATTTTTTCTGTAACTGGCAATTAAAGGCATGTACACCCTCCAGGAAGTAGTTCCAAGTCTTTCTTTTATAGAAAGATTACTTTTGCATATGTGTATGTCTCATCCACCAACATCCAACACTACTGAACAAACCAGCATTCTTTCACTGGGTACAAATAAGTTAACCTAATATTTTCAAGAAAAATAGCACCATATTGCAGTCATGATTGTATGTCACAAGTCATAGAATGGCAATCCTGCAATAAATCTAACACCAGTTCATTGGATTTATTTTCCCCTTCCTGGATATGTTTTCTGACCTGAAAGTCGAATGTCTCATCACAGTTGAACACCAGCACGAAGCGACCCAGCTGGTTGCCAAGGGCCTTCACCGATTCTGTTTTTCCTGTGCCAGCAGGGCCTGAAATTATACACAAATAGCTATAATAGTCAGGCTGCTTTCATTTCATATGAATGAAACCACCACTGATCACAAAGAGTAAGTGTGCATACATGCATACATGTATTCAGGTTACGGTAGTGTTGCATGTATGCCAAAGGGTTGTGTCACCAAATCAAATTTCATCCACATGCAAAAATCAAATAAGAAATAAAGTAACAGATGCAGGTAATATTTTTTGTTTCTCAATGAACATCTATCACATTCATGGAAATTGGCAGAATCAGAACCCTGCCAGAATAGGCACCAGTAGGTCACAGTACAGAATGAGTAATTCAAAACGATTTAAGTATTCATTAATTTCTAATTCAGCATCATAATTACAGATAGCAAGGCTCATACTGACTGAAAAAAAGTTGTGTTATTTCGACTTAATCCTCTAACATATGTATGAATTTAACTCCACCATGTGAAGCAAAGATTGCAGAAAGGCTGGTACACAGATGACCCTAAAAGGTAGGACTTTACCAAAAGGTGATCCTCCCAGCCGGGCCTCCAGGGCCTGGGTCATGGTCAGGTAGCAGCGGTCAGTCAGCGGGGTCTGCACCAGCTTGTCCTGCACCCCCAGGTACTCAAACCCGTAGTTAAACTTGGCGTTGGCCATCTGAATAGACAGCTGCTGCAGCACGTCCGAGTTTTTGGGATCAAAGTACATGCGCATCTGCATCAGCCAGTCAAAGGACTTGGGGCTGGACACCTTGTTGCGGATCAGGGTACGGGTCACATCCCTCTGGTGGACCAACTCTGTGATCTGTCAGGAAAGAAAACACTATGGCTTCAGGCTCTACACTTTTTCAGCACAAAAACACCACCAACAACAAAAAGCAAATGAATTTGCAGCATGTAGGAAAAAAGACTAAAGTTAGTATATAAATTTGCAGCATTTCAGAAACAAAAGTGAACGTCAGTACCTCCACTAACCCAGGATCACTTTCTTCTTATAACATCCTACATACTGAAATTAACCTAGTTCAACTGTGACCCAGTTCACAGCTGTCACAGACTTTCACGCCACACATACACTCTCTCCTCACCAAGCTTTCCAGCTTTTTGCGGCGCACAGGTGGCTGCTCGTAGAGGACAGCATCAGCCAGCACGTTGAGGGTGTTCTCCACAGCCTTCAGCACATTGGTCACAGCGTCCTTGTCACCCCCCGTGGACACAGTCTGCAGGGCCTGCTCCATGCTCTCTGACCAGGAGATCTGGGCGGCCAGCACCACCAGCTGGGCCTGAGGACAGCATGTGTCAGTGTGTCAACTTTCCACAGCATCCACTTTACTTGTATCAGTGTGTCAACTTTCCACAGCATCCACAGCACTTGCACAATACACACAGCCAACAAGTAAAACATCCATGTATCAACTTTCTTCAGCACTGACATCTTTTTCAGAATATATGCTGCCAACACATAAAACCACAATTATTTACTTTCATGCACAGGTGCAGTTGTTCATTTATGCAATATCTGATCAAAAAGGACAAAGCTGAAGCATGCAATGCCAGTGATTGATGTTGTAATTTCCAAGAGACACAACACATGAAAGCACCCACTTGCACACTTACACAAAAGAAAAAGCAGATGTAATGCACGAGCACTATAACATTAAGATTTACGAGTCTGCACCAGTGGGTTACGGTAAAGTATGTGTAATTAAAAGGAAGAATTATACACACACATACACACACACCACATACAGAACTCACACACACCACATATGCATATATGCAATACACACACACACACACACACACACACACACACACACACACACACACACACACACACAGAGACCTGGTACTTGTCAGCCCACTCAATGTAGGCGTTGGGTTCGATCTGTCCAGCCCTGAAGGAGGCCACGTCCTGCACAGCAGCAGCCAGCAGTTTGGCCAGGGTCACCCTCATCTCCTTCTCCACCAGCGTCAGCCACTCGTTGATCTTGGGGTGGGCCGCGATCGACACAGGAGTCGCAAACACCACCTGTCACAGCAGGCAATGGTCTCATGGTCAACATTCCATGGTTTTTTGTTGTCGTCATATTTGCTTTTAACTTGATCATGTTAGGCGCTCTGAGCAGCATTTGTACTTAAAATCACACCATACAGATAAGTTATGCACTATTAGTAGCAACAACAGATAGTTTTTCAAGATTGAAGGGTTGTGCTGAATTCAGGTCACCTACATTTTCAGCGTAAACCTGTAAGCTGTCAGCTGATGGCACAAAAAGCTTCCCAAGTGCCATGATGCAACTTGCTGATGGCACATGTCTTACCAGATTTTTCCTTCATTCAAGTTTCGTTCAATAATCCCCAAAAGCCTCTTGAATACTACTTAATGGAGTGAATGTCAGGACCAAAACCCCTTTGTTCTCAATAACAAATTGTCAACTGGACCATGTAAAAGGCACATGAAAAGGGGGGTTGCATCATCATTGCATCAAAGAAGAGCGCTGGAAGAAACTTTGACATTCCTATTCAGTTACTTTTCATAACTGAGCAATCATGTTTGGTAGCACTGTGTGTACTCGGGGAACTCGGGTTTCGCTGGAAAAAGTCTGAGTGAAGACAAATACTATTAAGTTTCACAGATACATGTGAAAATGCAAGACGCTTCTGCTAAACCAATGCTAATCAAATTTAGTACAAATCTAATTCTCATGGCAAGACAATACTGAATACCAAATGACTTGTCACTAGCAAAGCATGTGATTCTTCTGAAAAATGTCTGACTCAAATGAACAGTTCTGGCAAACTCTGCACCACATCAAAGATGAGAATGGTTTCCACATCAGCTTCTACAAATTGTGGTTGACATCCTTACAGAGAAGTGATTTTGAATACCTAATATCATCATGCTTTAAGACAACTAACTATTATCAAAAACAAATGAGCACAATGCAAAACGTAAAGCAAGCCACTGTCATATAAAATCCTAACCTCTTCTCCTTCTTTGGATGTGAGGCCAATGACTTGTGAATCATCATCATTGAGGACGATGGATGCCACACCAGCAAACATCTTCTTGAAGTGCTTCTGCAGACGAGGGATGTTCTTGCTGTTGCCAATGATCTCCAGCAGATCTTCATCTCCCACAAAGTAGAATCTGCAACAACCAAATGATTTATTCATTGTCAGGGGCCAAGAATTTCATTCTTGTCCTTGCTAAAGTTACATTAATACCTAGCATTTGGGCAAAAGATTGTTCAAACTAGGTTCACTATTTCACACTGGTATCTTTTAGCTCTTTCAAACACACAGCCATAGAGAGCACATGAGCAATATACAGCCAGATAAACATCACAAAAGTAGTGAACATTTCCTCCTCCCTGAGGACAATAGTTTCAAGAACAGCCAGAAATCAGCATGTCCATGTGCATACCTGGGGAAGGAGGCTCTCTCACGCTCCAGGTACTCTCCCAAAGCTTTCTGGATCTTGCCCAGCAGGTCTGCCAGACGCTCCAGTTGTCGCTGCACATTGGGCACGTTCAGCACATCCATCACCAGAGGGGACTTGGCCACTTTCTTCATCAGACCCAGGAACTCGGTGCTCACTCTGTGGACAGTAAAGCGTTTCATGTATAAACACTGTCAGCATGTCTACATTTTCTTAACTCCTTGCTTACTCTGTGGACAACAAAGTGTATCATGAACAAGTGCTGTCAATTTGTCTACTTTTTTAACTTCTTCCTCACTCTGTCAACAACAAAGTGTATTATGTACAAGTACTGTCAACATATCTCCTTTTTGCTCACTCTGTCAACAAAAAAGTCTATTATGTATTAGCGCTGTCAACATGTCTACGTTTTTAACTTCTAGCTTACTCTGATAGCAGCAAACAGTATCATGTATAAACTGTCAACATGTCTACTTTTTTAATTGCTTGATTTACTCTGTGGAAAGTAAAGTGTATCATGTACAAAGGCTGTAAACATGTCTACTTTTTTAACTCCTTGCTTGCTTTCTGGACAACAAAGTGTAGAAAGTATTAATACTGCCAAGCTGTCTACTTTTTCAAATACATATGGTAATAAAACCACCACTTTTTAATGTTCATATACACAAGTGGATTTCTGCAAAATAGACATCAACTCCACAGAATACTGTGTGTGTGTGTGTGTGCGTGCATGTGCATGTGTAATATGTGTGTGTGTAAGTGTATGTGTGTTAGTTTTTCAGGTGGGACACAGACACACACTCTGGCAGGAGAGAAAACTCCTTTACCCTTGGAAGCGTGTGGTCTCCACAGGCAGGAGATGCTTGATGTCGGCACTGCCAGTGAAGATTCCCTCCAGGTAGACCCAGCGTCTCTGGACGTCGATCCACACATCAAAGAGGGCATTGATCCGGTTCAGCTTGTCCTCCCAGGCTTGAGCATCTTCCTCAAATTGCTGAAACCATCACGTGACCCACTCTATTAATTCTATTCTATTGGAGTTATACAGAACTGCACACATAAAATACAACATTTTAAAGAGGTTTCACAGTTTCACTACTTATATCAGGATCAATCTTAATTTCTAACTCTGAAACCCCAGTTGCACTCTTGACATTCATGTCATACATCATATATTATCATATCTGATGTTATTTCAAGTGAAACAAGAACATTCCCTATCACATTTATCTGTGTGAAACACGACCCATATCCAAGCAATAAAATGAAACACTGTCCATCTGAACACTGAACATAAGTTGCAGAACTAAACAACGCTTCAAAACCCAAACACAGTTTCGAGCTCAGGACAAGAGCAGTCACAAATCTCCAGAGTAGCAGAGTGGACACAGTTACCTTGTAGTATGGCGACAGTTTCATGGCACAGACGCTGTTGATGTGCTCTTTAACCTTGGTGAAGAGGTCGTCCCAGCCTCGGATCAGCTTGCACTTGTTCTGATAGTTGATCAGGTCCAGTTCGTAACTGCGCCACACCTCGCTCACCTTGACAGAACAGCAGCATGTCAGTAAAGTTGTGGCTTTAATCCCGACAAACCTTGTGAAAAACAATCCTTTAATACTATCCTGTGTATAATGCACATCATGTTGTGTATAAGCACAGAAGATTCTGTGTGTAAGAAGTGGTCTGGAAATTAACTTGTCCACTGACATACCTTTTTTTTTCCCCATATCAATATCTAAAATATGAATAATTTCCTTCATGGCTTTGGTCACTGATTACCATTCTGCAAGGTTACAGGCCATCACTGATTACCATTCTGCAAGGTTACAGGCCATCACTGATTACCATTCTGCAAGGTTACAGGCCATCACTGATTACCATTCTGCAAGGTTACAGGCCATCACTGATTACCATTCTGCAAGGTTACAGGCCATCACTGATAACCATTCTGCAAGGTTACAGGCCATCACTGATTACCATTCTGCAAGGTTACAGGCCATCACTGATAACCATTCTGCAAGGTTACAGGCCATCACTGATTACCATTCTGCAAGGTTATAGACTACTGATTACCATTCTGCAAGGTTACAGGCCATCACTGATTACCATTCTGCAAGGTTACAGGCCATCACTGATAACCATTCTGCAAGGTTACAGGCCATCACTGATTACCATTCTGCAAGGTTACAGGCCTCTTCAACACAAGTTCCACTACTTGTTTATGCAACTTCATGGGCTTTACCTGCTTGAGGAACTCCTCCAGAGCCATCTCACCCTGGGCCACCAGGATGATGTCCTTGACCACAGCCTCATGGCGCTGGAGGTCGATGTCCCAAACCTGACCCAGGGTCAGCTCTGGCAGAACCCAGTTCACATTCAGACGCTTCATCAGCTGCTTCCAGTGCCTCTCCTTCAGGGCTTCTGACTTCAGCTCAACCACAAGCACGTTTACCTGAAGAACAAAAAAATTTTATCAACATTTGGTAACCATAGTCTATGCTTTAGTTCATATTCTTACTTCTGAAGAAAATTTTTCACTTGGGAAATTGGACTAAAATGTTTACTAAAATGAATATTATTGCAATGAGTTTATTCACTAATCAGCTAACAGTGTAAAAATGCTTGAAATAAACTTTTTCCCAACATTCAAAAATGTAATGAAACTGATGCAAATAATTACATTTTGAAATGTAATAAGACACAATTTTAGACGACAAACAGATCTTTAAAATGTGATCAAAAGTAATAATGTTTAGCACATTCATACATTCCTTCAGTAACAAGGCCAGAAACTTGTGACAACCTTTACCAGTCTGCCTAACAACAAAGACTTCATACAATAAATCATAAACACTCACATGCCTCAACTTCTACCTTACATACCTTGGCATAACCTTGCAGGGTCTTTTTGACATGCTCAAAGGATGAGTAAGTCCTGAGACGAGCTGGCATTTCCTTCATTTGGTTCAGCAAAGCATCCAGCGACTGTCGAAGCTGCAAAGAAAAGGGAACTGCTGTAAAGCTTCAAACTTAACAAGTGACAAAGCTATCAAAAAAATTTTAAATCTAAAAAAGAGAAAAAAAAGAAACATTCATTCACTCATTACATCTCCAAGCAATATATACAATTAACACTGCAACCAACGAAAATCACGCAGCGTATCAGAACAGTATGAAAAGCAAACACAAAACACAAAAATACAGACTGCACGCATGTTATGCACTGAAGGAACATCCCTCACCTTCCTGGGAGCCACAGACAGCCATGGTTTCTCCTTGAGTTCGTCAATCTGTTCCCAGATGCGGGCCAACTCTGACCACACGCCCTTCAGATCTGCAAGCTCTTCAAGAGCCACCTGCATGCGCTCGTGACTGGGGCTGACCTGACCTGTGAGCATCACAACAGGCACACAGTCAGCAAGGATGACACATGACAGATAAAAAGGCATACAATCAGACAATTATTCTGGTATGATAATTTGGTTTAAAAAAAGGTCTTCTTCCTCAGTTGTCGATCTTTAATTACTTTTTCTTTTAACGGTATTTCAATTGATAATACCCCAATACATTTCCCAAGAAATGAAGAATCATTCACTCAATGGATGTACCAGAAAAGTATGTGGGTGATAAAAACTGGGTATCTTCCCCATCAAAAATTAATGCATCATTTAATCGCTGCATATACCAATATCCCCTCACCCCCTCAAAAATCTGGGAACAAATCTTAAGGGAAAAATCCTACCCATTATCAGCTTCTCCAGAGAAAATGTGTAGCTGTCTACATAGCCATGATTTCAAACAGCTTTGTTCCTGAAAGAAATGAGAAGTATTTACCTGGTTCGGCCAGTTCCAGAGCTTCTTTGGCTCTAGACACGTTGTCTCTCTCCTCTTTCAGACGGTTGAACTTGCCCTCAAAGATGGTCAAGTTCTTCAGGGCAATGTCAGGTCTCATCTCTCCCTGGTAAAGGAGTAATGATAATTAAGTTTCAAACATGATAATGTTTCAAAGATAGGATAGCAGTGACATAAAAAATATGACAATTAAGGTGCTAAGTAAAAAATTTTGTTTTAAAGTATGCAAGGATAACAACAGTACAATGTATCAGGGTAAGTAGTGATGGCACTACGTACCACAATCTGGAAGCTTGCTTTGCTGTGAAATTTGTATAATGCACTGTGTTATGACTTGCCATTCCCGGACTTAAAAAAAA
The DNA here is from genome assembly GCF_041734735.1 of Babylonia areolata. Taxonomy (NCBI): domain Eukaryota; kingdom Metazoa; phylum Mollusca; class Gastropoda; order Neogastropoda; family Buccinidae; genus Babylonia; species Babylonia areolata. The sequence goes on from NC_134879.1 coordinate 34,079,758, forward strand.
AGAAAAAAAAGAAAAACATAAATCATAACAAAAGAAATGTAAATACAAATAAAAATGTAAAACAATATAAACAAAAAAGTTAATGTAACAGGAACCTTAAAACCTTTTTTCTTGGCTTTCAAACAAGCAAACTTTCAAAAAGAGATCTTATGGTATTCAAAAATCAATAGTGGCATAGAAACCCAAGAAATGCTTGCAAAACACAATTGAAAAGAAAAAATAATGAGCTGATTAAACATAATTTTAGAACAATCTGAATCCACAAACATCATCTTCTGTATTTGTGGGTTGTAACTCTCCTATTCACTCATACGTACGAGTGAGCTTTTAAGTGTATGACCTTTTTTACTCTGCCATGTAAGCAGACATACTTTTGATTTTGGGAGTAATAAAATGTTCTGGGTCATGGCACAGTATGTGAAACTAACCCATTCAAACCTGTGTAGTTTTAGAGCCTTGGCAGGCTTCCATGCCATACTGATGCGGAAAAAACGCAGAAAGTGTTTGGCCAGAGCAATGCTCAGGCCTCAAACTAGTTAAAAGCATGTTCAAACTGCCCCTTACCGCCACAGGTTTTTCCTTCTCCCACTCCTGCAGCATGGTGCCGGTCTTGTTCTCCACCAGTGTGTCCTCCGAGGAGATCTTCATCTGCAGGCTGGCCACCTGGGTCTGGATGGAGGAGTCCTTGCGCTTCATTATGTCGCTGAACGCTCCCCACTCTCCCTCCACGTTGTCAATGTACAGCCAGTTGGTGGGGAACTGGAAACGCTGGCGCTCCAGAATGCGTTGGCCTTCCTTGTACATCTGTGCACAGAGACAGTTTCAGGTTCAGTTCCAAGGGGGTGTCTGAACCTACTGACTGACCAATATATTCTACACCATAATGGCTTTGGAAGAAAAAAAAACAAACAACCCACCTGAAAGTGGATGCCTGACCTTCATAAAAGCCCATGTTGGGGTCAACCTCCATCACAACAATGGGGGCAGATTTTAACCCTTTTGCTGCCTGGGAAATAAAGATTTCAGTAAAATCTATTTGCCAGGGTTTTTTCTAAAAAAAAAAAAATGGGTATACGTTTACAAATTTTTTTCTGTGCTTTGTTATTGGAGAGAGACCCATAAAGTATATATTTTTGTATTCTTCCAAAGGTATGCTTTCTGAAGTCAGTGTTTTGTTTTTCCATAAAGTATATATTTTTGTATTCTGCCAAAGACATGCTTTTTGTAGTCAGTGTTTTGTTTTTTGTCAGATTTTCAACTCTTTCATTATGAACACTAGTCTGGTCAATGCACATTAATATATTTTCTGGACAAATGGATGATAACTATACTGGCAAATTATGTACTAGAACAACCACAATAAAAAGAGACATGCACGATTCATTGTGACTACTCTTAAGTGAAAACAACATAGATTGTGACTGTTTGGCCCTTTCAGTCAAATCTTGAAAAAATCATCATACCCATCAGTAAAGTCAAACCCCAGAACTGTTTCATTTCAAACACATTTACATCTGTCCATGAAGATAGTGGAGTGCTTTTTTCTGCCTGCCTGGATTTGCCTGTATCTGTTGGAGTTTCAGCTGAGCATTATCACTGGTTTCCTCTATAAATTTCTGATTCAGATTATCATCAACAAAAAGAGAAAAAAAGTCAACGTAACCTGTGTTGTGAGGGTCTTTTTACAGTCCACTGTTATCAATAAAGTTGGTAATAAAAGGCTAAATTTTGTTTGTTGGCCCTACACTGATCCCCTCAAACACAGAAAGGCAATGCCCTCCACCCACATAAAAAAACAACAAATGCTCCAAATGCTGGACAGCCAACACTGTTCACTGTTCAATGGCTTTCAGAGAATGAAGTAGTCAATATCACTCACATCCACTTGTTTCTCCCAGGACTTCATCTTGCGTTTGAGGGCCTGCACATGGGTGATGAGACCGACCGCCTCTGAGGTGTTAGCAGTGTCCAGTGACTGTTGCTCCAGGTCTGACCGGGACTGCACACAAAGCAACATCATGCTTAGCTGACAGAGGTCACACATAGCAACATGGTAGACAACAGAATTTCTAGATTTTTTTGTTTTTTGTTTTTGGTTGTTGTTTTTCAAATTAATGAGTTCTGTGCATTCGCAGTTTAATGAAAACAAGTAAGTACCTAGTTTTCACTTCTTTTAAAAAAAAAGTTATATAAAGATCCACTCCCCCATACACTAAATCAAATCTAATCATGTTGCTAATAGCCCAACCAACACCAAAGGGGCTATTTTTGGGCTGAACACCATACTCTAGTCCACCTTAATTTTCTTTTCAAAGCAAGATCTGGCAAAGTAATCTAACCACATATAAATGAAACACACAAATGAACAAAAACACGCACACAAAAATCAACCATCTCTCAGCCAGTTATGGTATTTCCTCAAAACAGATGTACTCTCCTGTCTCTTTCCAGAGCCAACAAAGACTTCAAACCAGAGACAAGAAGGGTGTCGCTGCCATCCAGCCAGGTATCAGTGCATTTACCTTGGATATCAAATCAAATCAAATTATGGTGCTTAGAGCCTCGCCAACCACTAAGGCCACTTACCTTGGAGACCTGTGAGTGGAACTCAGACATCTCATTGCCCAGCATGCTGCCAAACTTGCTGAGCACTTCCTTGTGCCACGAGTCGTACTTCAGTGTCACCTTGGACTGCACCTGTTGACAGGCAAAACCCAAACCTTGTTGACCGAACAGAACATAGACAAACACTTCACAACTCAATATATTTCATTTGGTGGATATATAGCTTCAACTAGTATATTTGTAATAAATAACAAAGAACAGGAACTTTCACTCCCCAAAGGTACAGTGATGCACGGTTTTTCAAATCAGCCAGCACTTAGGCAAAGAAAAAGTGAAGAGGAACAAACCTTAAAAATCCTCAATAAAGCAAGTTTCCACTCTGTACATCTACTACATACAAGGATTGTGTACACAATAATGACAGCAGAAGAAACGTCAGGACACATCAACATGGATTTCAAGACTGGCATAGTCCTTTGGTCTCTTCTTATCCCTTAATCCTGTGAAGAGGCAAAAAGGCACCGCAAGAAAGGTAAGAAAAAAAAGACCTGTCTGCTTACCTTAGGGGAAGTGAATATTGCCTACTTAGCATGTATAAAGCACTAACTGGACCAGACACATAATACCCAGAACTACTTTTGACACATCAAAAATGCTAGCGCAAAGCATATTGTTTGCTGGCATCTTACCATCCCACAACGCAGTCAAATGTCATTTCAGTTTTTTTAAAACAAAGGAGAGCCAACTTTACTGAACATATAAAAAGTAAAGAAGGCTGGAGTCAATAATAGAGTGTTAATCTTGAACAAATAACAGTCATTTGCATCAATATTCTTTCAAGCACACCTTCTCTTGCTCCACTTCCCCATGTCTTTATCCTCATTCTTTCTTACCTTTCCAAACTGCACCACCAGAGGCCCAATCTCAGTCTGTGTTTCAGATGTGTCAAAGGTCTTTCGGGATGACCTGAAAATCCACACATCAGACTGATTACTTCTCAAAATAATACCAGCAATTTCAGTTAAAACAGAGTTAAAGAACATCAGCAGAGCAACTTCATTCTACTGCAACTTGCTTACTTCATAAATAAATACTTCTGTGAAAAAAGCAACCACCTCATCATCGTAACTTCTATGAACAACTTATTTCTGTACCAAGTAGCAACTGAACAGTTAAGTTTCCTTTTTATTTTCAAAGTAAATAGAAGATGAAAATATATCAACAACAAAAATATATATACATGGAATCACTGCTCACACATAAACAACCCCCCATCCACCCCCCAAAAAACCCCCAATAAAACACACAAAAAAGAAACCAAACCAAACCTTTTTATGTATTCAACATTAAAAAAATGATTAATTAATGACGATTACATTGATCATGAGCATGTAGTGTGTGCATACATATAAATGTATATCCGTGTATACAATTATGTCTCAGATAATAAATCAGGAAAGGAGTTAGTAAGAAAAAAAAAGGTGTTACAAGTATGAAAGAAAGAACTATCAGAGAAGTGTTTAACAAAATGTACAATTTTTTGGTCACATACTTGATCTCCTCCAGCGTTGCCATCCACAGTTTGAGGTTGGTGCCAAGACGACCGTACAACACATCAGGGTTCAGATCCCACAGAGACTGGTACCTCAACCACACCTAACACAGTCATCCAACACAATAATTGATCAGGTTTTTTTTTCACTTACCTGTCATGCATCAAAATCATACGTCAATATAAAACATTCTCAACTTAGCTTTCACCTTCAATGTAATTTGTAAGACTACGGATGTAAGCACCATTATTTTCAATAAAAGCCTACTTGTTACATCTGGCTTATCTTTTCTTTTCTTCTTTTCAATAAATAAAAACCCTTCACAAATAAACAGCTTCAATTGCAACTGGACCTATCTTTTGCCATGAACAGAAATAACTGAAACAATGCCACAACACATGTACCAGATTTCAAAACACTGCCATGTGACATGGGGACATTGCGTATGTTTCGATTATCCAGGTGTCGTCCCATGCCCAGTGCCGGTTTTAGTATCCATTCATACTTCTCCAATTACTTTATGTTTCATCTGATCATTCTCAGCACATACTCAAATCTTTTTTTCATTTTTACAGGTAAATATGTTTTTAAATTTCAATAAATGTGGTTACCTCAAAATACATAAATAAACAAAACAAAAAAAAACACCTGCAAAAAAGTAACGATCATGCGTATAGTATCCTCCCAAACCCTGGACAGTTGAGAGGAGCATACTTACGTTGACATACTTCCTGAAGTCACCCACAATCTTCTGTACAGCCCCATAGGCATCATCCAGAACCTGGCTGCCCTCTGGCAGCTGTGTCAGCACCTTGCGGTATGTCCGGTCCATCTCTGACTCTGTGTCTGGGCCCACCTGAGCACAGCACATTCAGGAAATCAAGATTCTGATGGTGACAGTCACATAACACAGATCCAGTGATGAACTAACACACACAGGCTTACTGTTTTAGTCCTACTTTCAACTACCAACATGTTAATACATGCACAAACACTAGGTCTACAAGTAACTGGCTAAAAGAAACCCATCTGTCAAAACATATGTTCATCTATAAAAACAGATCTGTAAAGGTAAGTATCAATGTTGTATCAACATTCTAGGAAACAACCAGTCTTCCTTTAGATAGGAAATTTTCTTCCTAAAATTACGTTTAAGTAACATACTTACCGTGACCCATTAGTGCAGGCTCCGGCAGGGGTCTGACATTCCTGTCCTGTGCAAACTACTACCCGCCTATGCGGAGAAAACGAAAGCAGCTACGGCCGATAACCTCCCTAAGTAGGTTACCTCCCCTGTGTATCCCTGACTTGCGCCCTCTTTTTCCGGCAGCCATCTTGACTCCTGTGCCTAAAGCCCTATTTAGAGAAAATAGGTGCTATAAAACTCTTTTTAATCATAATTATCATGTGTGAAGAGAGTAACCTGGTATCTGGAGTGCTGGATGCGAGGCAGGTTGGTGATGATGGCTTCCCAGGCAAACAGCTCCTGCAGCAGCTGGTACTGAGCGTCCTCCACTGGGGGGTTCACGTACATCACCTGGTTGGTGATGCGCAGCTCATGCACCAGGGGCTGAAAAAAGCACCACACACTGTAGGTTCGTGGGGAACTGGGAAACATAATCATCACTCAGACATGATCATCCAGACTATTTATTCAAGAAGTGTTTGGAAAAGTTCAAAATTTTTATGACTTCATTTTTTTTTTTTTTTTTTTTTTAAACAGACAGCAGCATTTCATCTGAAGACTACATTGTTTTCCCGTGATTCTGAGGCTGTTGTTTTCAACTCTTTTTTTTTTCTTTTTTTTTTAACAGATTTTTGTTGCTGTTGGTGTTTTGTTTTCCTGAGATTGAGTTGTTTTTTCAACTTTTATTTCTCAACAGATTTTCATTTTCCAAGTACCTGGTCATGTTGTAAATCCAATACAGTAAGTCATAACGAGATCAAGTTATATTTAGGATTAAGGGAAACTTTTTTAGACTCTCATCTTGGCTGTTCTGCCTATCTTTTGAGTGTTCCCAAATGGGATTTTTTTTCCTAGTCCTGCAAGTCATTGATATTTACGACATACAACTTATCTTTTTCTCTTTTTTTAACCAAAATTCTCACTACTAATGCTCTCTGCAATCTTTGTTCACTTCAAATATATCACCACAGGCTGCAGAATAAAAATCAATTGGTAAATAAATACAGAAAAGAACTGAAGAATAAATCTGGTTATAAACAAGAAGAAAAACAACTCAATCCAAAACTCTCAACCAGAAAATAAACAAATAAAGAGAGAAAGAAAAACACAAGCAAACAAATGAAAGACCAACAGTGGTCAGTGACAGCAGAAAGCCTCACCTTGATGAGCGGGTCACCACCTGGTTTGTGGGCCTGCTGTTTGGGTTCGTCCGTGTCCATGGAGTTGTCTGTGGGGTCCTCCTTCAGCCCCTGCAGGCACTGGATCCAGGCCTTCACTCCCGCCTCCAGTCTCAGAGCCAGGCGTTTCTCCACCTGCACCCACACCACAGGGTCTTGTAGCAATCCTCTCCCCCACCAACCTCCCGCAACACTTGTATGTAATGTTCTTTTTTCAATAATAACAGCAATGATGATAATAATGCGCATTTATATAGCGCTTGCCCTGCAGCTCTCAGTGCACTGGGCAAATCCTAGGCAAACACTGGCTAACATAATCTCTTCTAACTTGTCTGTACGTGTGTCATTACCATGGGCTTTCTGTTTCATCTGAATGGATTTCATTTAATACACAATATAACACTTCAGAAGTTTTTCAGAAATTTTAGTTCCATATGTCATTCATAACAGAGAGAAAACAATAAATACATAAAAGGAGGGTAAAATCCTTTTTTTTTTTTTTGCAATCTGAAATTATTTGTATACACTGAAATTAAGATCTTCACACTCAGAAATGTGTAGTAGTAATAGGCATAGTACTAAGAACAACATCATCACAGTCACAAACTTTGTAGCAGTAGTAGTCATACCACTAAGTAGCATTCATTATTTACCTCTTCATCCACGCGGGCAACCCACTGGGGCAGGTTGGAGAAGGAGTGGAGGGAGAGGTTGTCGATGGCTTTTTGGATCTTGGTGAGGATCTCACGGAACGTGGTGGCATTGTAGGCACAGGTCTCCAAGCCACGGATCTCCAGGTCAATCTCCTCCTCCATGGACAGCAGGTCGTCCACCTGCACATGCCAAGGTAGGGTTGTCAAGTCAGCTCTCAATTTATTCATATGTTTAACCATATATTCATTTATTTGTTTATCTATTTTACTGCTACTTATAGCCTAGCAAACCACACTGGGTGGTCAAGTCAGCCCTCACTTTTATTTATTTATCAATCTATTTATTTATTTATTTCTCCATTCATTTATTCATTTCATTCATTTCCAGTGAACCACATAGGGCGGTCAAGTCAGTACTTATATTCATTTCTTTAGTTATCTATCATTGTTGCTTATAGTCCAGATGACCACACAGGGTCATGTCAGGGCTGAAAACACTGTAAAATTAATGATCATGCAGAAAGAAAATCATTATGAAAAGAAAACAAGGCACTGGTACAGTTATATTCATGCAGACTGATGATTAACAAAATGTAACCAGAACAGAAACATAATTACATATAATACTCAAAATTATATAATATTATGATGACACAGAATATTACATATAATACTCAAAATTATATAATATTATGATGACACAAAATTATATATAATAGACTTATAAAATATTACATATAATACTCAAAATTATATAATATTATGATGACACAAAATTATATGTAACAGACTTATAAAAACTGACACATACCAGGGGGCTACTCACATGTCCTTGAAACAAAAAAGAATGCAAAAATGTAAGAACTAAACATCATCAAATCCAGAAAAAGGCCAGAAAAATATGCAAGGCCTTCTAGAAAACATAAAAGTGAATGGACCAGGATGGCAGAAAACAAAGGAAGTGCCAACAGAACAAGTGTTTATGACACAAAAACACAACCGAGAGCCATAACTCATGAAAATGATACAAATGTCACCAACTTCTTTTCTAATTTTTTGTTACCCAAAATTTTTGGGACATTTTGCTTTCTATACTTTCTGGTGACAAGTGACAATAGGGATGCTGCTGCTAGTCAATGACCCTTAACACAGTGGTCCGAGTCTTTCCATCTTAGCACATGGCATACTCCATTCTGGGCAGAAAAATCAAGCTTCTGTTGGGTCTCAAACCTGCCTTCTCCCAGTCATCAGTTCACAATGCTAACCACTTCTTCACAGCAGCCAGTCAATGTGACTAATTCATTTTTAGAAGGGACCCCTGCCGGAGTCTGCACTAGTTGGGTCACGGTTAAGTATGTGTAACTGAATCATTTTTAGAAGGGATGCTGGGGACGAAGAAGAAAAAAAGAGAAGAAAAAATGAGTGGTTGAAACAATACAAAAGGAAAAATGACAGGCATAATCAAGAAACCATGCATACCTTTTCTTGGAAGGCGAAGACTGTGTCAGCCAACCTCTGAACGTAGGGATCCAGTTTGTATGACTCCCACGTCAGCGCTCCACCCTGCAAACATACAGAATATTCTACATTCATGGATGCTATTTTGGAAACCTAAATTGCCAATAACTCATTGAGCCCTACACCCGAGCATTGCTCTGGCATCAAAATGTGTCTCATTAAAGCGTTTTTCACGATCTAACATATACATAAAACACAAAGAAACGGAATGGTATTTTCTGATATGTTCACAAGTAATTTGGAGGAAACACAGTATATTTTCTGCGTTTTTTCCACATCAATATGGCATGGAAACTGCCAAGGCTGTAAACTCCCCACGATTGTATGGGTGAAATACTGTGGTTTAACTGTTCTTTCATATTAAGGTGTCCAAAAGCAATTATTGTTGCAGGCAATTGTTCATAGAATATATTTCTAATTGCTGGAAATACATACAGCTATCAAAACATTTATTTAAAAGTGCCATATTTATCACACTAATGTCTGTAAAATTATTGCCTTACCTCTGCAACAAGGGTTTGCACATCTTTTCGCATTCCAGCAATCAGCAGCTTGATGGAGTCCTTGCCCTCAATCTGTGAGAAAATGTAACAGAAAATGTTCAACACACTTTGGAACCAAGAGAAATGATTTTGTCATACAAGATACAAATCAAATATATATTTATCCTATCAAAATACAGATCCAAGATATATCTTATTAGCGAAAGCAAAACAAGATTTAAAAGATACGCTGAAGGCCCAAAAAGTATTCAAATGAAAAACAAAACATCTGCAGACACAATTAAAAACACCAAAAGCATGAAGAGGGATGACAGTAACATTGCCTTTTTTCCTTTTATTTTCAAAACATTAAGGGGAAATGAAAGATGACAGAAAAAGAGCAGGACATTTTTCTATTCATTATATATGAAAAAAAGTCAATGTTATTTGGGATGTCCTGACATGTTGCTCTTGCAATCAGAATTTTCTCTGTGCAATTCACATGCTTAAAAAACAAAAAGAACAGGAAAATACTATAAGCTTTTTGCAAAAAATCAAAAAGATAATAATAAATAACCAACGCATTATTCTGAATCCTTCAAGTTCTTACCTTCTTCAACGTCTGCTCATATGTGCGGACACTCTCTGACAGAGAAATGGCGAAGGGGTACAGCTGGTTTGCCTGGTGAGCCTTGTTGACATTGGCCAGTGGAACACGGAATCCCAGCCACCGAAGATTACGCACCTGTAAACAGAAATCAGTTTGAACAGACTGTATTTCTTTGTTCAACTCTAACATACAGTACACCATGCTGACAAAGACACACTGGAAAGTCGCAACATCTTTAAAACAGCAAATGCTGTCAATGGCAGTTTGACGAAAACTGTCCCAATGATAAAGAACACAAAGTCGCCATCATTTTCATTTACGAACCTCATCCACATACAATGCACACACTCTTTGCTAGGAAGTCAAGAAAATCCAGGATATATAAAAAGAACATCGGAAACAACTTAGACCAATTACATAATAAAGGAAATTTGTATCGATGGATTCTTACCACACACAAATAAAAGCGTAACAAATATCTCCTTAGCAGCAAGTAGACAACTGACAGAGGAAATGGGTTCTTACAACATATACACAATGGAGAAAAAAAAACCTGTCGTACCTCCTTGGCAAGCTGTATGATCTCTTTCTGGAAGTTGACACCCAGTCGGAGGATGTTCTTTGTGGCACCTCGCTGACTTGTGACAGCAAATGTTTTCCCAGTCACCGACAACTGCTTGTTCTGAACCTGCGAAAGACTCTTCAGTCAAAAGGCAGCGAAAAATCCTGAGCTGAATGATTATCAAAGTAACACACTTGTCATTATGTTATCTTATACACAGAGGTATACATAGTAGTGCGCATGTGTACAATTTTTGGGGGGGTCAGATTTCAATGTTAATGAATGCTCGTTTGCATTTTTGATTGATCACAAATATTTGTGTTCCGTTAATGATTCATTATGTACTGCTTGCAATGCTTAGGTTCTTTATGTATTTTAAGTGACAGAAATTCTGCATTATCAAAAATAATGTATTTCTGTATCCATGAGCACAAAGTGTTTTTTGCAGCACAAAGAATGTAAGGCTGTTAAATTGTAAATACCTTGCGAGTCCAGTCATCAAAGAGTTCTTGAGTGTTGAGCTTCATGCGGAAGCTGTCACCATCTGCCTTCAGTTTCTGTCCCTCCACGTGCGTTTCCCAGCCTTTCCCAAGCACATCTTCCACACGTCGCATGTAGGCATTCAGCTGACGCTCAATCTGTTTGATGTGATGATTATCAAGTTACAGCTTATACAAGTACAGAGCTTCAAGAATATGTGCAACAGTAAGATATCTCAATAAATAAATACAATTCATTCTACTTCTTTTCTTTCATAAACTTCAGTATTGGTACTTATGTCTAATCTTTTATACCAATATCTCTTTCATTATTTATGATTATTCTTTTTACATACTTTTCAATTATAACCAATACATTATATACAATTCCCTCCAATGAAGATGCTTTTAAACATACTTTTCAATCACAACTACAACATTATATACACATCAATCAACTATTTGTGACAACAGACATCACAGTGATGTATTGCAGACATGCTCTGATGTTGTGAACAAGATTCCAAGCAACTGTCAAATCCACGGACAGCGTTACTCACCTGTCGTGCCCAGATAATGGATCCAGAGACAGGGGGGAAGTCATGTCCACGGCTCATCCGGCAAGACTTGCTCTGTGGGTACTGCACCTGCAAAACGAAATGATTGGTCAAGGCATTTATTAACGGTCTCCAGTTAAAAGGGACGGTACCACAGTGACAACCCAAGTACCTTTAGATGTGTATTATCTGTACTCTTCTGACTGGTGGTGGGATTTGTTTTTTGTTGTTGTTTTTTTCAACTCAGGTATCTTTAAATGTGTATTAAAGTGTAAACTTTATATAAACTTCTGACTGGCAATTTTTACTGGTATTTATTCTTCCTTTTTTTGTCAACCCAAGTATCTGCTGATTTGCTTTACAGTAAGTGCTTTTGTTTTGCTTTTTTCCATGCACTTGTTGATAAAAACAACAAAAATGCATTTTTTCAGGATCCCTTCATCACTTTCAGAAACAAACAAACATAAAGGACAAACAACTGACACCCACACCTCTGCCCTTACTTTGAACTTCTCATGCAGTGACTCTATGTCGTCCTTCACTCTCTGGATCAGCTGTGTCTGGTACTCTCGGATGGCACCGCGGATGTGAGGGCGCACAAACAGGGCGTTGAAGCGAGAGAAGATGCGGAACATCTCGTTGGCGTTGCGGGCCGTGCCCAGCTGGTCACGCAGGCGTGCAGTGATGCGAGTCTCCACACGGTCGATGCGCTCATCATACCTTAAAAATAACATCTTCAATGAAGCAAAATCATCCAACATACGGCAAAACTTGTTCTTTAACTGTTTTTTTTTTGTTTGTTCACTTCGCAGTTTGTTTCTCTGAAGATCTTTTTTTTTTTTTTATCATGGTTCTCTGTCTCAGCAGAGTCTACCTGCTCATCATACCTGAAAAATAAACTCTTCCATCAAGCAAGACCAATTAACACATTGCACAACTTTCTTTAATCTTTTTTTTTTTTTTCAACTTCGCAATTTGTTTCATAACACATCTTTTATCACAACACTTTCTTTCTTAAAGACATCTTTTTTTCCTTTTACAAGAAAAAAATAATAGTCTCCTTGTTTACACCGTTTTAAGTTCCCTTTTTTTCAGCAAATTGCTTCTTTAATCTTTTAAAACTTTTCCTTCTTTATCTTTTAAAAAAAACAGTGACATTCTATTTGTAGGCTCTTCTTTTTGTTTTGTGACAATATTGCTACCACGCTAAGTTTTTCTTAATTTAGTTTCCAAATTTTTTCAACACTACTGTGTGTTTTTGTCTAATATTTCACAAACAAAAAGGAATGTGAGATAATTAGCATTGACCAATTGAAATAAAATTCAGCCCATTTACCTCTTGATGGCTGCTTCCCATGCATCTGCTCCTTCTTTGGAGACATCCAGAACATCCACCTCCTTCACGTTCTCGTAGGCAAGGTTCACCTCCTGATTTATAATCAAATATATTCCATCAGACACTGTTTGCTTTTCTGTCACATCAAGTACAAAATATAGAATTCTCGTCAAAATGCATCCAAATATGTCAAGAAACGGAAGCGGCAATTATACCTTGCTACAAGATTCTTAATTATTTACCACTATTTGTTTAACTTTAAGTCACATTTCCATTCCACAAGATAATTATCTAAGTTCTGTCATCACATTTTTACTTAAAACAGTTGATGATCTGAATCTGTAGTCATAATTCTGTTCCACAAGATACTTGATTATCTAAATTCTGCAGTGATATTTCTATCTACAGTATCCTTAAATACCTAAATTCTGCGCCATTTATGTTCCACAAGATATCAATAATCTAAATTCTGCAGTCATATTTCTATTCCATAAGATACTTAATTACCTAAATTTCTAGTCATATTTCTATTCCACAAAGCTCTTACCACAAAGTTTTTAATCATGCAAATATACTTCCATCAGATTAAGCCAGCATTAGGGTGTGGAACTGTCGGCAGATTCAAACTGACCTCAATGGCATTGGCATCTGCAGCCTCATCCACCACAGGCTCTGTCTTCATGTCCTGCTCTTCCGCTCCAGGTGTGCCTGTGCGACCCTTGGTTGTGGGACGAAGCACTCTGATGATCACCTGCCGCAGCTGCTCATGCTGACGACGGAATCTGCACAGGTGATTGGACAGGGGTGATTAGAACATCACTTATGGTTGTCTATTCTATGCTTGAAACCTTAGCTTTTTTTTTGCTGTTTTTTTCTCTTCATTTCTTTAGGTAAGTGCATTCATAAAATACTGTTAATTCCTCAAAGATACTTTTTCACTTAAACTATTTCCATTCAGAAAGGTGCAAATCTCATAAATCTGTACAATTTTAACTCGGGAAAACTTCAACAAGAAATGCATTCCCAAGTTCTGTTGCTAGCTAAGATGCTCATCTCCCAGCACAGAGTGTGTGAGGGTTTGGGTTCGAATCCTGCTCTCACTCTTTCTGCCAAGTTTGACTGGAAAATCCTACTGTGTGTCTAGTCATTCGGATGAGATAATAAGCCAAGTTCATATGTGCAGCATGCACTTGGCGCACTGAAAAAGAACCTATCGCCACGACAGTGCTGTCCACTGGCAAAATTCTGTAAAAGAAATCCACTCTCATAGGTGCACAAATATAAATGCATGCACTCAAGGCCTGACTAAGCGCGTTAGATTATGCTGCTGGTCAGACATCTGACTAGCAGATGTGGTTGTCGTGTACACTGAATTGTCGGAATGCAGTGATACCTCCTTGAGAAACCGCAACTGCAACTGTTGTTAAAATTCTATGACGATCAACACACTACTAGAACAGGAAGAGACAGAGTGTATATACACATATAAACACAGACACACGCACACACACACACGAACACACACTCACTTCCTCATGTGATCAAGACGAGCTTGGAGACGCTTGTGAGCTGGGTTGACACGCCAGACCATGCGGAGATGCTCTTCTCTTTTTTTCTTCATCAAGTCTCTGAGCATTCCCTGCAGTTTGTCATACTCATCGTCCCAAGCACTGAACACATCAAAGCAGGAGGCCAGCACCTTCTCAAACTCATCATAGGGAATGTGCATCAGGCGGCGTGTACCCAGCACCTGCAACAAACCATTTTTAGCATACTTTAAACAAAAATTCATATATGTACATCAGTTTACCATGCACAAAGTTCTTTAAACATTTACTTCTTGTATCTCCCTGCAGGCACATAAAACTTCACCATTTACCCCCCCAACTCTCTCTTTCATTTCTTTGCTTCCCAAAAATGCATTCGTCTGTCACTTTCAAAACAAGAAAATATCCTATTACAAAACCTAAGTCAAACAATTAACTTACATTTTCACCTTGAATTTTGGGACCTTTATTTTCAGAATGACTGTTTTATTAGAAGTCTGAAAGCATAAAAATTATTGAGTTGTGCACATTACAACTTGAAAGACATAAATCAAACTAATCAGTTTGTGATATTTCCCATTCTTCAGACATTAAATCCATGATGGGGGGAGGAGGAGGAGGAAGGGGAAAAGCCTGACCTTCAGCAGCTGAGCACTGAGATCCCTGGAGATGGCTTCTACCAGACGCAGGGCTCGCTGGATGGGGTACTTGGTGGGCCGGATCTTGCGCAGGTGCACAAAGATGCTCTGCAAGGCAATGCGCAGGCGATCCAGCTCTGTGGCCGACAGCAGGTCGTTGATGGGGAAGTCCTTCATCAGTTGGTTGTAGTCGTTCACTGTTGCCATGGCCTGTTTCAGACCTTTCAAAAGGAAATCACATGGACAGTTCAGAATTCAGCTGCATACACAGCTACAAGCCCAAATGCAAAAAAGACAGAAATGCGCTTTTGTTCCTCATTGACAAACTTAACAAAAACAATTCACAATCTCAAACATGAACATATACTGGATATATATCTCTCTCACAACACACACACACACCACACACAAACACACACACATTCACTCATGATAGAGGGTTAAGTATTGTCACTAATTATATTTTTCTAAACAATTCCATTTATTGGTATGATAGGAACACACCACAGCTAATCTGATCATCCTCTCACAGACATAAATTGTTTCCTCTGCACTTGATATAATTTATAAAATAATCTATCAAATAGCATTACCATATGGATTATAAACAGAGAAGTGGACTGTATGAAAGTAATAATACAATATCTAAAACGTTCCAAACATGACAAGATCAACTGCACTCCTCATGAAAATGTGAAGCAAAGAATGTAACAAAGTTATCATAAGGAAGTCATCTAACTTAAACCAAGACCACCAAAAGACACTGAATTAAACATCTTTGCAAACCAAGTCATAAACCCCAATTTTCAAAAGACAGGGTTTTTTTTGCAAGTACAAAGTGTTCGTTGCTATTCTGAAAAAGCAAACAGACATGTGTCTTTGACAGACACCATCTTCTGACCTGTGTCAGAATCAAAGCTGACAGTGGCGTGGAAACGTTTCCCATGCTTGAGGATCTCCAGTGTAAGCACAATCTCTGGACTTTCTCGTTTCTCCTGGATTCGCAGAAGCGCTCTCTCCAGGTTCAGCCAGAAGGAAATTTCCTGTAAGGCTGTTCCAGAGGCTGGGTCGCGGTCCAGTTTGGTCACCTGCATGATGCAAAGAATGGTCAAATACTTGCATCATTCACTGAGATTCAATGCTTTAGACGACACTGGTTTTTTTTTTTTTTCAAATTTCCTTTCAGTTCTAAGGGCCTTTATCATGACGTTACACTCCCATATGGTTACAAGAATCATTAACTGTATCTGGACGGAAATTGTGTTCAAGTTCTTGCGCATGTGTGGGTGTGTGTGTGTGTGAATTGTGCTGCTGCCACTTTCTTGTTTCCTTGCAAACTAATTATATTCCTAAAGATCCAGTCATAAACAGTCTCCAAAAATGAAATCTTTATGACTCGGGCATATATTTTCTATTCTTTCAGTTTAAGACCTGTTTAAATACTTAAAATTGGGTAAATTTAAAAAATAAAGAAAACATACTTTCACTCAACGGAAAAACTATATTCCACTACTTTAATTCCAACAAATGATATGCACGACACTGTCCTCATACTTCCCTCTCTTTTACAGTAATTCGATCTTTGAAATGAAAGTGATACTTCACGTTTGGTAGAAGTGGAAGAAGGAAAGACTCGAAGGGGACTAAACATATTCTGAGAACCAAACCACACAATTTTATACTGATTTCATTTTCACAACCACAAACCCCTGTCACAAAAGAAAAACATTATAACAAAAACAATGCTTCTGATGTCAAAAAGAAAAACAAAACATACACACACACAAACACACACACACAAAGGACCCAAAAAACACACAAAAAAAACAGGATAAACCTTTTGGATCTCACGAATCCATCTGTTGACACCACTCTGCAGGTTGTTCAAGAACTGGGCATCTTCCACGCGATCCCCAAAGTCCTCCACCTTCGGCTTGCGGTTCTCCTCCTGGCACTTCTTGATCACTGCAGAGACCACAGGGTTGATGGGCAGGCTGATCTCAGGGATGTCGATGTTCTGCTGCAAGTGAAGCAGCCCCATCTCCAGCTCTGCAATCTTCTTCTCTACTGTTGGAGCCATCTTGTCACCATCCCTGGGGAGTAAAAAATAAGTAAGTAAAGTCAACACAGCCAGAGCAGATTTGTGTGGTTTGCACACAGGGTTGTGGGACTGAAGGGAGAGGTGAGGGGAAGGGCTGTGTGTACTTTTTTCTGTCAATAAAGATCAATTGTTCTAAAAATTTAAACAGTCTTCAGAGAAATGCTCCTGTGAATTTTCTTACATTATTTTTTATTTATTTATTTATTTTTTTTTTAATATTAAAAAAAACATGAGAAAAAGAAGACAATTCTGCTATGATGGCTTCCATACACAGAGAAAACAGAGAGAAGCTAATAAGCACTTGCAAAAACAAAACTGGACCAAACAGTTTACAGCCATTGTGATTGGGAACTGAATAACAACAACATATCAAAACAAACATACCTTTCAGCTTTGCCGGTTTCTTTGATGTAAGACTTGAAGTATGGAGAGACTGCATTGCTGACATAGGCATGAAGTGTCTCGTAGGGTGATCCATCACTGAAGTTCATCACCCGCACCTGTGAGGACACTGCTTTGTCTGCCTCCACCACTGGCCCACGTTTGATGAACACAACACTGCAAACATCATTAATTAAAAGTTACACATTATCTTCTTCTTCGTTCGTGGGCTGCAACTCCCATGTTCACTCGTATGTGCACGAGTGGGCTTTTATGTGTATGACCATTTTTACCCTGCCACGTAGGCAGCCATACTCCGTTTTTGGGAGTGTACATGATGGGTATGTTCTTGTTTCTATAACCCAATGAACGCTGACATGGATTACAGGATCTTTAACGTGCGTACTTGATCTTCTGCTTGCGTATACACATGAAGGGAGTTCAGGCACAAGCAGGTCTGCAAATGTTGGCCTGTGAGATCAGAAAAAACTCCACCCTTCACCCACCAGGTGCCGTTACCGAGAACATGGGACCTCAGATTGAAAGTCCAACACTTTAAACGCTCGGCTATTGCGCCCGTCAATTGAACATGCATAAAAGGCTTCAGTATCTATCTTTTCTCTTCATTTTTTTCCCTCACTCAACATTCACCCAATCTATGTTGTAACAACCTTTTAGTATTATTTCAATGCTCACTTTTGCAATATTCACACACAAACACATTTATACACAAAAGCAAACAGGTACAAGTGCACACATGCACGCACACATGCACAAGCACAACACGCACACACACACACTATCACACACAAATGTGCAAAACACACACAGTTCTTTGATCAGTAACTAAAACCAGTTTCTCACCAACCTTTCTTTCTCCATTATTTTCCCCTTTCTGCCTCCCTTGAAATACTTGCTTTACTTCTCCAATCTAAAAATCTCATCTTTTAAACTGTCACTTTGAAACTTTAAAAAATAATAACAAAAAATAGCAACAAAAAAAAAAGAAAAAAAAAAGGTTGAACTAAACCAAACGAATGATCTTGTATTTGTATCCTTTCTGAAGTTCCTAAAAATAACATTCATTTTTATCACGGATTATAATTTATATAAATTATTTTACATCACAGCCAAATTTGGAAGCAAAAATTTATCTATTCTATTATCCAGTATTTAATGCAAACATGTATTCTAATTTCTAGTCACCTTATCCAATCACTGTAGAACTTGAAAATCTAAAATCAATTATTTGTGCACATATATCCTTATAAATCAAAACTTCTAACCTGATCATCTTGGCACTGCTGAAGTGCACCTCAGGAGCAACCAGGTAAGCAAAGCTTCCATCCACATCCCCCTCAGATGTCTCCTCTGATTCATCTGCAAAGCATACCTATTGTTTTAATACTGTCCAAAGAAAAAATGCAAATTTTAACCAGAATGAAAAAAAACCAAAAACACACACACAAAAAAAAAACCCCATAAAGAAACTGAAAATATCAGTAATCAAATGCATTACACTGAACATGGCATATATCATTAAACCTAGTTCATGTTACACAAAACTGTTTTGCTCTGAAACAGTAGCAAACTGTTGCCAGTAAAAAAGGGTTATGCCTCCTGATTCTGCCAAACACACACTGACAGTGTGACACACACAAAAATAACAAACTCAACGGAGTCTTTTACAGCAATTCTCACCAACTATCAACTGTCTTGTTCTTTTTTTTTTTTTTTAGTACGTTCAAACCATGGCCATAGTGTACATCTTAAAAAATAAAATAAAATAAAAGGTACTGAAAACAAAAATTGCTTGGTCTGCAAGAAAACTGGCCAAATTCCATAAAATGCTACAAGTACAAGAATAAAGTTCAAACACACACACAGACACACACAATTTTTCTGAATTTTTTCTTACAATTATCCTTTTATTCACCTACTTTTTCCCTTCAAAATCAAGCCAGTTTCTTAAATCATCATATTAGTTCATTAAATTTCAAAAGGAAGAGAAAGACAAGACAAAATCTTTATTATCGAGGGAAAGGGAAAGAGGTGCAGGGAATGGTGGGGTAGTGGTTGTGGTGGTTGGTTGGTGTGTGTCATATATGTGTGGATCCGAAAGTGTGAATATACACTTATGTGGGTGTGTGTGTGTGTGTGTGTGTGTGTGTGTGTGTGTGTGTGAGGAGGGGGGAAGAAAATAATGAGGAAGGGAATGATAGGTGTGAAAGGCAGTCATGGTCTATGTGTATGCGTTTGTGTCTGTATGTGTGTAGAGGTTATATATTTTAATTGGTTCCAAAGTATCTAACAATTGTAGCTAATAATGTTTATGTGAAGCAATGGCAAATTTTGCTTGGGGGGAATAAACTGTACTGAACTGAACTGAATTGACTTTTCACACCTTGGCCTGAGCTGATTTAAGTTTAAGAAACAAAAAACTCTGGAATAATCAATAGCTGTTGAGAATTACTGGAACATACTCTGCAAAATATTTATCATTTCTTTAAAAAAAATAATTGACTTTTCACACCCTGGCCTGAGCTGCTCTGGAATAATCAATAGCTGTTGAGAATTACTGGAACATACTCTGCAAAATATTTATCATTTCTTTAAAAAAAAATATTTTAAAAACCCAAAAAACAAAAAACAAAAAATCTGGTGCCTTTCTGACATTTCTTGTGTGATCAAATAATACTAAAACTTTTTTGTTTTTGTTTTGTTTGTTTTGTAGACCCAAGTCAATGTGAGGCAAATAAACCCAAGATAGATGCATAAAGTGGAGAACAGACAAGACCAATAGAGTAATAAAGTGTGAGTGTGCGCACTCACTTGCGCACAAGTGCACCTGCAACTTGTAAACAGATATGAGGGCATTCATGTTTTGACTCTGACTGCTGACTAATCATACAAATATAGATAATGAGCTCAACAGGCATCACCCATAACTGATATGTCAATAGATTAGGCACATGAGCACTCAGCCAAGGCTGGACATGATTCACAATATCACAACTGATTATTGTGTGCAAATGTTACTACTGTGTGCAAACAGGACTGTTTAACAATTTACATTTGTCCATAACCAATGATGTGAGTGAGTGGGTGTGTTTGGTGTAGGGAAATGTGTAAATTGAAAGGAACCTCTAGTGTGTTTGTTTAAGGGGGGTTGGGGTGGAAATGGGTCTGAGGAATGGAGGTGTGAATGTGTGTGTGTGTGTGTGTGTGTGTGTGTGTGTGTGTTGTTATTCTGTTTTGCTCTACTGTGTTGTGTGTGTGTGTGTGTGTGTATGGACAGTGAGAGTGTATGTCAGTATGTGTTTATGTGCCTGTGTATGTATATGGGTGTGCTGGCATGGTTTAGTTGAGTCATGTCTACAAGGGTGGATGGGTGGGTGGTGTTTGGGGGAATAAATTTCTATTTGTCTGTTGGCCACGGCAGGTGGAAGTACGAACACAAAAGTTTACTTTTTGTTTTCCATTAACTGATTAAGTTGTAACATGGATGACAAGCTAACAGAACTGCACTTCTTGAATAGCCAATGGGCTCTGATACCACTTATTCTCTGAAACTGTAGAACGTCTAACTTTAGCCAAAGGGTTCTGATACCAGTCAGTATATAATTTATGTTCAATCGATCGATATGGTAGATGGTGTGTCACGCCCACACAATGCACAAGTAGGAAGTTGCAATGATGCCCAAGCTGCATGTTATGATCCTTTTTTTGGGGGGTGGGGGGTGGGGTGGGGTGGGGGTTCTGTTTACAGATGATAATGGACCAGTTCGCACGCTCTGACACATCCTTCAATGAAACTTAAACTGAAACTCACAATGACAGGATGAGCACAGCTGCAGTCTTCTAGTTCTACACGATCTGCCAAGGTACAGCCTAAAGCTCCGAAATTATACCCGCAATTCAAATCCACAAGACAGACATCCAGTCGAAACATATTTACCTTTGCCTCCAACACGCTGGAAGAGCAGTGTCGGTGTTTGTGGGTCGCTGATGAATTTCTTTATTATCTCGATGTTTTGCTTGTCTGATACGGCCGTTTTGAAGGCCTTCAGATCGGGGTCTTCATCGTCAAGCAGAAGAGGCACAACCTTCCTTAAGTAGTCAGAAAAGACGCCGACGTCGATTGCAGACTGCGTGGCAGCTGCTGGCGGTGCCTCTTGTTCAGAGGCATCAGCCATGGTGTTTGGATTTGGCAAAGAAAAACTCTACCGGCAAATATTCTTCAGAGTAAATCAGACCGTAGCAGACGTTCCACCTCAGCACCAGACGACATCCGGGGAACGGCGAGCAGTGATCTCATCGGAAGTAAATTAATATTCGCGCATGAGCATGGTCGAAGAGCGGTTCCTCGTCTGTCCTGGCACACACAGAATTTGTTCTGCATGTGTGCGCGCGCGTTACTCTCTCTCTCTCTCTCTATATATATATATATGTATATATATTCGATAACATTGTTATCATTGTAAAGGGTATGTGTCAGCCGTTGAATCGTAGCGTTGAAACCGATTTATCTCTTTGCTTTTTCCTGGAAATTCTTTCATCTAAGTTTTCTCAAACTGGGGCAAAACGCCCATAAGGTGTTGGGGCAAGACGCCTTCCAGTGGCCCTCAGTTTCGCCCCTTCACTGGGCGTTTTGCTCCCTGTGATTTGGAAAAGATTGTCTTTATTTGTACTTCTCTCTGACTTCTTGAAGTGTTTTTCCTGATAGTTTAAAGCAGCACTGCTGTCACGTACTTGTGCATTCACGCATACAATATATATATATATATATATATATATATATATTCAGTTACATGCCATAAGACCCACTTGAACAAAGGGGTAGACGATAGCACTTTTTTTTTTAACAACAGGGTATTCATTGTTTTTAATATTCAACTACGCACTATACATACGTCCTTCGGTTTATTGCTGAGAGGTAACCTTGCAGTTACGCACGGTTACTAGTACGATCTTTAAGCATTCCGTTATATAAATTCCTAATTTAATAATCCTACCATCCGATGAGTTTGAGCAGAGCCGCCGTGACTGGATCTGATAATTTGAAGGGAATCTGAAATGACAGGGTAACATACATTTTTCAAGTACAGTCAGTCAACTGAGAGACGGTGTGCATCTTGGGCGGACAAAAAAGGCATACGTCTCATCGCATCTCGCTGTCACAATGGACAAAGAATGGGTTCACCATTAGTTTCCCAACGCGAGCTAAGCTGTTCAAAGGTAGTTTATCGCACCGTAAGGCAACTGAAGTACATTCATGCATGCGTGCGTGTGTGCCGAGAGAGAGACTGAAGAGGCGGGAGGGGGGGGGGTTGCGTGCAGATACACAGCCTTCAGAACAATCAACAATGGCTGCCCATTTCCATAACAACATGTAGCATCTGGGCTTTCATTGGGTTCCAGTCAGCAGATCAGGACCATTCTTCCTCTAAAAAGAACTCAGTGGCATTCAAACGGTCAGTATATATACAAAAAGTCAGAATCAGAGACCATCATAACACTTCCACCATACAAAGCAAGCATTCTCGAGAAACAGGCAAAGATGACTTACTAAGGCCTTTCATCTCTTCTGGGGTATAGGCCGCCAACAACAGACCTCCACAATTCCCTATCCTGGCTGTGTCCTTGCCTCTGTCTGGCTCGAGTTAAGGCCTATCTTCTTGGTGTCTGCCTGGAGGTGTCTTCGTCAAGTGTTTCTCGGTCAGCATATCTTTTTCTTCCATCGGCGGTTCCATGTCAGGTCTGTCTGGTGATGCTTTACGATGAGTTTAGTCGTAGCGTTTGCCTGATCCATCGTCAATTCCTTTCAGCTGACAAGAGTGTCTTCTTCCATAGGTCGACGTTGCTGATCCTGTGTTGCCAGTGGATCTGGAGGATTCTTCTCAGACAGCTGTTGATGAACATTGGTACTTTTTTAAATGTTGTCTTTTTTCATCCTCCATCACCCACCACCACACAACAGCACATACTTCACGTTGGAATTGAGAAACCGAATTTTTAGTTTATTTGTACAGCACTCTGGAGCTCCAGATGTTCATGAGCTGTAGTAAGGCTGCTCTGGCCTAGACAATGCTTGCTTTGACATCTGCATCTGCGTCGTCCAGCTTGTTGACGGTGCTCCCAAGATAAGTGAATGATTTCACCTCATCCAGTAGCTTGCTTTCGAGTGTGACTGGCTCAGCACTGGTTGCATTTGTTCTCATGATCTTGGTCTTGTTCC
Organism: Babylonia areolata; assembly: GCF_041734735.1. NCBI lineage: Eukaryota > Metazoa > Mollusca > Gastropoda > Neogastropoda > Buccinidae > Babylonia > Babylonia areolata. The sequence goes on from NC_134879.1 coordinate 34,103,342, forward strand.
TGTAGATGTTGAAGCCTACTTGAGGTGATGCGGTGTCCGCTACTCCTGTTTGTTATGGGACAGTAGGGAAAGATCATTCGCAAAGTCCAGGTCACCCATCTGGTTCCATAGTGTCCATTATTTCTTCTCTGTTCTGTTAATGTTTTCAGAATACAATCAATGACAAGTAGGAATAAAAACAAAAACAGGCAGTTTTGTCTGATACCAGTCTTGACCTGAAACTGTCTGGTGAATGCATGTAGATGACACTGCAGCTCATTCAGCAAAGAAGACTTCTTCCAAGAAATAAATGTCACCTAAGCAGCAGAGCAGCACAGTTGAGACAAGAAAGAATTCTTGAAGAACCGCCAAAAGAAAACTGGAAAAGATGAACGAGGAAGAAGAGGATTGGTTCTGTTATGTCGTCAGCCATGTATGATAGTCAGTCGTTTTCAACTATGACCATCAGAACTGCAGAAGAGGAAATAGCTGTCACGACTATCTAGGCTAGCACTTTATTATAGTGGAGAGTGTCTTGCCCAAGTTACATCCCCACTCTCTCGGCCAAAAGGGGTTTAGGACAGTCGGCGTTTGGATGGTTCCCAAAGGCCAACTAGCCCCAAAGGCTACTGCACTAAGAGCCAGTGTAATTTTGCCTCCTAGTTTGAGAGTCATAGTCCTTCAAAAAAGACTAAGCTGTAAGTGATTTCCCATTGTATTGGAGAAACCATTGATAATACTTCTCTCACTTTACTGTTGGTCCAACTGTAAACTTATGTCAATCTGTGATATAAGCTTATACTTACTCTCCTCAGCCATACAGTCGCACTATTCCTCGTGAGGTGTGGGTGCAGCAAAATATGTGCCTCCAATGAGCAGTTTGTATGCCCTAAATGCGATTCTCGTGACACTGATTGATTTGCAAACCTGGATTGTCAAGCTTGCACACAGAAAGGCAGATAGACAGAGAGGGAGGGGGATGTTTGCAACCAGTTTTATTGATTATCTTTATTGCAGAATTTGCTTTTGGCGTGATTATGATATAATTGTCCAGACAAAGAGCGTGCTTATGTGGTTACTGGAGGTGGAGTGATAAGCTGAAAGAATTAAGGCTGTGTGACAGTGATGAGAGAGAGAGAGGGAGTAATGAATAAAGCTACAAGCATTGCCAATTTAAGGTAGTAGGCCAGTTATAATCTAAATGCAACGTGATTTATACCTATTTGAGTATCAAGTTTGTAATTAGATCGAAGGGCGAAACGCCCGAAAGGTGGGGGCAAAACGCCCATAGGCGCTTTGCCCTCATACGAGGGCGTTTGTCCCACGTAAAAAAAAATTTTTTTTTTTTTTTAGTTGATTACCTCTTACGTATAATTGTTTGTTTCAATTTTCGATTACTTGGGATATGTTGAAGCGTGGTTGGGCCTCTATCGATTACACTTGGCTACGAAGTGTTGTGGCTTCAACGAGACGAGAAATCGGACTTCTCGCTTAAGGTGTGTGGGGGTGGGGGTGGGGGCTCTTGCCCCGAATATATATATATATATATACATATATATATATATATATACATATGTGTGTGTGTGTGTGTGTGTGTGTGTTTCTCCCCATCTTTCAACTAAGAGTGATTGCAGACGAAGACTGAGGACTGCTAGTGGGGGAAGGGAGGGGGGGAGCGGGGGGGGGGATGAGTTGGGGGGGGGGGGGGGGGAGGAACCGAATTTACTGTGCATGGCCTTCGCGAAATTGGGATGCTACGCTGAATAGGACTTTCACGAATGTTTGTGCGACGGTGTGTCCGTGCGCGCGCGCGTGTGTGTGTGTTTGTGCGCGCGCGGATGTGCCGATCCTGTGTGTTGTGTGGGTGAGGAGATAGGTGTGTCAGTGTGTGTGTTCGTGCAGGCAATACCACGCTAGACAGTAAGAGTGTGAACATGTCATGAAGGTTGATATGGGATTCTTACTGGGTTTCAGTTTGTCAATAGGTGTGACATGTTTCCTCCAGCCTTGTTTTCAAAGACACACTCACTCACACCTGCGCTCATGCTGACATATATACAGACCTCAATGAAAGAACACGTGCACACACACACACACACACACACACACACACACACACACACACACACACACACACACACACACACACACACTGTGATAGATACGGACACTGAAGCGGATACACACACACGGCGCGCGCGCGTGCGCGTACATACACGGTACGCAAGCTTACATACGCAGAATTAGGTAAACCGTGTGAAACTGATTTTATTCACCATTTCAAAATAAATCATCTTTGTTTAGAAAACCATATGTGGTTCACAAAACAAATCCTGCTTCGGCGAAAATTAGGATGCAGTTCGATTTGACACAGTTCCTTTTGCACGCTTTTTGAAACAATATTCAAATGTGAAAATTAACAATTTTACAAAAATGTCTACAATCACCACTACTTTTGACGGGACATTAGACAAAATTCCTCTCTCCACACACACACACACACACACACACACACACACACACACACAACAAGAGAGAGAGAGAGAGAGAGAGAGAGAGGAGTTCCTTTCTCAGTCAACCGCACTGGGCCTGCGGAATTAGTCTGTAAAAAGTCCTTTGAATTTCTCGTCCTCACAAGCACACTTTGGGAAGTTGCAGCAGGGTTGGTTCCAGGGCTGCCACATCATTCTCCACCAGGCGAACTGGGACGGGACCTCCTGGACACTGTCCTGGTGCTGCCTCACAGCCTTCAGGATGGCGGACACCACCTGGGGGTGTTCTTCAGCAGGGACTGGGGAGCTGGCGGTGGGGTCAGCGCTCAGGTCGTACAGTGTGGGGGGGTCCAGGTGGATGGCCTCGTTGCACTTAGCGGTGAAGTCTTTTGTGTTCGGGTCTGGTTCTCGGAACATCAGTTTCCACAGTGAGGTCCCTGTAAGGAATACACGATACAAGATGATACAACTTCAATTGTCCATTAAACATGGAATAGTCGTAATCGTCTTGAATTGTACATATATATTGACTGCTTGAAAGAGCACAACTTCGATTATAGTCATGCGCCCATGTATCAAACGCAAACTCATTTTTCATCTTCCTACCACCCCAATTTCAGCGCGCGCAGTTTTTGTAGCATTGCCCTCAAGCTCATTCCGCCCTCGTATTGCTATGTCGCAGTTCCAATCCCAGCAGACTAAAATGGTCTATCAATGATAGGCCGTCACGAGGCCATACACCTGAGGAGACCCTGCACTGTTGCATTTTAGTTACATTGTGCCGTCTCAGTCATGAAAACACAAACTGGCCTATGTTTATTAATGCAATGCTATACTGAAGTCAAAACTGTGTGTTAATGTTTTCTCAGGAAAAGCATGAGTATGCATCTCCAATACATGCGCCTGTGCTGTCAGAAAAGGAATGCATGTTTGGGACTTTTGATTTTTGATGTTGTTTATCAGTGTAGAAAAAAAAGCCGGAAAAGCAGGAAAAAGACCCCCAAAAAACAGAAGCAAGTGGAAGTGAAACACCCACACACCTAAACGAGGGCGATACGTGACAGCATGCACGCTGTCCTGACAGTAGTGGAACAGGAACTCGTGAGGCGACACCCTCTCCTCCCCTCTCAGTAGCGGTACCATGGAGACCCCGTCCACCACGTGACCAACAGTGACGTCACTGACATTGAGCAGCTCCGCCACGGTGGGCAAGACGTCCATCAAGCTGACCGGTTCCCTCACAACCACCCCTGCAGGCACGTGGCCGGGCCACCGGACAATGCCAGGAACTCGGAATGACCCTTCCGTTGACCCGTCTCCCTTGCCACCTGTGAGTGAGAAAAAATAGTTTTGAACAGATTTTACAATAATTGACCCATGCTCGTTAAAACTGTTATATTCAAGTTACAGTCGATATCTGGAACTGGTCATGTAAACGAATTTGAAGGAAGAGTGTCAGTCCACAAAGATGTACGTGGTACATTCCCACATCTTTTAATCAAGGATCGCGACTCGCGACTTGAAGTGATTGTATAAGCTACTTGCTGATACAGTGTTATTTTTGCTAAGATCTTGTGACTACATCAGTGAAAAGGAAGCCAATAAATGAAATATGACCCCGTCTGTCCACTCCCCTCTCTCTCTCTCTCTCTCTCACACACACACACACCACACACACGCGCGTGCGCGCACACACACACACACACACATGCACGATTTCACTATCTGTTTTCACACTCACACACGTACACACAAGCTCATACACACCAAACATTCATATGCCACATGTAAATGAACAAAGACGCACAAACATGCACTCACACACAAATGCGTGTTCACACAAGAGAGAGAAAAACGGATAAAATCAGAGAGCGGGTGTTCGGTGAATCAAAGTATGTGGTCAGATGAACACAATGTGACAATGGACTGAACTGCCTGCCACCTTACCGTTGAACAGACCATTGAAGCCTCCAGTCACCCTTCCCGTCAGATCTCGAGCTTGGGGAAGTGCCCCGTGGTCCGAGGTGAAGTAGACCAGCGTGTTGTCCACCATCCCCAACCGCTCCAACATCTCCATCAGCTGACCCACTCCCCAGTCCATCTCCTCCACAGCATCTCCGTACGGTCCGTGCGCTGACTGACCTCTGAACTCTGGGGCAGTGGCTAGGGCCGTGTGCACGTGTAACCAGGAGACCAGCAGGAGAAAAGGGGCGTGGTCTGCGTGGCGAGCCTGCAGGAATTCTTCACCCTCTTTCACCAGTTTCCGGGTCACACTTGGGAGGTGAATAGGTTGCTCCACGATGTCATAGTTTCTGAGTGAATCAGAATGGACGAGTTTCTGTTATCTTCTGGTGTGTTGTTTATTCACTAACTGAGGACTATGAATTATGTACATGTACGGCTTTCTCCCATGCACACTCAGTTTATATGACAGGCAACAGGCAGGCTTAAAAAATATATTCCCGACACCTTGCATATGCACGCGCGCGCGCGCGCGCACACACACACACACACACACGATAAATCAGATATCAAATACAAAAGTACTGACTTACTTCTCAAGGCCTGACTAAGCGCGTTGGGCTACGCCGCTGGTCAGGCATCTGCTTAGCAGATGTGGTGTAGCGTATATGGATTTGTCCGAAAGCAGTGACGCCTCCTTGAGCTACTGATACTGAAACTGAAAACTGACTTAGGAGGAAAAAGACGAAGAAAAAAAATCAGTACCTGAACATGAAAGAATTGAGCAGTTTCATGTAGTAGAATGAAAAAAGGGCAGTTCCAGTCAGCAGACAAGCAGCGGACAGCAGCAGAACTGCAGACCACAGATGAAGGTGGTGCCTGCGAACCAGGTAGATGGTGGTCAGCAGCACAAAGAGGAAGGAAAGGACAATCTGGAATGGCAAGTTGGGCAGAAGATGCACTGAAATGGACTTATAAGAGGTACTCGAATCACCGAAGTCTGGAATATTGGTGAGAGGGACGCCGTAGAAGTAGTCGAAGCCTTGGTTCAAGGGGTGGGGGTGGTTGGGGTCTGAGCGGTCCACGCTCCAACCTTGATGCCATTTACCTGGGGGGGGAACAGAGTAAATACAGTTATTTCATTCTGTATCTTCCTTGTCCGTCTGTCTGTCTCTATCTGTCTGTCTGCCTGTCTGTCTGTCTGTCTGTCTGTCTCCCCCTCTCTCTTTTTTTTCTCTCTCTCTCCCTCGCACACATATGAAACTTCTTCAGTGGAAAGACCTACTATCAAAACAACAACAACAAACTATGCAATGGTGACTTCTATAATTGATTACATATCTTTGCTGGTCTTTCTCGCTGAATATGATCTGAACAATTCTTGTTCATAACTTTCCTTGCGATTGTATGGTATGGTGTTGTTTGGTGACCCATACATTCAGTGACTTAAATGTTTTGCTATTCCGTGTGCAGTGTCAGTTTACACACAACCATTTCTTATCAATCGTGCTTTCTTTTAACGATAGTGAGCAAGTCGACAAAAAATGCGTGAAGCAGTGAATACGTGTGAAGGGTGGGGGATGAGAACGTACCCAGAAAAGCAGTGCGGTACCCAGCTTTCTTGGCCACCTCTCCAATGGTAACTTCACTGGCTGGGAGGCCACATGATGCTGCCGTGAAGATAAACGCTCTGATATGATGTGATGCTATCATCCCTGTTGACAAAGAAGAATGGTTTTCGTTTATCTGAAAGGTCTCTCTGTGTGTATGTGTGTCTGTGCTTGTATCCACTGCCAAGAACACGCACACACATAATATATATATATATATATATATATATATATATATATATTTGTGTGTGTGTGTGTGTGTGTGTGTGTGTGTATACATATACATATATATATATATGTGTGTGTGTGATGCTATAAGCACTCTGACTGCTCATCTTTAAAAAAACAGCCAAAAAACCTTCCATTCACACGTTCTCCCACCAATTTCACCCTAATATATTGTTGTTTGTTTTCCTGTTGGCAATCATCTGCCTACAAATCATGGAATGGAAAAAACACACACAAAGAAACAGAAACCGAACAGTAGACTGACCGTCATGCTTCATGTAACGAAGACTTACCAGATCTGATGGAATATCTGCCAGTCAAAAACGCTGCTCTACTGGGGGTACATATGGAAGCGGCAGCCACGTTGTGAGTCAGCTTCACCCCCTCAGCAGCCAGTCTGTCCAGGTGAGGGGTCCGGATGGTAGTGTTGCCAAAGCATCCAAGGTCACCGTAGCCAAGGTCATCGGCCACGATTAAGACCACGTTGGGTCTGGCAGCTTCGTTCAGAGAAGTAGCTCTGACAAGAACTGTCTTGACAAATATAGCTACCAGTAACAGATGCTTCTTTGGTCCCATGGTTTGTATCGGGGATGGATGCTGAATGCTTGACTGGTTAACTTTCCGTCAAACTGTTCGATAGTGAAATATACCAGCAAGACAATGTCTGTTGTCCGTTTCAGACCTCACCGATTTACTATATTATTGAACCACTGAGAGCGTCGCACTTGACAGCCAGTAGGTATAATTTTGATCTGTTAACAAGTGTGCTGTGTCTCCAATCTACTGTGGAAAAGTGAAAGGTCCAACTTTCGTTAAATAGCTGTTACGCTCATGTGTATCTTCTCCTTAATTTAGTGATTGAAACCAGTCGTGATGTTTTAAATAGAACAAAACGAAACAGATATATGGATCGATTTATGACAGTTCGTTGCGCACACATTGAGTTAGTATTTGCAGGACATATCAACGTGTTTTTATCCTTATGACAAAGTATATATGCAGTGGCAATACATTGTTACAGACTGAAATGCCCAAGAAATATACGTTCTCACGGGGAGACAGGTGTAATGTCATTACCTTCACAGTATGGCCACGTTCTCGGTACAGCCAGCATTTGTATCTCTTGTTCTCTGTCGCTATTTCCCGGTGCACACGCATGCACAGACACACGGACACACACACACATACACACGCTCACGCACGCACGCACACACGCAAACACACACGTGCACAGGTGCTTTGAAATGTACCAAGACATTAAGGTTTAATTCAGGGTTTTTGTTTCCTCTTCTTCTTCCTCTTTCCTCAAACAGTTTTGCGAGGCACTCAGTTATGACACAACATTGACAGTGTTCTGGCAATTTTATCGTCGCATGGAAGGGAAAACGTGCACAACAACCCCAGACATGTTAGACACTGACGGAACCAAGCTTAATTAAGACAAACGAAGAAAAAGGATCCGCCCTGCTCAAACGTTTCATACAACAGAGCGATCAAAGAAACTTAGATGAGAAAAAGAAATATGTTGAGGAGTTAAACCAAACCCTTATGCAGACTGGACCTGATGATGACTTGACAATAGATGATCTAAACGAAGCAATAGCTAAATGCAGGAAAGAATCGGCTCCTGGCCCATATCACAACTTCACGATAGGCCGTTTTCCGGTTTTTGGATATAAAAATACACATTGCAAATATCAATTAAAAAAAAAAATATATATATATATACCTTACACACACACACACACACACTCTCTCTCTCTCTCTCTCTCTGTGTCTGTCTCATACAGGCACACAAACACACTTGGTGTAGCTGAGTAGTATTTAAAGGGAATCTTTGGAACAATAATTGTTCTAACTTTAGTCATTAATGCTACAATACAATTAACAGTCAGGGATTGGTGTTCAAAGTAAGGAGGGGGTTAAAATGGTAATAAATTTGCTCAACATTATCTTCAAACTAAAGCCCATTTCACCAGGGAGTTCTAAAGACTGACTGATGAATCCCTGTCAAAATGGACAGTTTTGCTTTGGTTTTACCACAAACTGTACCTCTATCTTGGGGGATGTAAAAGTCTTAATTTACCGCCCCATCCTCTCTCCTTTGACATAAAAGTGATAATAATGATTATCAAAAATATGCACAGCTGTGTGTGTGTGTGTGTGTGTGTGTGTGTGTGTGTGTGTGTTGAGTGAGAGAGAGAGAGGCTGAGGCAAAAGAGGGATGACAGGATGAGGTAGGTGTGTGTGTGTGTGTGTGTGTGTGTGCGTGTGTGTGTGTGTGTGTGTGTGTGTGTGTGTGAAATACTTAAAGCTGTTTTAGGACACACTGCACTGCATCCACTGTAAAACAGCCAAGATCAGTCAAGCATTAACATCATAAGCAAATAAGCATGTCTGCAGTATTTTCATGGATATATTGTTTAAAATTAAATGTTTACTTAGTTTTGAAAATTCATTAGAGTAGACATATTGATTAAGCTCCCTAAATCTTATCTTGGACATTTCTCAAATTCATAGTACACAGAGGGAAAAATGGACTTTTGACATTCACTGTTACATTTTTTTTTTAGCATGATTTACTTTGACATTGGGTATGGATTAGTTAATAACTTTGTTAATCATCATATGTGTGTTCATGACAATATCACAGGCTCTCTGTACTTATGGAGGAGCAATAACAAAAACATTTTTTGAATTTGTGAATGGCTCATACATTGGTCTATTCTTATTCTCAGGCTGTCCTCACTCAGAATGTCATATGAATAGGGGGGGGGGGGGGGGGGGGGGGGGGGAAAGAAAGACAGGGAGAAAATTTTGCCCTTCCTGAAACTGAAACTGTTTCCTCTTCTATTAACAACGTTTGATTAGCAGGATTAGCATTTCGACAAGAGAAAAAAAATGGAAAAAACGATCATGCACTAACACACGCGTAGTTGATCGAGTTAGTGATTGCACATGTGCTTGCGGTTTGTTTCTGCTTATTTGTTTCGTTAATAATAATAATGGTATTTATATAGCGCTGAATCTTGTGCAGAGACAAATCAAAGAGCTTTCGCACAAGTCATTCACACGCATGCATAACTCTAAAAAAAAACTGTGGAAACTAAAGACAAGGAAGGACAGGCAAGGGAGGCTATTTTGGGAAGAGGTGGGTTTTAACTCACTCGGGACAAGTTTTCTCCCTTGCTTTTCCCCACAGACGACCCATTTGTAAGGGTTAGGAAAAAAATTACAAAAAATACAAAATACTGTGTAAGAAAATGAAACTTTCAGAACTGGTTTATTACGTGTTGAGCTATTACAGCGAGACAGGCCACACATCCCAGACTAACCAATCATACTGTTCGTTTGTGGAGTGACCCAGAATAGCGCACTCTGCTTGGCTAATCACAAAATCACGTGTACAGCGATGATGGAATTTTACTTTCGGAGAATGCTATTCCATTCCTTCGTCCGAAACCGAATACGTTTTGTGTAGGAATGCGTGAGCATTCCTTCGTCCGGAAAGAGTTAAGGCCAGACTTGAAAGAGCTGAGAGTGGAGACTTGACGAAGCGAAAGAGGAAGTTCATTCCAATCGCAAGGTCCAGAGACAGAGAAAGAACGGCGGCCAACAGTCGAGTGTTTGAATCTGGGTATGCGTAAACAGAGTGGATCCGAAGCTGATCGTAGTGAGCCAGATGGAGTGTAGAGGTGAAGGCAGCCACAGAGATAGGAAGGGGCAGTTTTGTGAATACATTTATAACATAGAGTGCTGATCTTGTACTTTATTCGGTGTGAGACAGGGAGCCAGTGGAGATGTTGCAAAAGAGGAGTGATGCGCTCAAATCTTTTCTTTCTGAGGACGAGTTGGGCAGCAGAGTTTTGTATGCGCTGAAGGGACTGAATGGATGAAGCAGGCAAACCAGACAATAGAGAGTTACAGTAGTCAAGGCGAGAGAGAATGAGAGAAACGACAAGTCTAGATGTTGCGTCAGTAGACAGATATTTCCGGACGGCACTGATGCACCGCAGTTGACAGTAGCAGGACTGACATGTCTGACTGATAAATTTTTGCATGGACAGTGTATTGTCAAGGACAACATCGAGGTTCCTGACTGACGTGGAAAGAGGGATGGATGTACTGCCAAGTTTGATTGCGTCAATTGTGATGGAAAACAGTTTTTGTTTAGTTCCTATGATCATTGCTTCAGTTTTGTCCGCGTTCAATCGTAACTTATTTCGAGTGAGAAGGGATGAATTGACAATATTGGTGATTGTGGGGAGAAGATGTGAGACACACTGGCAAAAGACCGATGCTGGGATCGAGCTCACAGCATTTTATTGTCATTTCTTTCAGGATTTCATGAACTTCTGTTTCAGTCAATGGATTAAAGGAATGGAGAGGAGTGCCGCTGAATCGTTACACACACACACACACACACACATATATATATATATATATATATATATATATATATATATATATATATATATGTGTGTGTGTGTGTGTGTGTGTGTGTGTGTGTGTGTGTGTGTGTGTGTGTGATTATGAATTAAAATTACAAAGTTTAACTGGGCTTTCAGTCTCCGTTTCCCCACAGTTGTCCAGTAGCGCGAATGAAATATATTGATCTTTCTTGTTTTATGTCTTGTACGGGCAGTTTATTTTACGACATGACTGAGCGTAATAAAACAAAACTATCAAGCAGTAGCGATGACACAGCTTGCTATTGTCCTAGATAGCAAATGAAACACTCTCTTTTATGACAACATGAAGGGCCATTCCCCGATTCAGTAAAACTCGTACTGAAGTTTTCCCTGGACGTTTCAGGTGGAAACTGAGGGCCGACAAGACAAAGGGTGCTCGGACAGAAGGTCGTACATGTCAGTAAGAGAAAGTCGTGATCTGTCACTGTGATCACCAAAACCCATCATACGAAGATCGAAGTTATCTCTTTATGTCAGTCGAAGGGAATACGCATTAAATCTTGAATATGATGAAGATTCACAGTAAATGGCATGGGATCGTTTGTCAGTCCAAGTCAAATTGTGAATATTCAACCACATACAATAAATCAACACTAATCCTCCTCTTCCCCACCCCTATCCACACTCTCGACCCACACACATATTAAAAACAATTCCAGATTTGTCGGGCGCGTCTTTGCATTTAGAAATCTGAATCCCCCCACCCCCACCCTAAAAAAATCAATTTAACAAAAGTAGTTCAACGTTGAGAGAAAAAACAAACACTGGATCCTCCGTTGGAAAACTGGCGAATGAATAAACAGAGTACTTTACTTTCATAACAGACAACTCAATGAGGGAATTTCGTTGGGCCTGTACTGAGCCATATCGAACGAAAACGTGAAATGTACACCAACGCCGGGTAATGCTATTCAATTGAACAGTCTTACTGGAAGAGCATGTAACTGCCGAAATAATGAAGTTAGTACTTCTGACTTTGTTTTCAGATTGATCTTTGTGCGTACTTTCGTTGTTAATGTTGTTGTTATTGGGGGGAATGAGGTGATGAGGTGCGACACCTTTATAGATACTAACGGATACTTGATGCATTAAGGGTAGCTCATAACTGAGAAATTAAGAGTTTGTCAGTGTTGGGATTATGAGCTTGATTTACAATAATTACGGAGTTATAACAAAACAGTGAAATTTGTGAGATATGAATACAGACACATTTTCTTCACCTCACGTTCTAGCCATTCTGTAAACAAATATGAATTACACGGCTCACATCATCTCATCTCTTTATAGTAGAAACAAAACATCAGTGAAGGTCCATCTTCAAAGGTCTTTGTTACCGCAAGGAAAAAAAAAGTTCAAAAGCAGAAGCACATCGTTAC
>NC_134879.1:34120460-34130460 GCF_041734735.1 Babylonia areolata
GCAGGGACTGGGGAGCTGGCGGTGGGGTCAGCGCTCAGGTCGTACAGTGTGGGAGGGTCCAGGTGGATGGCCTCGTTGCACAGGTAAACCAATATTTTGGTGTTGGGGTCTGGTTCTCGGAACATCAGCTTCCACATCTTTGTGCCTGAGGTAACCCAAACATCATATCAGAACAGATCTGCCTGAAGACTATTCCAAACTATTTATAGGCGTAATGAATAACCTAATCGTTGCAGTTAATAATCAACTGGACCGATTGTTATGCTCGAAAGATCAACTTCTGAGTCTGTGCATACCCCCCTATTTTGTGTAATATTTTTTGTTCACATTTTTGCATTAAATGAATCTTGCTACACACTCAAACAATATCATTACCAAATTTAACAGTGATCAGATCTTTTTTTTTTCTTTACAAAACACAAAAAACTCTGTATAAATGGCCATTTCTCCTCGAATTCTCACGGATAATGATCAGACAACATACCACAAACCAACAAATGTTCATATGTGAAAATATATGAAAAAAAAAAACTTGAATGTTTTCCTTCTATTGTACAATATCTTGCAATAAGAACAGCACACACACATACAGAGGGAGAAAAAGAGAGAGCGAGTGAGAGAGACAGAGTCCAACCAGAACTGGAGGGGAAAAACAAGACTCCAATCTCACGCCAAACAAACAAATAAGTTAGCAGCTGACTGATGGCCAGTGAACAACCTACCTGAGCGAGGGCGATACGTGACAGCATGCACGCTGTCCCCACAGTAGTGGAACAGGAACTCGTGAGGCGACACCCTCTCCTCCCCTCTCAGCAGCGGTACCATGGAGACCCCGTCCATCACGTGACCGGAAGTGACGTCACTGACGTTGAGCAGCTCCGCCACAGTGGGCAAGACGTCCATCAAGCTGACCGGTTCCCTCACAACCACCCCTGCAGGCACGTGGCCGGGCCACCGGACAATACCAGGAACTCGGAATGACCCTTCCGTTGACCCGTCTCCTTTGCCACCTGCTCACACAATGTACTCCTTCAGTCTCTCCATTTCAATTTCAGCTTCAAATTGGTGTACAAGCGTGACGGCTGATCATATACGCTGCACAACATCTGCTGTATATCATATAATCTTTTTAAAGGAACAGATTTTTTTACCTTTGTACAAAACCAGCGCACTGGTAAGGCGATGACATCCTACTTTTGGTTTATGTAGTCAGTCTCTCAGAGTACTGAATGCAGCTGATCGTGTCTGTTGCCACCTGTCTCTGAAATATTACTGTTGCTAATGCTGTTTTTGTTGTAACTATCGTTGTACTACCGCCCCCAATCTCTCTGTCTCTCTCTGTCTCTCTGTCACACACACACACACACACACACACACACATATATATATATATATATATATATATATATACATACACACTGACTTGCTCACACATCAGCGGATAATCTGAAAGGACGTATGAAACGAATTTATTGAACGTGTTAGTGCAAACGTCAAAACACAGTCAACACATGTACGCCTACCTTCACAGAAAGGAGAGAAATTATAATCTTGTTTCTGCATTTGTTTTGCAGCCAGGACATCTCTCATGTATTTCATAATTTATGTTTACCTCCAACCTCCTCTTCAACTGCTCCTGCAGCCTCATACAGTCTCCCAACTCCTTACCCCTCTTCAGGTTCACGAGAAATAGTCACAGATCTTGGTGTATAGTCTCAAAGGACATATATATAAAGAGAAAAAAGAAAAACAAACACATCAATCTGTCAAATATTCCAAATTTTCGGAACGATCACGTTCCTTCCTCAAGGGATAAGTTGTTTACACACACATATATGTATGTATATATATATATGTATATATATATATATATATATATATATATATATATATATTCATGTGTGTGTATGTGTGTGTGTTACAAACATGTGCATAATAGTGTCGCCTTACCACTGAAAGGACCGTTGAAGCCTCCAACCACTCTGCCCATGAAGTCTTTCGCCATTTGCGCTCCCCCGTGGTCCGACGCGAAGTAGACCAGCGTGTTGTCCGCCATCCCCAACCGCTCCAACATCTCCATCAGCTGACCCACTCCCCAGTCCATCTCCTCCACAGCATCTCCGTACGGTCCGTGCGCTGACTGACCTCTGAACTCTGGGGCAGTGGCTAGGGCCGTGTGCACGTGCAACCAGGAGACCAACAGGAGAAAAGGGGCATGGTCTGTGTGACGAGCCTGCAGGAACTCTTCACTCTCTTTCACCAGTTTCCGGGTCACACTGGGGAGGTGAATTGGTTGCTCCACGATGTCGTAGTTTCTGAATAATAAAACACAAGGCACTGGGTCAGCGAAAGCTGCGGTGTTTTTATTACTGACTATCCTGTTGATTTCAGATGCATATTTCAGTTTTCGTGTGTATATAGTTGATTGTGCGCTAAGAAGAAGAACACTGAGATTGGTACCAATGAAGACACAAGACTAGGAACCAAAAGGTATCCCCTGATACTGTCATAATACTATCATTCTTGAAAACGTCACCTTATGCCGTGTTATCTTATCCTTGCTGACAAAAAACAACAACAAAATGCACATGAGATGGAAGGTAAAATCAAAGGCATAAATAAATGCCTTGTTGTGATCAAGCTGTTGAATAATGTATGTTTGTTTGTTTGTCTGTTTAACCTAGTTTTACTATGTATTGTTTGCAATGGATATACGCTCTGAAAGTAATATTAGTCACTTACCAATACTCTCTTACAGCAAATGTAGTGATGCAAATTACCAATACATAGAGAAAGGCCTACGTAATGTTGCCTTTAAGTTTATGATTTTCATTCCAGTTTTACTTAAATAGAATGCAGATATGCCATTTATATGTAAACAAAAGAATACGTCACATTGCCATTAAAATTCACAGCCAGCCCATAACAGAAACTCTCCTTAAAAAGGAAATGTGAATTATAATAAAGTAAACTATATTTTCATTTAATCTATAAGTACCTGAACATGAAGGAATTCAACAGCTTATCTATAAGTACCTGAACATGAAGGAATTCAACAGCTTCATGTTGTACATGAGGGAAAACGAGATATCCGCAGACCAGGCCAGTCAAAAATATAAGCAGCACACCCAAATACATGGGCAAATAGCGCACCCGAATCAAGCAAATTGTGCTGACCAGCACAAGCATGAAGGTAAGGAGAATCTGGAATGGCAAGTGGGGTAGATTCGAAACCAATATTCGTCCACCCGATTCACCAAAATCTGGTATGTTGGAGAGAGGGACGCCATAGAAGTAGTCGAAGCCTTGGTTCAAAGGGTGGGGGTGGTGGGGATTTGACCGATCCACGCTCCACCCTTGATGCCATTTACCTGAAAAAGACAATTCATTAAATAAAGCAGAAAATCATCCCGCAAACCCACCTGCACGTACTAAAAAATACTGGCACTAAAGCAATAACCATTTGCTCTTCTTGAATAAGTGGTGTATGACAAAATCGCAAGGTAATCATTTGCTGTTGTTATATTTTTTTCTAATGATATAACGACTATGCATGAATTTAGATTCTAAGCAAATTAAGATTTCCAAAATGAAAGTCGCAGGATTACCTCAACGAAAGTACTTTTTTTTTTTTTAAAGATCAGATTAACCTCTTTCCTTATTTCTGCAAAACAAAAATGTTTGCTTCTTGAGTCATATAGAACATTAAATCATATGGTAGTTGTGGAAAAGCTGTCTTTCATCAACCTTTCCAATTGTTTTGCTCTTGTGTTGTAAAGTTTCTTCCAATAGTGGAAACTGATATTTATCTACACATGCTAACTTGCACACAAATTCACACTCACACATTATACTACCACCCACCTTCCTTAAACTGATGTCTCCATGTAGTATGTATCTGCCTGTCCATGACAATGATATCATTATCATCTTTTTTTTCTTAAGAAAAATTATTCATTTATTTGTTTATTTTTAATATTATTTTAATTTAGATATTCATTTACTTTTTCTTTTCTTTTTTCTTTTTTTTTTCTTTCTCAAGGCCTGACAAAGCGCTTTGGGTTACGCTGCTGTTCAGGCATCTGCTTGGCAGATGAGGTGTAGCGTATATGGATTTGTCCGAACGCAGTGACGCCTCCTTGAGCTACTGATACTGATACTGATGCTGATACTGCCTGTCAAAGCAAATATCTATAAAAGAGAATGGACGCTTCTGGAGAATGGACAACTGACAACTTTCCATCAGACAACTGACCACACAAGAAGTGCAAACTTAACTATGCACGACTGGGTGGCTGCAGACAATAATTATGCTGACAGTTATAACCCAAACATGTGATAACTGCAGGCAAACTTGAGGGCGGACATTTCAGGTATGTTTTACAGAGACTGCTGTTCAGTTCTGACATAAAACTAAAGCAAGGTGGCATGCGTCACAGAACATTAATCGAATGAGTATTTACATTACAGTAATGCAAATTTGTTTATGGACCGTCACCCTGTGATACAGCTTCAATTTGAGTTCCAATGGGGGTCAAAGTGTGCGGACTAATCTATATACGCTACATCACTTCTGCTGTTGGGAAAACAAAACAAACAAGAGAGGCAATGCCTTCAAGACTCACTTGTGATACACTTTAAAAAAAAAAAAATCAAAAAAAAATCTAATCGTTAAGATGTGTTCTGTATTTGTTTTTATAAAGCTTCGGGTTAAAAGAAAAAGAAAAAAAGTCCTAGCGGCAGATTCGAACTCCGCGTGTTCACTGTCTTACCCATTACACTATCGTGGCTCCTTTCTATTCTGTTCTATTCTATTATCTGATCAGGCCTCGAGAGCCTACCCTTTGTATGTGTAGAACGAAAACAAACAAGAGAGGCAAGGCCTTCAAGACTCACTTGTGATACACTTAAAAAGAAAAAACTAAAAAAAAACCTAATCGTTAAAATGTGTTCTGTATTTGTTATTATAAAGCTTCGGGTTAAAAGAAAAAGAAAAAAGAAAAAAAAAAGTTCTCACGGCAGATTCGAACCCCGCGTGTTCGGGTGAAAAGCAACTGTCTTACCCATTACACTATCGTGGCTCCTTAACTGACATTCAAAAATGTAACACTTAAAGATGCTTTTTTAAAGGCCGATAAGATCGATTGCGGCATTCGCAGTGAGACTGTTGTTTAAAAAAATCATATTATTCTGGTGTATCTTGGGCATTCAAAAAATCTTTCAGGGCAATTAAAAATTCTTTTTAAGTCCGCGGTAAAGGAGACGTGGCTATCGCTGCAATCACACTGCAACATTTAGCCGTTTTCTCTGGATCTAGATAGATATCCAAGTTTAGTTACACCTGGTTGACACGGTCGATTCAATTTCTCTTTTATGTTCATTCTAGTTTTATAATTTTAAAATTGATATGAAAATTTAGTATTTTGTTAAACTAATAACATGTAGAGCCAAGTAAAAGTACTTCTGAACGTCGTATGAAGTGAAAAGGACTTCATTTTGAGAAAAGTCAAGACTGGAAGTTTTTACGTTTCATCAATTCAAGGGTATTAACTCTCATGGTTTATTATTTCTAACTGTGAATTCCGACTGATTCTATGGATATTTTTATGGCAGTTTGGGGCATAATCCAGTAAGTGATGAGGCGTTCACAAATCTTTCTCTGAATAAATATTTAACGTTCTCCTTCTCCAACTTTCCATCACATGGTATCGTGTATTGTCGATTGAATATAGGATTGAACGGACAGGTCAACAACTTGAAACAAAATGGCGTCGTTTGCGTTCGTGAAAAAATATGAGCACGCGCTTTGAATATGTATAAATATGTGTTCGCAATTGATTTTTGCCCATGACCTTCAGGGCTCAGCCAATATATCTATAAAGGAGGAGGAGGAATTTTAGTAATGTCCCGTCACACATATCTGTGACTGAAGACATTTTGTTAAAATATTTATGAATACATTTGAGTATTATCGGTTAGAAGGGGTGGGAGATGTGGATGACTGGAGGGTTGGGGGAAACTGGGCAAATGAGGGTAAAAATGTGGGTGAAATTTGGAAGAAAAACAAAACAAACAAACAAACAAACAAAAACCCTCTAAATACAGTTACAGGAAATTACTTAAAGGACTTCGTAAAAGAGAAGTCGTTAAACTGACAAGCGAAACTATAAAGTCCACCCGTGGTATTGATTTTAGTATTTTCTGAAAAAGACCACTTCTGCGAATGAACATAGTGAAAGCCCTGTATACACTGAGAGTAAAACACACAAGCTTTTTATGTATTGAGTATAATTTCAAAATGTGATGTTTAAGATGAGAAAGATCAGTTTAAAGCAAATTAAGCCCCCTAGCATTAATTACAGATCAATTTCCCTTTTCTACTATCTGCACCAAATGTTTGCAAAATAAATAAAAATTCCATGCTTAGTAAAAGAAGTTCCTGTTTGAACAAAAAATGATAAAAATGACTGCTCTTGTTGTTGTGTCAGAATATCAGATCAAAGTGCCAAGTTTAGAGAATACAAAAATATAAATATAACAGTAAATTCAGTTTGCATATAATTTGACTTCTTTTTTTTTTGTGCCCATCCCAGAAGTGCAATTTTGTTTTAAGCAAAATGACTGGAAAGAACTGAATTTTTCCTATATCTATGCCAAATTTGGTGTCAACTGACAAAGTATTTGCAGAGAAAATGGCAATGTTAAAGTTCACCACGGACACACACACACACACACACACACACACACACACACAACCGAACACTGGGTTAAAACATAGACTCACTTTGTTTACACAAGTGAGTCAAAAACGAAACAAACCAATTTAATACACAAAATAACAATTAAATGATTGCATAGAAATATTGTAAAGTGAAAGTTACGTAAAAGGTTAATGACTGTGTGTGTGGGGGGGGGGGGGGGGGGGGGGGGGCGGGGGGGAGTGGGGGGGGGGGGTGACAACATACCCAGATAGGCAGTGCGGTACCCAGCTTTCTTGGTAACCTCTGCAATCGTGATTTCACTGGTTGGAAGTCCACCTGCTGCTGCTGTCAATGGGTAGGCTCTCATAAAATGTGGGGCCACCATGCCTGGAAATAAAACAGTCGCTCCTCAGTGATGTGTAACAAAGAAGATTTGCAACCTAATGTCTTAACCACCTTATCAAAATTTTAAAAAACAACAACAAACTCTCAGCATCTAGCCTTCAACCTCAGCCCAACTGCCTCTGGCAGATCGTCTCAATCTCAGAAGTAAGCAGTCTATTTACGTTCTTGTTTTTCTTTCTTTCACTTTCTCTCGAGTTTTATTCCGAATGTTACATATGACCATCTTCATTTATTTTCAATGACAGCAGCAATGTGTCTTCTGTGCCAGCGCACTTGCACTGAATCGATTATGCGTGAACACACATGTCGGTATTATAATTTATAATTAGGCTAATCATATAGAGACATGCGTACCTTTGTCTCTGTCATGTACTCCGATCAGGTTGTTCTTTGCTATCTTTTGTTCCCTGTAAACCAGCTTATCTCTTATCTCTTGGTATTAGAGAAATTCCTCTTTTTGTTTTCTTTTTGTTTTTAAATCAGTAAACATCTCTACTCAGCAAAACCTCAATCCAAATCTGGCCTGAAAACACATCTCTGTGTGTGTGCGTGTGTGTGTGTGTGTGTGTGTGTGTGTGTGTGTGTGTGTGTGTGTGTGTGTGTGTTGCCTTGGTTTATTTACGTGTTGTCCATTTTGTTACGTTTTCCCCTTTTTTGATTTGATTGTCAGCTGTCTCTGGTCTCCTGTGCCGAGGAAGTAAAACGCATCATTAATACCATTTATTAAAATGATTATTCATACAGATTGACATCAGGATACGGGAATATATAAGATGCTTGTAAGAGGTGAGGTTGGGGTATCTGTGGTACTTTAGTAAGCTAACGTGCTTGAAACGTGTCTGTGAGCACCCGGCGCGCGGGCACATATATGTACGAGTGTGCTTTAGCGCGCGGATGCACCAGTGCGTGTAGTTCGTACATGTACATATATGTCCGTATGTGAAAGCTACACATAAAGTAATTATCTGTTTTGAGATTCTGAGGGCGAGACAAAAGAGATACTCAAAATGACTACTGACCAGATCTGATTGGATATCTGCCAGTCAAAAACGCCGCTCTACTGGGGGTGCACATGGAAGCGGCAGCCACGTTGTGAGTCAGCTTCACCCCCTCAGCAGCCAGTCTGTCAAGGTGAGGGGTCCGGATGGTAGTGTTGCCAAAGCATCCAAGGTCACCGTAGCCAAGGTCATCGGCCACGATCAGGACAAAGTTGGGGTCAGGGGTCTTGCATGTGGAACCTCTGACGTTCAGTATTATAATGTAGATTACGGTGAGTAATTTGTACACTGTTTGATCCTGTTCCTGACCCATCGTGACTGGCGTAGGTTCACGCACCCTCACAGGGTTTCCTGAAATAAACACGTCCTCAGTTGTCTGGTCTTGTCTTGGTCAGTTGATGGCCTTGCTGTTGCTGTGGTCGTTCAGTTTGATGACTCAAGATTTTGCAAAAGTTTTCCGCGAGCCTCTCTTCCGAAGAATGCTGCGGACGTCTCCGTCTGTTTCTGGAGGAAAGAAAAAGGAAAACAAAGAGTGGCTCATGCATTTGTTGCTCAGTGTTTGCTCGCGGTTGCCTATGTTGCGCCGTTTCGTTATTTGTTATGGTTTGACATTATCTTAACAGGCGCACGCAAACATGCATACATACATACGTACGTACATACATACATAATACATCAGTCCATACACACTCACCACAATCACACACACGCCAGCACCTTTTGCGTCAAGTCATTCCGAGATTAGGCGACTCGGAAACCGAGGTCCTGTGTGCAGTAGGCCTACGCACTTGACGCCGGGACTGAAAGAACCCATGGCAACTAAAGTGCTGTCCTCATGCAAAATTCTGTAAACGAAATCCACTCTGATAGGCTCCCCCCCCCCCCCCCCACACACACACACACCACACACACACACACATACGGATTGACACAGAGTCACACACGCACACACACACATATGTGTATATATATAATCAGTATATATATATATATTTGTGTGTGTGTGTGTGTGTGTGTGTGTGTGTGTGTGCGCGCGCGCGAGCATGCACTCAAGGCCTGACAAACGCGTTGGGTAATACTGCATCTCAGTGTAGCGCATTAGTGGAGTTGTTCGAACGTGGCAGTGACACCTCCCTGAGAAACTGAAACAAAATCTCTCTCTCTTTATGTGTGTGTTCGTTCCACTTTAACCCCCCACCCCCCCCCCGCCCCCCAGGCCACACACACACACTTCCGACATTGACACAAACTGAAGCACGTGTGCGCGGCCCAAGTATGTTGCCTCACACTCGACAACGCTCTCTTCGCAAACACGACGGACTTCGAAACAATAAGTCTGTGACACACACACACACACACACACACACACTGACATGCACAGCGCCACTCCTCTCCTCCACCCGGTCCCTTCACCCCACCATCCCCCATCCCTCACACACTCAAATTGATCAGTTTAGTGTTGTGTGCGTCAAACAGACATGACATATTACAGACAGATATAAATGTACACAAATACACGGCGCGCGAGAGACAGAGTCTGAGAGAGAGAACGTGTGTGTGTGTGTGTGTGTGTGGCACAGTATGACATTCAGAGGGACTCCGATCAGTGAACCGAATCATCAGACTCGTGTGATCACCGACAGCTGAGGCGCTTGCAGGGATAGCAGTGACGGTTTCCGGCATGCGTGATACAAATCAGCTCTTGAGACAATGTAGTGACAAACCAATAGCCAGGCATGCAAGAAGTTGGCTACAGTTTGACGAACACTGAACTTCAACTCCCTTTTTCCCTAACATATATTTCCAGGAACAATTGAATGAAACTGCTTTTCAAGTGCGCACAACAGACTCACATTCTGTCGTCGGTAGCAGCCGTTTCAAGTTGTGAGCAAGTTC
>NC_134879.1:34137960-34162960 GCF_041734735.1 Babylonia areolata
GCAACCTTCCGCTCTACTGTTAGAATTCTAAAAAACATGATCTGCGTTGCAATTTGGTGTAGCATTTCTGTAAATAAGCCAAATTATTCATCTTTTGCTTTTCAATGTCGTGTAATACGGACATCAGAACACACGCAGTTGCTTCAAGCGAAATATTCATGCAAAATTGATGTCCAAAATGGGGTAGTTGTTTGCACAGGACAGGAATCAGACCCCTGCCGGAGTCTGCACTAGTGGGGTCACGGTTAAGTATGTGTAATTAAATGATGTTTTAATAAGCAGTACATGCAATGAAAAAGATTAAAACACCAATAAAATGACAAAATCATTATTGAAATTATCTCAACCAACAGAAGATACAGCCAACTAGCAGCTGTTTGTATGTGAGTCAAAATCTATTCTTTACTCATTAATATAAAAAGGAGGAAGGTGGCAGAATGGTTAAGACGCTCAGCTGCCAATACAGAGAGTCCGTGAGGGTGTGGGTTCGAATCCCGCTCTCGCCCTTTCTCCTAAGTTTGACTGGAAAATCAAACTGAGCGTCTAGTCTTTCGGATGAGACGATAAACCGAGGTCCCGTGTGCAGCACGCACTTGGCGCACTGAAAAAGAACCCATGGCAACGAGAGTGTTGTCCTCTGGCGAAATTACGTAAAATGAAATCCACTTTCATAGGTACACAAATATGTAAGCATGCACTCAAGGCCTGACTAAGCGCGTTGGGTTATGCTGCTGGTCAGGCATCTGCTCAACAGATGTGGTGTAGCGTGTATGGATTTGTCCGAACGCAGTGACGCCTCCTTGAGAAAGTGAAACTGAAACTGAAACTAATATAAAAAAAAAAAATAAATAATAATAATAATCATTATTATGAAGGAAAGATCGTAGCCGGAGTAAACTATATACTGTTAGTAATTAAAGATAATTACTTTAATTTAAATATAATAATAGTAGGAAGAAGAAGAAGAAGAAGGAAAATTAATACCTTTATAGCAGAAAACACTCCAGGTACTTTACAAAACACATGACATTATACACAACATATTACATCAGTGTTACAAGTAATACACCAAAATGCAGCCAACATAGCAAACTACACACTCACATAAACACCATATCATACTAAAAAAAAAAAAAAAAAATTAAAAAAAAAAAAAAACAACAACAACGCTGAAACGTCCTGCATACATACCCATCCTGATCCATACAACGCTGAAACGTCATGTATACATACCCATCCTAATCCATACAAACACTTCACAGCTTCGGTAATAACTTCTTAAACTTACGTTTAATACCTAAACATTGATAATACCTAAACCTTTTTCAAAATGTTTCAGCAGTAACTTCTAGAACATAACTAATGCCTAAACATCGATAATACCTCAATTTTTTTTATTTTCAAATTGATTCAGCAATAACTTCTAAAATGAATAATCAATACCTAAACATCGATAAATACCTAAACATGAAGGAATTCAGCAGCTCCATGTTGTGCATGACAAAAAGGCAAACCCCAAACGTGAGCCCAACCACAAGCAGAGCCAGAAAACCAGAGCACGGTCGCACGTATCGCATGCGAATCACGCACACGGTGCAGCTCAGCACGACAAGAAAAGCAGAGGCCAGCTGGAAAGGCATGTTGGGGTAGAAGCTGAGAATCATGGGTGGATGGTTTCGGTTGAAGTCTGGCATCATGGTGAGAGGGACACCGTAGAAGTAGTCGAAGCCCTGGTTCAAGGGGTGGTGGTGGTGGTGGGGGTCTGAGCGGTCCACGCTCCAGCCTTGATGCCATTTACCTGAAAGAATAAATGTTCGATTCTCTGTCTGTCTGTCTGTCTCTCATTCTGATAAGAATAGTAGGTGTCTCTCTTCCAAATTCTGGAAATGGATGTTGTTTTCTACACCCCCCGCACCCCCCCCCCCCCCCACACACACACACACACGACAACTGGACATTGTGATTTGCACGTGCGCGCATACTCTCTCTCTCTCTCTCTCTCTCTCCACGTCTCTTTACGGTGTGCAGCATCAACTGCTATGCTCAACTTTGTTTTGTGGCTAGCTGCCAATAAATAACTGTGTTAATTCCCTTTTTTTCCTTTTCTTTTAAAATAAAAAGAATGAAGTAAGAACGTACCCAGAAAGGCAGTGCTGTACCCAGCTTTCTTGGCCACCTCTCCAATGGTGAGTTCACTGGCTGGGAGGCCACATGCTGCTGCCGTGAAAGAGAAGGCTCTGACGAATTTAGCTGCTACCATCCCTGTAAATGGCACATGGCGTCATAATACGTCTTTGAAAGGGAGAAAAAGCGAGAACTATCGCACAGAGTGGTTTTTGTTTGTTTGTTTTTTTTGGTTATGGTTGGTTTTTGTGTGTTTTATTTCGCTGCTCCCTCATCTGCACCGTTTCAGTGGCATTATTCCCACGCCGCTAATTCCGAGTCCCCGTACACGGCCACACTCAGGTTCGTCTGTCTCATCCCCAGCGCCGGCAGTCCACAGAGAACCATCGATGTTAGGTTGCCAGAAGGCCGCACACCAGTGGAGACCCTGCAGTGCAGCTGAGTCACTTCGATGGTGTTCGGTTCGCACATATCAGTCTGTCAGCCCGTCTCTCTCTCTCTCTCTGAATATGTGAAGACACCCCCAACTCCCCACCCACCTGCCACTTTCTACATTGTTTCATTGTTCTGTTCAGAACATTCTCAACCATTCCAGAGGCGATTCTCTTTATCACTCTCTCTTTATTAAAAAACAACAACAACAAAAAACACACACACAACAACAACAACAACAAATAAACACACACAAACATATATATATATATATATACATACATATATCCCTCCCCCCACCCCCCCGCGCCCCCTTTCCTCACTCAGTCACCTCATTCATCTACACATCGTTTCCCCAGTTGATGTTCACACAGTGTCCTGATCAATTGTAGCGCCATTTGTTCTGTCAAAGCATTGTCATTGTACAGGTCTGCATATAATACATGTGTATGATAACAAGGCATAGGAGATTTACCATGGCAAGGATTACTTCACACCCGTCTTGTACATTTCAGTGAGCCAAAAATAAGCCCCAGTGAAGATGCCACCTTGCTGTACTTACACCCTCCCAACCTCCACTAAGTAAATTCGAGGAACATGTTTTGAAAATGTAATGTACTGAGGACAGTACTTTGCTAACTTTTATCAATACTTTTCTCGAAAATTCCACTTGAAACCAGTACACAAAATGCTCTTCGTTTTTATTCTTGTGTGCAAAGTGAAGTTAATGATGGAAATGTCAGTTGCATAGACTGAGACGACAAGCATAGTTCAGTTCAGTTAAACCTACCAGATCTGACTGGGTATTTGCCAGTCAAAAACGCTGCTCTACTGGGGGTGCACATGGAAGCGGCAGCCACGTTGTGAGTCAGCTTCACCCCCTCAGCAGCCAGTCTGTCCAGGTGAGGGGTACGGATGGTAGTGTTGCCAAAGCAGCCGATGTCACCGTAGCCAAGGTCATCGGCCATGATCAGCACAATGTTGGGTGAAGAAGTATTACCCACAGCCATCACATTAAGTGTCATAAGGCACACCGCCGAAAGGGACAGTGTTAAGTGGACTTTGGGTTTCATTGTGGTGAATAATCTTATGCCAGATACTATGGGAAATAGTAACTTCCGCCAGCCACCGATTCAGTGAGTCTGCGTACCTGTGAACACAGTGCCTTTCATGATTATATATGGACCTTTAGTTAATAAGCATCTAATTTAGATAGTGTGGATAGCGCACGCGCGTGTATGTACTTGCGTGCTCTTGCGTCTGTGGCCGGTCATTTGTGTAACAAATAAGTGAAAGAATTCATACAATACCACCACGGGAGTAGACATGCACGCGAATCGAGGGCAACATTGTCAGCATGTAACTTCGACCTAATCTTCCGTAAGAAACCAAACATTGGTACCACCATGGGCTGTGTTCTGATGTTTATCGTACTCTAGCTGGCAGTAGCCACAACTTCCTCCCTCAAGACGGAATGAGTAGTGTTCACAACAAGGCATGGACGTTCACTCCGTCAGTCACACAGAAGAGTGGAGGGGAAGAAATGTGGATATTGCCCTCTTGCTGATCACCACTAACCTCATTACCAATCCAGGGCTCGGCATTTATGATAATTCAGCATACAATGTCGCTTGCAATTTTTACTGGCAGCATGCTTTCAAATTGTCACTCCTGGCTTGATTAATTAGGCTTAATTACTCACAGTACACACACACACACACACACACACACACACACACACACCTTTCCTTTCAGTCAGTGCTGTTTTTTTTTTCCCAAACTTACCACTCAGAAACAACATCCACTCACACGCCAGTCATGGAACAGAATGATTAGCGTAAGCCTTCCTGCTCACCTGCACTGTGAACACCTGTGACACTTTTCGCACAACAAACATCAGTCAACGAAAACTTAGAACAGCAGCTGTGAGACCAGTCAGATGCCAACAACAAGCGAACCTGTTCCCACCATCTCATCAAAATTATGGGATATGCAGACTGAAAAATTATCGGACGAAAAGTGCAACAATCGCGTCAGTATAAGCACCAAACTCAAACTGTCATTGTCAACGTTGTCAACGAATGTAAATGTGTGGATGTACAGGATACAACTTTGATTGTCCATTGTCCATAAAACATGGAAATGTGTCTTTCAGTGTGTGGGGGTGGGGTGGGGGTTGGGTGGATGTGTGTGTGGGGAAGGGGGGTGTTGGGGGGTATTATATTTATTCCCTGACAATTTTCCTCAAAAGCACATTCACTATAATTATTTGCTCACACTCGCAGACTTTGCATAAACGAAACTGGGATGGGTACAGTCATTAGAACGTGAACTTCCAGGCATTGGCTCTAAATCAGTATCATTGCTTAAGTCATATTTAGTCACTGTTCAAGTGTTTCTGAATGTTTGCTCTGTTGTTTGTTTGTTGTTGTTTTTGTTTGTTTGTTTTCTTTTTTTTTCTTTTTTCTTTTTGTTTTGTTTTGTTTTTGTTTTTGTTTTTTTTGGGGGGTCTCTCTCTCTCTCTCTTTTCCAGTCTTACATATTTTCTAATTCATTTTCACTCTGCGCTAAACAAACAAATGAACAAGAAATCTTACCTTTCACTCCTCTCAGCAACAAAGTGTCAACAAGATGACTGCTCCACTTCGAGCTCTCTTTGTAAATGTTCGTGAAGACCACACACCAGTTGACTTCATTGACCTTTGCCCCCCCCCCTCCCCCCGCCCCCCCTGTAGCAACATCAAATGCAAAACCTGTCCTTTCATTCACTCTTCACCAGTCCAGTGGGCAAGGTTGTTTTCTGTCTTTTCTTTTCTTTTTTAATGAGGTCTACACTCATTTACAGATCCACCAATGTAGTGTAATCCTGACCTGCATCCTGTGTAGCAAATTATATGTGGGCGAAACTGGCCGCACCTTAAACGACCGTTTTACGGAACATTTGCAATCAGTAAAGCTGAACAACAAGGACCCTATCGATCAACACTTCAACAGCACCCCCCCGCCCTAAAGCCCCCCCCCCCCCCCTCCCCACCACCACCACACTCACCCACGCCAATATAGCAGCCGAATGGCAGAACCAGTTTGACAGAACCTACAGAAAACACATGGAATCCCACGTAATCGCCCGCCTCGGCACACTCGTTCCAGCCAGCCACGACAGAATGACCAGCCCTCCCCTCCGCTTTCAAACCACCAGCGGCTCTTCCTTTCCTCTTTCCCTTTCATTCCTCCCTCCGCTAACCCCCCTACCCTCCCACTTCCGCCCGCCCCCCCCCCCCCCCCACCCCCCCACCCCATCCACTCCTTTTTCCCCCACCCCACATTCTTTCCTATCCTGGACCTTCTTGCCCCACCCCCTGCGACTCTTTATGTCCATCGCCTGATTTCCACCCACTTCTCTGTTCATCCTCACCTTTCTGTACTGATTAATACCCATAACTTTTCTTAAGCTTTGGTTTTACCTCCACTGTCATTCCCACCTAACACAGTCCCTGAAGACAGCCGTGACTTGTGGTCTGAAATGTTGGACGCCTCTCATCAAAAGTGAGTCTTATTTTACTGACAACCAACAATTTTTTTAATTCATAAACTTTCTCCATTTGTAGATTATATAGACCCAGCAGTCGTCTTTTTTTTCTTTTCTTTTTTAATCGTTTACCTAGCTTTGTGTGTGATAGAGTTCCACTGAGCGTGTCCAATTTTCTTTAATGTTTCATGTTTAATCTCTTGCCTGTTACTTATTTTTCCTTGAAGAATGTTTTTATGTACGTACACTTTCCTTTTATTGTCGTCATCATTATTCATTCATTTGTCTGTTTATTTATTTATTTATTTATTTATTTGTATACCATAATAATAATAATGGTATTTATATAGCGCTGAATCTTGTGCATAGACAAATCTAAGCGCTTTCGCACCAGTCATTCTCACGCACGCATAACTCTAAAACTGGAGAAACTGTAGACAATGAAGAGGCAGGGAAGGGAGGCTATTTTGGGAAGAGGTGGGTTTTAAGGCCAGACTTGATATAGCTGAGTGTGGAGACTTGACAAAGCGAAAGAGAAAGTTCATTCCAATTGCAAAGTCCAGAGACAGAGAAAGAACGGCGGCCAACAGTCGAGAGTTTGAATCTGGGTGTGCGTAAATGGAGTGGATCCGAAGATAATCGTAGTGAGCTATTGTTGTTGTTGTCAAAGTTTTTATTATCATCATCTCTCACCGAGGGCCTAAGAGCGTCGCGTTGGGTTATGCTGCTGACTGATCTGAGTCAGGCATCTGCTTAGCTGAAGTACTGACTGTAGCGTATATGGATTTGTCCGAACACAGTGACACCTCCTTGACACGGTGATTGAACAGGCTATTGTTAGAAATAAATAGTATTCTAAATCAGTATTAAAATATATATATATATTTTTTTTTAAAAGCCACAAAGCTGCTGGTATCCATTTCCCGATTCCGACATTTAAGAAGTGCGTTCCTTTCTTGACGTCAGCAGTGCTTCTGAAGGGGTTCAACAAAGTTTTCGAAAATGGTTTTGTCTTATAAGTGTGAGTTGTTTGCCGGGCTAATTCTACTCAGTGCTTTGACATAAAGGAAAGGGTGACAATCGAGTGAATGCAATGAAAACAGAGCCCGGGCAAAACTTAACTGAGATGTGTTCGGATTTTCTTTTCTGCATCGTTTGATTTTGAACTACGACATATTGTTAAGCTTTAGCGACAGTAATAGTAATCTGCTGTCAGGAAACTGAGCCGCACATTATACTATAGTACCGTGAAAAGATCATGTTCAGTAAACTTTGCACTCGGGATAAGATCGTGTTTTCGCCGTTACCTATTCGCAGACGATACCATCTTATTAGCTAATTTCAAGTCTGTTTAACTTCACAGTTAAATATAATTTTTACCGTGTTTTTACTTTCAATAATCAGATATTATAAGTTGCTAATTCATCCATTATGATGTTGATATATGTAGTATAAAAATCGTGTCTTTGAATTTGTTCGCATTTTAAAAATTCTGTTGTATGGTGTTTGTGCAGTTGCTGATGTTTTAAAGCTGAACAGTTTAATGTGGAATGTTGTTGCAAAGACACACAACGAAATACAGGTCATTAATAGTCAGTAATGACGGCTGACCTTCCAATTTGAAGAAATATTTTAATTTCTTAGTGTTATAAATTTTTATTGGATTATAATTTAAAAGAACACATCTCGTTGGATGTTATAGACTAATATTGAAAGCACAAAGTTAGTGTACGTTTAAAACACATCATCGAGACACACCTACAGAAAAGCAGAGAATGCTTTTGCAATGATCAGATTTGTTGTGTGAATGTCCGTATGGTTTGACGCTTCTTTGAAAGTGAAACTAAAATTGGCCTGAAAAAAAAAAGCAAACTAAGATTAGTAAGAAGGGAGATGACGGTAACGGTAGCAAGGAAAACACCTTTTTAAAAAACGAAAATAGCTTTGATTCAACGGTGTGTGTGTGTGTGTGTGTGTGTGTGCAATTTTGCAGTTTGGTGTGGGCACGGCCATAAATCTAAGGGCAGTAATTCACATTTCCGACCTCCAAGCGGGAAGCGCACACAAAACGTTTCATGGCTTCCGGTCGGTGTGGGATGAAACATACCAGCGCATGAACATTGTTCTAAAGACCGAGAAAGATACACATCTCAAACTTCATTTGCAGGTATATGCTTGCCCAGTTGTGGTTGGTTCAGCTTGTTTAAAAACGCGTGTGCAGTCCTGTGCTAATATCTTTCTAGGCCGACGCAGCTTTGTCCTTTTTTCCTTCCAAGTCCTGGTGCATTGGCTGGAACTGTGGAAGAGAGAGCCAGGGACTGAGGTACTGATTCGGTCTTTAAATGATCGATTGAATGTGATATGTGTTAATAATTATTTATCACAATGGCAGACTGGGAAAAAGACAATTTCCTCGAGGAGTTTCTTTGCGATACAGGTCAGGGGGATCTCGAGGATGACACAGGCATTGGACTTGGAGACTGTCTTTCATTGAATCAGATCGCAGCAGACGATGCAGATGGGAGCTTGTCGAAGTATTTGTCGGGAGAATTGCTTGAAGACAAGACAGATGATTTAGAAACTGCAAGCAACAGCAGTAGGAGTTCTCAAAATTCATTGATGATCAGAGACGACGAGACTCAGAAGAATCAGCAGATTATAGTTGTTACAAGACCATCGTCTTCGTTGACAGCTGAAAAAAAGAGGGGAAACAGCCTATCAAAACAGGCTGTTGCAGCTCGAGAAAACCGACTAAAGAAAAAGAAATATCTATCTGGTCTTGAAGCAATGGTTGGGAAACTTAGAAAAGAAAATGTAATGTTAAAGCAGCAGAATATAGAACAGCATCAACAGCTCCAAATGCTTCATAAGGAAGTGTCATACTTGAAAAGTGTGATTGCTAATGACTCTGCATTGTCAACAGTGTTTACCCCACTTGTTAAGAATATTGATAGCATTGAAGGTGTGAGACTTTCCTCTTCCCTCCTCACTATGGAGCAAACAGTGCCAGAAACAAGAGGTGAAAAGCTGCCAAAAGCAGGTCATGTTGCAGGACAAAAACGCAGTCTGTCAAACTGTGAGTGTGAATCTGAGACAGCATCAGGAGGAAGTGATGGTACTGCTGTTTACGAACTTGTACCAAGAAAGCAGGCTTGTCTTTCAAGATCAGCAGAAGGTGATTATCAGCAAGACCCATCTGAACAGGAACCGCTTGTTCCACTGGAAATCAACTCGGACAAGTCCACTGGGGGAACAAGTGATACAAACTGTACTTACCCAAATGAGAATGATGGTATTTCATGGAATGCAGCAGCTAGAAGTGAAACTTCCAGTCACAAGAAAAAGGGCTTTACAAAAACAGACAATGGTTTTGCAACTTGCATCACAATCAACACTGATCTTGGTCCCCCTCATGATACTGACTCAGTTTTGCATGATCTGCAATGTCTCAATCCGCTTCCCCCAAGAGATTCAAGTTCAAATGCATTGCGTTCATTTTCTCATGAGAAAGTTAGGAGAACCATTGATCATACTTACACTAAAAACAGCCATAAAATGCAAGGTGAACACACTGTGTGAAGATAGGGAAAAAAAAGTGTTGAATTAGACCACAGTACAAAGAAATTGATGTGAAAGGACAAAGTCAGTCATTACAAGTAGATCATCTGGGCATATTGATTCTCTGTTTTTTAGTTTTTTATTTATTTATTTTATTATTTTTTTATTATTTTTTTTTCTCTCTTTAAAAAAAAAAAAAAAGTAATGAAGTAAAAGGATTTGCTGTGCCTCAGTAGATATTCTTGCATTATTATTGTTACTATTATTTATTATTTTCTTTTACAGCAATTGAATATTGTTGAATATTGTTGCACTTTCTAAATATAGAATTTGATTACAAAGAAAATCCCATTATTATGTCTTACTCTTAGTCTAATTCAAAGGGCAAATTTGAGTGAAATGCAAGAAATGTTGATAGTACAGAGGTATGTGAAATTGATGGTGGCTTTGGATATATATATATATATATATATATATTCATTGTTCTTCACTTTATGAAACATTGAGCATACATTTTTTTTGTATTTGATATATAGATACCCTATATATACTGAAAACTGACACATGATTTCAGTTAGCAAATGAATGAATATTTTATTTCTGGGGTTCAAAACCCATGTTAACATGACAGTTTTTGTTTGTTGCTTGCTTGATTGTTAATGATTTTATATGAAAAAATTATAATGATTATAAATGCATAGATCTCTCTGTCTCTGTTTCTCTGATCCATGGCTGTCTGAAACTTGTCTTCAGCTTGTTTCTTCTCTCTCTCTCTCTCTCTTACATTTATAGTCTCTGTCACAGAATATTAATTTAGAAGATGTAAACACTGTTTTCAGACAAATATTTGGTGTGATCTTGATCATTATAGTTAGTCCGACTGGAATTTTGGAAAGATTCCTCACATACGTCACTGAAATGCACCCTTACAGTTTTGCTTGTTATGGGCTGCCGCATGTCATCTGTTTTGGATATCATGTCATCAAACTTACAATTTTTATGTAATGTGTGATTATTGAAAGGCAGAGACAATTTGAATTTCTTCTGGAGATATAAAAATGGATATGAGGCTCCATGGTAGAATTGGTTAGGCGTTGGGCTTATGATGCAGTGTTCACCAGTGATCAGGGTTCAACTTCAAGGCCCCATGTCGGCATGGTGTTGTGTCCATGGGAACTTTGGCAGTTTACTTTGAATTTCTTCACTCCACGCGGATGTGACTTTTGTAAGGGAAGGTTAAAATGATGGAAGTGGAAGACTTCTGTGCTGAGCCTGAGAGACACTGGATATGAATATGCAACCCTGATGGCTGTAAAAGGCTATTGGACTTTTAACTTTATTGATTTTAAGAAATGGATAGAGATTGCAAAATTGTGTGCAGCCCTTTGCTGTCATACTTACCAATTATTTATGTTGTAAATGTTAAAAATAAAAATTAAAAAAAGAAAAGATTTTACTTCAATTTGGTATAATGTTTTTCTCATTATGCAAATGTTCATAATGTGTGGTATATAAAATCGGTCCTTTATGCACATTGTTTACTATACTCGTGAACTTCACGAAGGAGTAGACCCTCCCACCACCCCACCACCAGACACACACACACACACACACACACACATGGAGAGAGTGAAACTCGGTTTTGGTCTTTTTGAATTTATGCAACTGATTATTTCATTCAATCATTGTATAATCTTATCAAGCAATTTTTGTGTGTGTGTGTGTGTGTGTAAAATCAGGAGTGGTTCCATATTGTGGCATTTTGAAACAGTCTGCATAGTTCCAACATTTTTTAAAGTTGGCTTTATAAACTAACAAAGGGAAAATATTGATGATTCAAAAGTATATGAGTATTTGTCCTGATTTGAAGATAGTTTTCTGAACAAAAGTATTCATTGGAAGTAGAACTCCTAAAGTGTGCCTAAGGGACCGATTAATGGATGGATGCTATTACTAAACAATTTCCTTTCATGTATTTTCATCTAGGTGCATCAGCGAATTGAGGGCTGAATAACCTGATGACTGAGTGTGTCATTGTTGCCAACATGACAAGTGGTGGTGTGGTATAAATGATAAATGGTCTGTTTCTTTTTTAATTTTTTTTCCATAGATCTTTGTATCTTTTCCTGTCTGTCTTCCTGTTTCTGTTCTTAACTTAGATTGATCTCTTTCTCATTCTGTGTCTGTCTTCATGTTTTATCACCATACATTTTGCCTCCCCCACTCTGCCCCCTCACTCCCCATCCCTTTTGCTCATCTGTTCTGCCACCAGTTACTCATCTTCTTTTAAAGGAGGTATTCCTTGTCATTAGTAGATTATGAATGTGTACTTTACCAGGCTGAATTTCCTTCTTTTTCATTAGTCAGTTTCATACTTTACCAAACTGGATTTTCTTGCTATATTTTTTCCACTTATGTTCAGTGAATTCTGAGTATAACAATTGTGCTATAACAGATTACACATTTGAAGTTAGGGATGTACTCATTGTTTCATTTGCAGTCTTGTGTATATTTTTATGTTTTAATTTTTTAAGTGCTGATATGACATTAGAAAATGTGCTTCATTTTATGAACAAATTTTTTACAAATACTATCCTGTGACCCACTGGTGCAGTCTTGCATGGATCTAATTGAGAAATTCTTTGTACCCCAAACCATGTACAACTAAAGTACAAGTAATAATCATTGATAATGAATGATTTATTGACTTTAGTGTATACACAAAGTTAGCCTATGTAATAACTCTGGTTTCTTTTTCCTTTTTTTCTGTGTGTGTGTGTGGGGGGGGGGGGGGGGGGGAGGGTGGAGGGAGGGGGAGAGTGGAGGTAAACATTGGCATTTTCTCAGCAGCTGCAAGTGGTAGAAAAACCAAACCAGGCATGTTGATACTGACTGATGATGATATCAGTAAAACATATTTAGCCATCAATCACCATTTTGACAGCTTCTTACTGGTGAAAGTCAGAATCTTTATAAATGTTTTTCAGTTGATTGAATTTTGATAATTGAAAATTAATTTTCTCAGAGTTAGAATTAGATCTGGTCATGTTTATTGCAGATTTTTTTCTTAGACTAACACAATGGTAACCCACTTAATGAAATGCAACCTGTTAAGATAGTCATGTTACTCATTTTTAGTCTTTATTTTTAGAGTACATGTTTGCATAAGAGTGAGCACTGTAAACAAAGTATGGGGAGACTAGTGTAATGTTTCAGTGAATGAAGATGTCTAATTCTTGTTTTCTGGTTCTGTTTCAGGTGATGTCATTGACCAGTGCCTCATAAAAACTGTGCTGAGAAGCGATGAGTCTGTTAACGCAGACAGGGTTTTTATTATTTTAACTGTGTCCAAAGTGGTATCCAGACATTTTTACTGGAAATGTGTTTGGTATGAAATGAAATGTTTGTAGCTAATTTTGGGTCAGATAGGGCAGCACAAAATGCTTTTGTTGAATCCTGCAGAATTGCAAATACAACTGATAATAGAATGCAGATAAATTCAAATTTCATTGGAACAACAACACAAAAACAGCAGGGTCAGGAAATCAAAAGAATGGGCATTGGGGTGTGTATTCTTCCCTGTAAGGACTGCTGTTTTTGCTAATACTGATAGGTTAACTGGCTTGTCACAATAAATAAAATGGCATAGAAACCTCTTGATCCTAATTTTATTTACTAGTGTTTGTTTGATATTAAACCCAGTAAGCTGTTACACAATTGAAAGTCCCTGCAGTATACTTTAATTTCTATAACTTTGGTGCAGTCCTGATTATGGTCTTATGCAGTTAGCTAGACTGTAAGCAACAGTATATAAAAATTAATGTCAAATCTGTAACAGTTGGCAGCGTGTTTTTGGCATCAATAAGCTGAAGTGAAATGCATCTTTTTTTCTTCTTTTTTTTTCTTTCTTTTTTTTTTCTTCTTTTTTTTTTATACAAAAGCAGTTGAAGTGAAGTAACTGTTGATGCATTTATGTATTTTTTCATACTACAGACCACCTGCATTATAGAATGATCAAAGTGAAACAAATGTAATTATACATGAAAAACGGAAAATCTTTTTAAACTCCTTGGTCCCCAAATCAAAGTGAAATGTGACTGAAGTGAATAGAAGACCAGTGATAGGGGAGAGAATATTGAAAAGTTGCACACACGCGCGCGCGCACACACACGCACACAATAGGTGAGTTATATTCTGTTATAATCTATAAAAAAAAAAATTCACTGAACATTTTCGTTATATGTTCATAACATAAACATAAT
The DNA here is from genome assembly GCF_041734735.1 of Babylonia areolata. NCBI lineage: Eukaryota > Metazoa > Mollusca > Gastropoda > Neogastropoda > Buccinidae > Babylonia > Babylonia areolata. Next base: position 34,151,866 of record NC_134879.1, read on the forward strand.
ATGTATGTTTATGTGTTCACCTTCCACTCATTTCTTACCTTTCTTAAACATTAAAGAAAAAGAAAAAAAATTTGCTGGCATTTTCAGTCACATTCTGACATAGTCTTACATTCCAATTTTTAACACTGAGGTTGCTTTCACTAGTTTCAGATTTCATGATGCTGCACAGTAAAATATAATCAACTGATTGATATTCATGAAGAAAAGATATACTGTGAAAATTCTGGATTTATCTTTGGACACAGTTACTGATCTATATAAGTCAGTTTTAAAAAGTTTGATATTGTGCTAACATATTACCAGTCAAGAAATTTATTTTGTGATTGATGTGATAAAACATAATCCAGTGGGGTTTAGTTTGTTACATGTAAAAGTAGAAATCTCTCTCACATTCTCTCTCTCTCTCTCTCCCCCTCCCTCCCTCCCCTCCCCCACCCCCCTTATATTCAGGGGACCACAATGTATTGTAGTGATTTACTTTATAACCACAGAAGGTAAGTACATATGACTGGGACTAGTGTAACAGATGCACAGTATGTTTTTTTAAGCAAAGTCATGTCACTTGTTGTGCACAGTTTCTAAAAATCAGCCCGGCCCAGTGTGTTGTCATGGGTTTGAACCCCATCAGAGACTCGAATTGACTAGAGTAGGGGCCCATAGAAACACATTCGCCAAGGAAGCGGGAGAATCTGAGCATACGGGATCGAGTCCCACACTCGGTATTTTATCCCCTTTCACTTCTAGACCTTTGGTGGTGGTCTGGACTCTAGTCATTCAGATGAGACAGTTAAACGAGATCCTGTGTGTAGCATGCACTTAGTGCATGTAAAAGAACCCACAGAATCAAAAGGGTTGTCCCGGGCAAAATTCTATAGAAAGCACTACTTTGTTTGGAAAAAAAGAAAAAGAGATACGGGTGGCACTGCACTGTAGCGATGTGCTCTCCTTTGGGAAAGCAGCCCAAATAACGTACCCAGACATCTTGTGACAAAACGATTCAATGAACATATTACAGTACAGTGCTTAAGTGGGAAGGTTGGCATTGCCCAGTTGAGTGTCCTGCATTTCATTGTGATGCATCATATACTAATTTAGAATGTTCAGATTTCATGACTAACACTAGAGGTTCTGTGTTGTGCCAGGTTGATGCAGGGTGATACGTGAGAGGGTATAGGTACTTTCAGTGTCAGAGTAAGATAAATTTCTTTAGCATCATCATGATGAAATACACATTATCTTGATTTTTGGAGATAAATTTCTGTAGCATCATCATAATGAAATACACATTATCTTGATTTTTGGGGTGGGCTGGGGCTGATACCATGGTGTCAATGATCTTAGATCTGATAATTCATCCAATCCTTGCATGTGGTGTTTTAGGCTGATGTCCCCTCTTCAGAGGGGATGCTCATTGATAAGGTTTAGCAGTCAATGACAAAGGTGGGTGTAGTTGGCAACAGTCAAGTATCTTGGATCAGAGTAGGCACTACTGTCACCATATGACTTAACAGGGTCTACTCTAGTGTGTGGGTTCAGGGTGATCTGACATTGATAGGTAGCTGTGAAGCTGTTGTGCTGGGACTGACAGGATGAGTTTGGGTGTAACTGTTATGTGCATGTTGTCTGACAACACAGTTTTACTTACGTATGCAGTAATTGCCTTCTTCAGAGATTGAATAGGTTGTTCAGTCAAAGTTGGGAACAAAACAAATGCAAGGTCTGATGAAATGAAAGATATTTCAGTTGAGGCAACACCATGCTCAAGATGTAGGCCACATGCACATGCGCAGCACTCGCATATTTGTAAAAATGAAGCCAGCTAGCGCATCGCTGGAGACGGGTCACTTAGATAAGGTTCAGGTTCTGCGTTTTCAGAATGCGTGTGTGTCTGGCTGGACCCACGACTTAATAAGGTGCTCAAGGTTTCTTCTTCTTTGAGAGTAACTGTGGGTCTGCTCAGACCCATGACGTACTGGGTTTTATTTTTTGTTTGCTCCTTTATTTATGTACAAAAACAGTTTTTGGTACAGATGTGGGACCATGCTTTATCGACAAAGTCATACAATTTTGTGAAAGTAGCTTTAAAATTGACTCTGTTATTTAGTGAAAACCATGACTGTGGGTCATTGAATACCTACGATGTACGGCGGAGGTTAATTGTTAGGTCAGTTAGTCATAAGACTCTCACAGCAAAACATCCTAATCAACTGCTGTTTAAGTTTCAAGAATTATTAGATTTGGACTGGATTTTTTTTTCCCCTTCTTTTTTTTCTTAGCATGATTGAGTTTTTGTGTGTGTTCTGACAGTGACAAACGTAAATGAAAATAAGAGAGAATGTACAAAATCAGTAAGGTTTCAGCTATCATGTAAACAAGCACAAGTTCAGCCGTTTGTCGCATTTTCTTTATAAGATAAAAGAAAAGAAAAATCAATATTTACCTTTGTTTTCTTCTTGATCACTTTCATTATGAAACTTGTGTGAAAAAATGAAGAGCATTGTGAATGAACAAAGTTTTGTTAGATTAAGTTTTAGTCATGCCTCGGCATTCCTACTGCGCAGTGCATATGCGCTCACATGCACACACAGAGATGCCACACACTCAGGTGCGCTCCCGCATGCATGCCACATATAGTGATATACACATACCATACTCATATTCTTTCTCTCTCGCACATACATGTTTGCGTGTGCGCACACAGACACACACATACACAGAAATGCTAATACCAAAACACAGTCATGTGTGTTCAAGGTACTCATGTTTTGGGAAAATGTTCCCTTGTTTTTTGTCTTGTGTGTGTGTTGTGTATGTATAAAAATTATGTACATAGGTTAAACAGGGCAGAACATTGTGAAAACATCATTTTCAGTTTGTTCCTTACCCTGCCCACACTCTGTTGAAGTGGTTTGAAATACTAGTTGTGGGTTTGTATATTTGTTAAGTAGGTTTTTTTTTTGATACAATGAACAGAAATGAAATTTCCATATTCCCCCCCCCCCCCCATGTGGTTTTAGGTTTGAACAGTTCACCTTTCCAAATGTGAAATAAGACTGCAAATACTTTTATATGATCTAGTGTTTGATATGTTTATTGATTTTGTCCTCTGTTTTTGTTTTATTTTTGTCACCCAGCACAAAAAGCTGCTTTTAGTTTTACTGTTTGATGTCTGGACTGATGTTTTGATAAGTGTAACCTTCAGTTTTGAAGTTTAGGAGGATACTTCAGCCATTATCATCCATGTAATAGCCACAGTCAAGTTGCTGATAAATTGTTTTGTCAGTACATATGCACCTGTACACACCCACACAGTTCCCCATTCGTGCCTCCTGATATTTCCAGCTTTTTTTTTTTTCAGTTCTAGTAGTCCTATTGTCCATACAGTTATGTCAGCAAGGCAGTTTGCATGTATATATTTGTAATAAGAAGTTAATCTACAGAAGTCGAAATACCGCCCACCCATGTTCCATGAATGTGTGTAAATGGTTGATAGGAATCATTGTTGATTTATTGTTCATTGTTATATTCAGCATTGAATTACAGTTTCCAGATTCATGCACCAACTTTTTGTGGTTTCACTTTGTTTTCTTAATGAGCAAGAGTGTTGTGAGAACAGTTGATTTGAATGCATTTGTTCATCTGTTATTTGGTTGCATGTTATATATTTTTCAATTCACTATTTTTCTGTACAAGAAAACTCGTGTTCTGCCCACCCCACTCTCACTCTCAGCTGCTTCTCATGTGCTATCGAATGAAAATGTTAAAGCTACACCAAAAATCTGAAGTTGCTCTGTGCATGTGCCTGCATTATTCCAAACTTTTTTTTTTACATCAAACACTTCAGCCCGCCTAGATTCTCATATAATAACTACAATCAGTTAAAATTTGTAGAATGAAAAAAAAATGTATATATTGTTACATTCGATGTCGGCTACCGTTCATCACTTATTACCCCGTTTCGGGCAGAAGGGCAGAAAAAAAAAGAGAGAAACAGACGGGGAGACCACACATAACTGCGGGTAGTAAATTCAACCAATTAGCAGTTGTCGGTCTTAATCGCAAAATAGAAATCTAGCTGAGCGGTCGTTTCCCAGAAATAGTCGTGTGACGTGTCTTGGAAACTTCGGGATGGGGGGGGGGGGGGGGGGGGGGGGGGTTCTCTGCTGATTAGTTGACACGTCTCATTGTCACACTCCAACACAAAACACACATTCAGTCGATCTTTTTTGCGCATGCACGTTCAGACGCCCCTGCGTATGTATTTCCACGGCTCGCAATTCGGCTCAATACATTCACATATCTCTGCACGTACATGTGAACAATGAAGCTCACAACTTGAGTCAAACGAACGCTTTGTGGATACATTCTATTATCAACACACACACACGTATGTACTGCACACCAATGCATACGTCCAGGCATATAAAATTGCATGTGAACACGTCTGCGTCACCGAATACCATGAGGCATTTTTTCGACGAGTCACGTGGTGTCTATTCAGTATTTTGAATGAGGATCGGAGTCAATCGCGCACACACACACACACACACAAAATCTATGATAAGCCTGCCTATATAGTGCCACGCATATTCAACGAAGAACAGTTCCGAAAAGACCGAAATTATTCATATTCCTGGCAGAACTAAGGGACGATGAATGACCTGTCACACATACTATACTGGTGATTGTTGACGTTTGCTCTCTCTCTCTCTCTCTCTCTCTCTCTCTTGGTGGTCCGGACAGAGTAGTTAGATTTAGGACTCGTAGTGCACACATGCATGACCACTTACACACATACACTTGTAATGCCCACACGCACGCTCGTATGACTACATTTACACGGCACATGGGCATCAGAATTAGCATGTGTGTTCTGCATGCATTAACACAAGTATGCACGCACACACAATGAAGAATGCACCGTGCCGCTCACACTGAGAATGACTGCATACCCACATTGAAAACACGAACAAGTATGCATGCGCGTAGGCCTACAAATGCACTGACAGTGATATAAAACGCATGCACCAACATTCGCTTAAACCGAACAATATTTGATCGCTAAACTTAGCAATAGGTCGTTAAACTTCACCATTCAGATAGACTTCTGCAAGGTTCAACAGGCCAAGACACACCGTACATCTAAGAAAACGGCATTTAGGCGAGCACCATAACGATCCCATGCCTTCATGGACGATAGCGCGCGCACATCTACCACGCACACATACACACATATGACTGACATGCACAACTCGCAAGCACAATTCTCGGATCCGAAACTGTATGAGGATCGCCACCGAAATTTTTGTTATTCTTGTCTTCTTTTTTTTTTTTTTTTTTCTTTTTTTTTTTCTTTTCTTTTCTTTTTCGTCTTTGGACAACACACCATATTTTCGCCCAGTCTCATTAATCTGAAATCAATCGACTGGCCTTTGAAGATCAATGCTGGCACACACACTTTTTTTTTTTTTTTTTTTTTTTTTTTAATGTGTCGATGCAACGTTTCACGTCGGTAGTTCTGTTCACGGACAACACTCAGAAGAACCGACGTGAAAACATCACCACCTTGATTGAGGTTATTTAAAAAGATTAAAAAATATATTTAAAAAGAAGAAGAAGAAATTGAAAGGGGGAGTGGGGGGGAGGAAAAGATTTTCTTGCAAGTGCCTTTGGGTCAGTGTCTCTGAGCCATGACGAGGAAACATAATATCACTGATCCATGACAGGCCAGAAGAACAAGTTACTTGCTGATCGACGATAGAAACACCCTTTGACCTGAACATTACCAACCCCGCTCCCTTTTCCTCCTCGTTGAATCAAGTTAAGAAGCAATTGGTATTTTGAACAATTTAGTGTATGTAAACGATGGCGCGCGCGCGCGTGCGTGTGTGTAAAGAACACCCCCTACATTGTGGGAAGAAAGCTCACTGGTGTGCGTGCACTCTCTCGCAGCCTCTCGGTGTGCGTGTGTGTGTGTGTGTGTGTGCGCGCGCGCGTGTGTCCCTCTGACGAGGATTTTACTAATACAACCGTAGCTGATACGGATCTGTTTCATTTGGCAGTAAAATGTCAAAGTAGACCAAGCCTGAATTTTACCTTTTTGCCGCAACAGTTGATCTGTAGTAGAATGTTTCAGTTTCAGTTTCACGAGGCAACGTCACTGCGTTCGGACAAATCCATATACGCTTCACCATATCTGCTAGGCAGATGCCTGACCAGCAGCATAACCCAACTGACGCGCTTAGTCAGGCCTGTGTGTGTGTGTGTGTGTGTGTGTGTGTGTGTGTGTGTGTGTGTGTTCCTGTCAGAGTGGATTTCTTCGACAGAATTGTCAGAGGGCAACGCCCTCGTTGCCATTGTTCTTTTTCTGTGCGCCAAGTTCAGTTGTGCTGCTCAAGGGACCTCGATTCATCGTCTCAACCGAAGTGACTGGGCTAGACGCTCAGTTCGATTTTCCAGTCAAAGTTGGGAGAAAGGGCGAGAGCGAGATTCGAACCCAGACCCTCACGGACTCTATTGGCAGATGAGCTTCTTAACCATTCTGCCACCTTCCTCTCTGTATAAGAATTGATTTGGCGTTCCACTCCAGTGTTCACCAGTGATCAGTGTTCGAATTCCCGTTTTGGCATGGTGCTGTGTATTTCAAGTGGGGAAACTGAGGCAACCGCCTCAGTCAAAGTTTCATCACACCATGTAGGCGTTCAAGTCACTGAAAGCCGTGGGTACATATCTAACTGACTTCGGTCGGGGAAGGATAAAAGCGGCGGCGGCAGAGGATTAGACTTCGCCGCGGCCTTCCCGGGTATGTCAAGCCATGGACACAGTGTTATGTCCGGGATTCACTGCCCCGATGGCCATCAAAGGCTATGGGTATGGGACCTTTAATCTATAGCTAGCCATAGCCATCGCAATTTATATAAAGTGTCGTGAAGGCTCTTTGTTCGACTGATGAAATACTATAATTATCAGTCATTTTCAGTTTCAGTGACTGAGGAGTAAAAATGTGCGGACTGATCCTTATTAGCAACACCAACAAAATCTCCGCATCTTATATATATATATATATATAGAGAGAGAGAGAGAGAGAGAGAGAGATTTGGAAAGAAAGGAAGAGCAGATGCTTGACCTACGCATAAACTCAACTCGCTGGTCAGGTCTTACAGTTATCACTTGCTGAAATTCAGTTACAAAAGTGATATTGACATCACAATACAATATATCACAATAGTGCAGAACTTCATTGCAGTGTCCAAAGTATTGCCAGGTGATCAGTCGTGCTGTGGCCGTGACAATTACTCTTCCCACCGTTCCTTATTATAATAATTTATTAACAACTTATGAAACAAGCAGTACGAGGGAAAGTAGGCTACCGTCCATGAGGAATACAGTAGACATGGTTACACCCAGACATCCCATCCCAACTGGATGATTGCGGTTTCCAACACGTAATCATTCAGGTGGTTTCACTTTTCTGAACTTAGCCTCCCCATTACGTAAACTGTGGTGTCACTGACCCGGACAACAAACAAACAGGACGTTCCACAACATGAAAGTCCGTATGACTGACGTGGGAAACCCGTTTTTCCATTAGTGCACCCGAGGGGAACGAAGTCAGTGCGCATGTCAGTCACGAGACCTTGAATCGAATGACAAAGGGTGGCCTCTGTGCACTCCGGTCATGAGGCCTTGGGGTTATATTGCTCAACCGATAACACAGACCCCCAGAAAGAGCACCAACCCCGCTGGCGTGTGTGTCTCGCTCACTCCACAAACCTGGTTGGAGCGTTCTGGTGTGTTGAGGCCGGGGTCAGTGATTGTGAAGATGAAGAGAAAAGACGTCCTACTGTCGTCTGCTTTCTTGGTCGTCTACTGTGGCGTTACGATATGTAAGTTGAACTTTTATAAATCAGTGTTGTCACAGCGAATACTGGCTGGTTAAAGAAGTGACCGACTGGAATTTGGTTGATGTTTATTTACTTTCTGTGAAAGTTATTGATAAGTCGGTCGATTTTATGTTTTGTTTTGCTTTTATCTGTGGAAATGGAACAGCCACATCCCCTCTCTCTCTCTGTCTCTCTCTCTCACTCAGTCTCTCTCTCTCTCTGTCTCTCTCTGTCTTTCTGTCTGTCTGTCTGTCTGCCTGTCTGTCTGTCTGTCTGTCTGTCTGTCTGTCTCTCTCTCTCTCTCTCTCTCTCTCTCTCTCTCTCTCTCTCTCTCTCTCAGGTATAGCATTCTAAATGAACCCATGTAGGCATATACATGCTGTTTATGCAGTTCGGGTAAAGAAGATGAATTGCATTTTTTGTTATGTTGCCCTGCTTTGTGTGACCTTAGACAAAAACTTATTCAACCGAAATATTATACTATAGAGATCCGTCTAATTTTAGGGTTCAATTTACTCATGTCTTCAAGACAGGAATGTACTCTGTATAACTTAGCCATATATATATATATATATATATATATATATATATATATATATATATATATATATATATATATGAAGGATTGAAGAGACTACGTACAGTTATCTCGTGAATGTTGTTGAATATTTGTGTTGACTATTTTGGGTGATATGGTTGATATTGTGCTAACAATTTTTGGTTGATCTGAATTGTCTACTTACTGTGTCATGTCATTTTCTAATTATTATTTATCAATGAATCCCCCTTCAGTAAGGGGCTCTGGCCTTATCTGAATAAAACATTCGTTCGTTCGTTCGTTCTCTCTCTCTCTCTCTCTCTCTCTCTCTCTCTCTCTCTCTCTCTCTCTCTCTCTCAGTCAAGTACAGATAAGTTCAGTGGAAGAACAGGCCATGCCAAAAATCTTAATCATTAAAATAAGAAGTTTTGAGTTGCGAGGGTTTTTTTTCTGTCTTTATCCAGTCCGTTCGTCCGTCTGTCTGTCTGTATGTCATTCACTCTCTCTCTCTCTCTCTCTCTCTCTCTCTCTCTCTCTCTCTCTCTCTCTCTCTCTCTCTCTCTCTCTCCCAACACGGCCTATCTTTGCTGTTTTAATTGGGTTGCCCCTTCAAGGTGCGAGAGCTGGGTGTTAAAAAAAGTTGTTGTTTTTTAAGCGGAAAAAAGCACGTCAGTGCTTGGCTATTGTCCTCGGGGAAAAAAATGGTGTTGTCTGTCTATCTTTCTCTCAGTCTCTAGTCTGCCTCTCTCTCTCTCTGTCTGTCTGTCAGTCTCTCTCTCTCTCTCTCCCTCCCTCTCTCTCTCTCTCTCTGTCCCAGGCTCTGTCTCTGTCTTCAAGTTCTGTCTCAGTGTCTCTGAGTCCCCCCCCCCCCTTCCCCTAGTCTCCATCGGAGTGTGTTTGCAGTCCTCTCATACTGACAGATTTATAATGCTGTTCGATTTATCAGACTTCTTCGTTCGTGGGTTGCAACTTCCACGTTCACTCGTACGTCAACGAGTGGGCTTCTATATATCTGACCGTTTTTACTACCCCGCCATGTAGGCAGCCATACTCCGTTTTGGGGACCGGGTGTGATTTATCATACAAACCCTCATTACCGGGGCCTCATACTTTTACCCTCTCCTTCCCTCCTTCTCCCTGTACAGACTCAGTGTCTCTCTCTGTCTCAGCCATAGCTAGTTAAGATATGCTTCACCACGATCCAGTACTGCACCACACTCGGGGCTCGAAATACCCACAACGTGACCCGCCCGATGATTGTCCTGGGAAATTCTCTCTCCACTTCTCTGTTGTGCAACCAATTTTTGACTGTGTGTCAGTGGAAGGGTGAATCAGACCTGGTTAGCTTCCGTGCAGACCGATCCGTGGCACACTTTCCTCCTTCCCCTTTCACGAGAAAACTTTTCTCGTGAAAAGGGAAGGGAAAACTTTTCTCGTGAAAAGGGAAGGAGGAAAGTGTGCCACGGATCGGTCTGCGATGTGCTCCATTGATTAGTAAAGTGTGTCAGCGCGGAAACGAAAAAATGTGTCTGACTCGAAATCATCTGTCGGACTGTTAATTTCTTCTTACTGCTAGTAACCTGCCGAAACAGTTACATCCTCTTTTCCTGTAAAACATACTACTACTAATAATGACGGTATTTATACCAGCGCTGAATCTTGTGCAGAGACAAATCTAAGCGCTTTCACACTGACCAGTCATTCACACGCATGCATATCTCTAAAACTGAAGAAACTGAAGACAAGGAAGAGGTAGGGGAGCGAGGCTATCTACTACTTCCCTTATGAATCATATTTCAGTGCTGACTTGTCATCGCGCTACTGGTAGTTGCCTCAATTGATTTAACCGCACGGTCAGGGAAAGTGGAATTTTGGGCGGTCACAAATAGATTATAGAGCTCTCTTTTTTTTTCTTCTTCTTCTTCTTCTTCCTCCTTTTAAAAAAATTTTTTTTTTAATCTACTTTTCCCCAACACATCAGGGATTTTCAATATTTCCCTTCACTGTCTTTCAATGTGTTTACTTATTTGTTTATTTTGTATTATCAAGCTATTTTATTTCATTTTTACGTCAATGTTTCACACAAACCTTGGAGTAGGATAGGCTCTCAAGGCCCGATCATTGGGTTTTGTTTATGTCAAGTCCAGATTTATTCCAAAAAGGACCCCATGGGAACACATGGATAAAACAAAATGGACAAAAGGCAAACAATACATGGCGACAATGTATGTGTCAAGATTACACATTACATGACGACCGGAACTTGTTCAGTAGTAAGTAAATGAAGTAATGATGCATCAGTTTTTACGTATTATCTGAACACAAAAGCATATAATTTAAAGTAATACAAACTGTACTGACAATAACTGACCCAATGTATATAGAAATCTAGCCGAGTAGAATAAAAAATGTTTTAGAATTGCATAATAATCTTTATAAATTTAGACAGTTTCAACAAAGTTGACATTTTCTTTACCATAAACAATTGTGATAACTTCAAAGCGTTTGGATGGCCTAAGCAAATTTTTCCTTCATGTCTGAAAAAAAACACACATCGAAATATACAGTGGAACTCATCATCAAGATCATTCAAATTACTTTTAGCGCACAATCTTATATTTCTCAGTTTCAGTACCATGTATGCGTTCTGTCTGAAAAGGCGATCGATGGTTCA
>NC_134879.1:34167960-34240460 GCF_041734735.1 Babylonia areolata
ATGTGTGTGTGTTTGTGTGTGTGTGTGTGTGTGTGTGTGTGTGTGTGTGTGTGTGAGAGAGAGAGAGAGAGAGAGAGAGAGAGATTCATTCGCACAATGTCTAGGTTTAGTTCCTACTTCTTCATTTGGTTCTGTTGAAATAACTTTGTTATTATGTAACTATTAACAGATGATTTGTTTTAAGTCTCCTAAAGACATTGAAATTGATGGAGAAATTATCAGTGTGTGTGTGTGTGTGCGTGTGCGTGTGCGTGTGTGTGTGTTGTGTGTGTGTGTGTGCGTGCGTGCCGGCGTGTGTGTGATTCATTCGCACAGTCTCTCAGTTTAGTTCCTTGTTCTCTATTTGATTCTGTTGAAATAAATTTCTGATTATGTAACTTGTTTAAATGTATAAAAAAAAAAAAAAAAAAAAAAAAATTGACGGAGAGATTATCAGTGAATCAATCAGCCAACCAACCGGCAGCAGCCGCTTTCCCACCATCATCACTGTCGTCCTCATCGAATCGGATCGTTGCCGTTTTTTCGTTTTTGTCATTTTATGTCTGTCTCTTTGTTTCAGACGAGCTACGCGTATCCCTGCAGTATGTTGCCCAAGTCTCCGACAGTGCCCAAGTCAGGTTTGTAGTTTGTATTGTGTGGCTTACCACGCTGCCTGCTGCTGTCGGAAGACTGGTTAAAAGTACATCTTGAGATCTATCAAATCCAGTAATCATAAGAGTGAGAAACATCAGAGTTGTTTTGCTTATTGATATTTACCGTGACATTTTTAGATGATCTGTTTTGAAGTTGATAAAGACAAGCATAATTATCGATGCCAGTGTAATTCGACCATAGAACACAACAAAGTTTGGTATTATGCTTATTACAGTATATCATGAAGTTTGGAGACTGCGGATTTAAAGAACTGGGCAAGAACTGAGGAAGTTGAAGTAGAGAGCAGATGATAATGCGGCGTGCGCGCATGTGTGTGTTCGTGTGGCGCACGGCTCTCACATATTTGGCACACACACACACACACACACACACACACACACACACACACACACACACACACACACACACACACACACACACACAGACACATGTGGATTTTAAAGTGAATGATCAGTAAAGTAAAAAAAAAACAAAAAAACACGTAGGTTAATTATGCTTGCTTGTATTGTATATATGTACAGTGAAGTAAAAGGTTAATGTTCGTAGTTATTGTTTTGATGCAATTTGTCTTACGTTCACTGAGAAGTTGACTGGTGTATGTAAAAGGGCCAAGTGAAGTGAAAAGTTTATGTATGTATATTTAAGGTAATATAAAAAGCACATTTCTGATTTAAACATACATTGACTTTAAAGTCAAAGTATTTCAAACTTAATGCTTTGTGAATTAGGAAAGTATGGTTGATGTTCAGTGAAGTAAAATGTGGATGTATATGCTAACGCATGGATTGCCATTGCAGTATCGGGTATAGCTACGTGCCGTTACATTTCCTGTTGTTATCTGTCATTTCATTTCAGTGCATAGCTTAAGACCAGGAGATGTCAACATAGTCGGAGCAATGGGAGATTCTCTCTCTGTGAGTCTCAGTGTGTGTCCGTGTGTGTGTGTGTGTGTGTGTGTGTGTGTGTGTGTGTGTGTGTGTGTGTAAGTTTGTGTGTGTGTGTGTGTGTGTGTGTGTGTGTGTGTGTGTGTGTGTGCGAGTGTAGTTCTCTTCAATTATTCGTCCTCACACTTGAAGTAGTAACAGACGGGAAAAAATACAGTTGGGGGTGTGGGATAAAGAATGGTCAAGGAATGAATTAATGTGTGTCTGCAAATAATTGTATGTGTGGATTGCAGAAAACAGTACGAACTAACCAACTTCAACAGTTCTGCCATTACACACGGCCAGGGCGTGTGTACTTTCGGATGCTTGTGTGTGTGTGCGTGTGGGTGTGTGGGTGGGTGGATGGGTGTCTGACCACAGTTGTGTGTGTACTGTTTGGTGCAGGGTTAGCTGACTACATCATAGGTAGGCCCCTACTGTAATGTTTACTTAAGGTATGTGGAAGTGTATACCTACTGGGGAAACTGATCGTGTCGACTGACGTGTGGTAGTGTGTGTGTGTGTGTGTGTGTGTGTGTGTGTGTGTGTGTGTGTGTGTGTGTGTGTGCGCGTGCGCGCGTATACGTGCGTGCGTTTGTACTTGCCTGTCATTATTGTTCATCGAGTTTACGTGTTGTTTGTTTGTTTTTTTTCACTTAGCGTGATATCAGACGGAAGAAAAGTGTGTGTGTGTGTGTGTGTGTGTGTGTGTGTGTGTGTGTGCCGTATGCGTGCGTGTGTGTATACGTGCGTGTGTATGTATGTGTTTGCATGTTATGTACCTGACCACAGTTGTGTGTTCGCAGGCCGGAACAGGGTTAGCAGCCCACACCATACTCGGGGACCTGATCCAGTACAGAGGACTCACTTGGAGGTAACCGCACTGTCACTGAGCCATTGGTGAATGACAGTGATAATGACCATGTTTTTTTGGGGTGTCACGGTAAAATGGATAAGCTGAAAGCTTCAAACCCGCAGTAGAAAGAAATAAAGAGAGATATGAATAGTCCCCCCCCCCCCCCCCATTACCAACCCCCTCTATGCCTGAAATCTAAATCCATGAATAAAAAACGTTTTTGGGTTCTGAGTTTTCTCTCTGTCCGTGTTTGCCCCCATGTTTTGCGATTTAGCCTTTGTCTCTCTCCATTGTTCTTGTTCGCTGACCCCTCCTCTTCCTTACCCGTACCCCCCCCCCCCCACCCCCGCCCCTCTCTCTCTCTCTGTTCGCCTCCACGAAGTTTTGCCCGCAAATGTATGAATGCAGATGCACTGGTTCTGGCCTCTCTTTGAGCGAAGTGAAGTAACTAGTGCGCGTGTGACATCTACTGCATGTTCGTCTGGCGTTTTGTTTGTTTGTTGTTTCTTTGTTTTCGTTTTTGTTTTTCGTTTGGTCTTGTCGTTTGACCTAAATATTCATCGTTCTGCCTTTCAGCGGAGGAGGCCAATCGAACTTTGAGGATCAGATCACAGTGCCAAGTAAGTCTGTACACTAACAGTGTGCATTTCGAGTCGTTTTCTTTCTTTCTGTTGTTTAAAGGTATTCTATTCTCACTATTAGTAATAATTGAAGGGCGGGGCGGGATGGGGTTATAACATTATGTGCATGGGTGCGCGAACATTGTGTGCGTGTGTGTGACTCCAGTGAGCACATGTGTGCTTTCATTCATGGATTGCAAAACCACTTGCGCGCCCATCGTTGGCCTGAGAAGTATGAGTGTGTGTGTGTGTGTGTGTGTGTGTGTGTGTGTGTGTGTGTGTGTGTGTGCGCGCGCGCGCGCGCGCGTTTGTGTGGGTATGGGTACGGTGGATATGTGTGCACACTTATGTGAGTGTGTATGTGTGTGCGTGCGTGTGTATGTGTCTGTGTGTGTGTGGAGAGAGGGAGAGAGAGAGAGAGTAGCATATATATATATATATATATATATATATATATATATATATACATATATATATGTGTGTGTGTGTGTGTGTGTGTGTGTGTGAGATGTCTCTGGAGAAGGGTGGGTATGTGGGTTGTTGAATCGCTACAAACATATCATCATCACGAACAATGGACTGTAGGCTGTGTGACATCTGTCACCACAACGCAGCCTCAGCCTCGGCTGTTTGAATGAAGAAACATTGAAGTTAATAACTTTCATTTATTTTCAAATGGAAAACATATATTTCAGCATCATTGCATTTGATTAACGTTCACAAGCCGCCAAACTAAACAAAACTGAAAAAAAAGCACGACAATAATCTGTACAATTGTTGTGGCTCTGCTCATTATTTGCAGACTACTTGTAAAATGTGTTTCTTAAATTACGATTTGTTGAAACCTGTTAATGGTGAGTTAAGCATTACAGTTACCACAACGAAATATAGGTAGTTAACTAAAGCATCAGTCACTATCAGAGTGGAATATAGGCGGCTTACACACAAGACAACTAAAGGATTATACAACACTGTTATCACAGGGGACTATAGGTTATTCATCACTGTTATCGGTCATGATATACGAATCAGGGGCGACAAGGACACACAGGTCGTCACCCCGATCAGCACTGGGGAAACAACAACAACAGTGACGATACGAATATCATCATTAAAGATAGCAGCAGTGATGATTGTGCGCTTGTGGTATCGCGGAGATGGTGGTTGTGGTGGGAGCTGTGGCGGCAGAATAGTGGTGGTGGTCGTTTAACAGAATAGTTGTGGTGGTGGTGGTGGTGTGCTTTTAATTGTGGTAGTGACAATGTGTTGTTTGTTTTTTGGGTTTTTTTTTTTATTGACATGCATAACTTTGCGTTCATAATTGTATTGATAAAATAACATAACAGTCGTGTTTTGATGAAGGCACACAGTCGAAAACATCGCTTTCCTGCGCCTCCCCACCCCCCCCGCCACCTGATTCTCTTTCTCTACCTTTCTGTCTGTCTGTCTGTCTCTCTCATGAAATCGATGAATGCAAGTATTATGATTATGTACGTGTGTATGTACACTTGTCTCATTGCCCTGGGGGCTGGATGTAAAAATGCATGTTCATTCCGCTTCCCGAGAGTGGTGAGCAAGTACTCAGACAGTCCCCCACTCTCTTCCAGCGTGTGTGTGTGTGTGTGTGCGGATGTGTGTGTGTGTGTGTGTGTGTGTGTGTGTGTGTGCTTACATGTGTGTCAGTGTGTGTGCTTATGTGTGTGTGTGTGTGCAATGTGCGTATGTATGTTTGCACATGTGTGTGTACATATGTGTGTGTGTGTATGTGTGCCGGTGTATATGTGTGTGTGTTTGTGTGCGTGCGCGCGCGTGTGTGTCTGTGTCTGTGTGATACAGGAGTAAGTATGGTTGTAGTACCGGGCAACAGCTGAACATATAATCTTTCTTTTCTGCATGAACATATGGATATATTAGACTTTTCCCACTTGTAATTTGTGGCCATATGTTGAAAGCTTTTGAGCGTTTCTCGTTTGGCAGATGTTGCACTAAGGTAGAGTACGGCTATAGGCCTGCAATGTAATCTTATACAGTACGGTACAACACTGCACAATACAATACAGTACAGTTCAACATGGTATTACGGAGTTTGCACTGTACAGTAGATGTATATTGTAGTTCTGCATTGTATTATGTATCCATTTATTATTATTATTATTATTATTATTCAGTGTGGTTGTTGTTGTTGTTATTTTTCAGTTATTGTTTGTTTGTTTTTTTTAAGTTGGAATTTTTGCATTTTGGATAACAAAACATTGGAGTTTGTGCTGTGTTAAATATATATATATATATATATATATATATATATATACATTTAAAAATATTTTTTTGTCGAATTCTGTTGTTGTTTTTATATTGGATGATAAAACTTTGCGTTGTTCTGTGGATGTCGCCTCTTAGAGACAACAGAGTTCTATTGTATCTTGTATAATATACGTGTGTGTGAGTAGTATAAGAGATGGGGGTTCTATATACAACTTTTTTGGGCGTATTAGCTTGTGTTAAGGCCCTCAAGCATAAAAAAATTTAGCCAAAACCTGTGTATGTTGGAGTAATACGACCCTCAAGCATAAAAAAAATATATAGTTAAAACAAGTTATATGTGTATGGAGAGCCAAATCACAAGATAAAAAAAAAAAATGGTTGGATATGTGTATGGGGGGAGCGAAACGGTCATGGGGGTTCTATATACAACCGACCCCAGCCCAAAACCGCGCAATACCGCCCTGAAGCATAAAAAAAAATCTAGTTAAAACCAGTTATAACCAGTTATGTGTATGGAGAGCGAAACGGTCACCCCGTTCCCCGCGTGTGTGTGCTGGCAAGCGACCGCACGGCGTGTGTAGTGGGAGTGGTCCCGCGCACAGCCTGCCTCCGCGTATCTTCCCACCCGCGCGCGAAGATTGTGATCACCCTATTAGAGAAAAGATTATATTGTATATATAGAAAAAATAATGCCTTTTCCACATAACATTTGTGAGTACCCCCAAGTTAAAACAAATAGAGTATGCGGTCGAGCTTGCATGGGGCTCTATTGTAAAGATCATATTAAATGTCATAGAAAAGGAATGTCACTTCCAGTACTTTGTATAAAATGCAACCTTTATGTACGTACGAAGTATGTTATTTGTTGTAAATGTAAGCATAAAAAAGAGAAGCCTCCTCCCATGGAGAAAAAGATTGATCCTATACCCGATTGTGGAGAACATTCAAGCGACTCTGAGGGTTATATTTCTGATGATGATGATGACGATGATGAAATTGACCCTTTTGAAACTTATTCAAGAGGGTATATTCCACCCTTTGGTGGAGTAATCATTGGATTCAGAGATTGATCAACTTGTAAAAAAAAATCCTATTAGAGAAAAAAATATAATAGTATATATAGAGAGAAAAATGGTGCAACGATATTCTGAAAAGTATTACCGTGATCTCGCTTCAAGAAAAGAGATTCCTAATCATGAATCTATGAATAAAACTGAGTTGATTAAAGCACTGGGGTTTGATGCTTTGGAGGGGGAGACCAATGCTACGCTTAAAGATATTGCACGAAAGCTCAAAATTCGTGGTTTTAGTAGAATGAAAAAAGATGAACTTATTAAAAATATACGTCAACTACAACATAAAGCTGAATCCACGGAGGAGTTTGGTAGTATTATTAAAAATTATAAACTTGCAGCTCTTCCAAATGAAATAGATCCGCTTTCGTTTATGATGAGTAAAGTGGACACTATTAACCAAAGAGCTATTCCACTGACCAAACAAAATATTGTTTTAACGGTGGAGTTTGGTCAAATTAAAAATGATGATACTACTGTAGCTGTATTTCGATCGGAATATCAAAGTATTATTGATGTTGTTGATGATCAAGATATTGAAAAACAAATAAAACAGATTTTGTTAAAAATAGAAAATTTTACAAATGAAGGTTCAGGATGGTTCATTAAAAGAATCTTTAGTTTATGGGTGAATAGAGTTTCTATTACATCTCCAGGATCCTTTATTGAATCACCACAGTGGTTAAAAAATAAAAGAGCTGTGATTAATATTAAAAATAAAGATGATCAATGTATAAGACATTGTTTACGTGCACACAAGTTTCCAGCAAAAGCGAATTCTAATTTAACTTATTCCTATCCTTCTGATGATGGGTTTAATTTTGAAAATATTGACTTTCCTACACCAATAAAACAAATTACAAGGATTGAGACTCAAAATAATATTGCTATTAATGTATACTATTTAAAAAATAAAACGATTGAACGCGCAAGAATATCAAAACAACCCACCAACATGGAGCGTATTAAACTTCTTATTATAGAAAATGAAAATGGTGGACAACATTATACTTATATTAAGAACTTTAACAGACTACTAACTAGAGCGGAAAAAAAGTTAGGGTGAATTGATTTTCGGCGAGTTCCACTGCACAAAGTCTGGACCACAGCCAATTTTTTTTTTCCACCAATATTGGAACATAGCCAATTTCTTCCACGAGCGTCGACCAATTTTTTTTTTCTGGCACGATGCCAACAAATTTCCATTTGAACAAAAGGATTTCTATTGTATATAGACGAAAATGGTTTGGGCGAAAACATATATGGAAGAAATGTACAGTGCAACCTACAAGAACATGGGCATTCGATGTGCCAAAAATGTAGCAATCCATCTATTGCTAGAAAATACCTACGAGAACAATCTCGTGCCAGATATTTCCAATGTGGACTATCTAGCAAACAACAAAGGTAGAACAACTCTACAACCTCTAGAAGGTCTTCCAACTTTTGTAGACGATTTGTATGTATATGGCTATTTGCGACAAAAAGAGTGTATGTATGTCGGTGGAAAATTGCTGTGTGGCAACGACGGATCCGCAAAAAGAATTGTATCTAGAATTTCGACTGCAATATGTGGACTTGTGGAAAAACAAAGTATACAAACTGCCATATCGCAGACAATATCTATGCAGGCAGACTCCAAATCTAGCACAATACGCAGTACAGTACAAAGAATAGAAAAAGACACGAATGCAAAAGCAAGAAAACGTTGGGAGACTATATATGCAAACGAAAAGCCATATGGTATATTTGTTGCAAAACTTGATGTGTCCGAAATTGCAATACAAGACCTACACAAAATATTGCCAATGCTAGAAGAACAGCTGCTAGGACATGGGTATGGTATATATTCTATAGACTATACAAGAGATTTTTCTGGTACACTCGATAGACAAACACTAGTAGACTATCTTGTAGAAGAACTAGACTATAGAGGACAAGGCGACTTTGCAAGTGCTATTGCTTGCGATGCACCAACAATACTAGACAATACAGATAGTGTTGGCAAACATGTATGTACATGGATATCCAAACACAATGGCTATACAATGCGAACAAAACTATACAACAAAATAGTATCCAATTTCGAGGCAGGAGAAGTACGAGAACAATTTGGTGGACATCTAGCAGACTATGTAGACTGTCCAAACGAGCATCTTCGAAAAACATTCTTGCATCCAGATGTACAAAAGAGAGGCTGCACTAGAATAGAAGTATCTTTGTATGCTTGTAGCAATCGTACTCCAGAAAAAGGAGACGAACTAGTGGAAAACGTATTGGAGATAGTTTCGCCACAAGATAGACAACTGTTTGTAGAACAACCAGCAACCCAACAATGGCAGAATATTGCAAGCGTTCTAGATCGTTGTTTTGTTCTTGGCGATAGACCAAATTCCACAATATATGTATGTTGGTATGCACATACTAGAACAAAGAGAATATCTGGCATTCGTGTATCTCCAACAGCTGCAACAGTGGAAGACGACAAAAAATGGAATATCGCTGTAGAATGGGCTATATGCGATTTTGGATTTCGCAATTGTCCTATCTTCCACATCGATATTCTAGCTGCAGACAACGATGGTATACAATACACCAAACTACGTTGCTACACAAAAAATGCGAAAACAATACTAGCAGCATGTAGGAGACCAGTACAAATACACAAAGATGCACCAAGTCCATATATTCTTCTTCCACCAACAAATATAGTAGAATGGGAATGGCGTACACACAAATGTAGTACTATTGGAAAAGAGAAATCTGCATACAGTGTTGTGGAAGTTCCACACAGCAGAGAGTTCTCCACTCTATCCACCCGAAATCGAGAAAAAAGACTACAAGACATAGAAGAGTGTATGGCAGTAGAAAATTGGAAAAAAGATGCATGGAACTATCTAGAACAAAAGCAAATAGAATACCAACAGAATATAGAACATAGAAAACAAGAGCTGGAACAAATACAAGAGTATATACTAGAAAACGAGAGACTCCTTGCTATTTCGAATAGTGTTCGAGAAGTTGTAGAAACAATCCTTTCCAAACAAGAAACCAAAAAAGTGGCAAATATAGCAGACAAAGATAGAATATGGTCCATACTCGGCTATAGGTTGCAAAAAGACAAGACAAATAGAGAATACTATAGAATAGTACTTGGAGCAAAAGATACAGAAGACGTTGTTGCTGTATGGTCGACCAATGGACTACAAAAGTTGTTGTCTGCTGCAGAAAAGTATGTGGAAAAGAAAAAAGACAAATTCGAAAGAGAGCTGTGTTGGTTTCCAAGAGAGGCATGGGAAATAGGATTTTGTAGACCTATCCAATACAACAGCAAACTAGAAAAAAGTAGAAATGGACTAGATATTCGTATACAACCAGCCAAAGAGTTCTACAAAGACAAAGAGACTATACGTTGGAATCCTATAGACGTTGTAGTAGCACCCGACCTTGTAGAACTTCCATCTCTACAAGAAATAGCACTAGAGAAAGAATACGACAAACTAGAAATAGATACAAAACGAGAACTACAGGAAACAGTTGCACCAAATTCGAAGCAACAAATACGAACACTAGACATGCCACCTGGTACCTACATTTGCAAAAAATATGCAACTACAATGTACAGAGGAAACAACCGAACTGTACTATTTCTAGTCCCCAAAGGAGACGACGGAGAACCTACTACAGACGAAGAACATCCAGTATATGGACATTTCCTAGAGAAAGAAATAGAACGCATTGGTGGAACACTATACAAAACAAAAAGTCCACTACTGTGCTATATTGGAGTAGAAAAAACAACTCCACAACGCAAAAAAGATAGAATAGTATCTATTGTGGCAACAACCTGCGAAGATTGTACAGACTAGCATATTCTTCCACCTGGCAGACAAACATAGTATTTCCCACAATATGCAACTGCGTATCGTTTCTTGTTGTATTTTCCAAGAATGTGTGGTGCTGGATCTACATGCTCTGCAGCATATTGTTCTATTTCTCCATCGTTTTCTGTGGAGAAACACATTTTTTGTGCACTATTGTTGTAGCGCTGTTCTTCTTTTGCAAATTCTTCGAAGTCGAAGTGTGGAAAGTGTGGTGGATCGAATAGGATAGGCATTTTCTATATATACAATATATACAATATATACAAATAGAAAAATATCCCAATACAAAACATACTACACCCACGAATTGCAGACAAATAGTACAATAGATTCTATGCTCTCCTATTCCATTTCGAAATAGTTTCTAGACGTTGTTGGAATTTCTCCAGGTGTCTTCTTTGCAGGATGGACAAATTGTCGATCTTCTTCGGGTATGTAGCTGCAACAATCGTACAATACACGCTTCTTTGTAGCTTTCCATGTTTTGTACAACAACTGGAGAAGAAGGAAATAGAGACCAAATCGACCCTAGGTAGTACAAGTCTACCACTTTGTACAGAGTGGAAAAAAATACTAGAAATAGAACCAGGACAATATATTTGTAGAAAGTATGCTGTAGGTGAATATCGCAAAAAAGAGAAGTATATCTTGTACATTGTTCCAACAGACAACAATGGTATTCCATCTACAGACATAGAAATGCCAGTACACGGCTATTTTCTCGAAAAAGAGATAGAACGGTATGGTGGCAGAGAAATGCTGGAAAAGACGAAACAACCAATGTTGTGTAGAGTAGGAGGAGAGAAGACAAATCCACAAAAAAAGAAAGATAGACTATTCTATATAGTAGCATCTATCGAAGAAAACTAGAATATACGGCCACACTGGTAGCAGAGATATGGTTCGCCACAATAGGCAACAGCGAGAAGTTTCTTTCGAGGACATTCTCCCAATATACGAGGAACAGGATCTGTATGTGTCTTTGCTAGTTCTACTACCTTTCTATCCATATCGGCTGGAGAGAATTGTATACTGTCTGTATACTCTTTTTTTTTTGCTTTCGAAGTCGAATCTTGGAGAACAAGGTGGATCGAATACTATTGGCATTGTCCTATATATACAATATATACAATAGAAAAATATACTACATCCACGAATTGCACACAGTAGACTCTATGCTATCCTATTCCATTTCGAAAGGGTTTCTAGACTTTGTTGGGATTGTTTCTTTGGCAATATCTCCAGATGTCTTCTTTGGGAGATGGACAAATTGTCGATCTTCTTCGGGTATGTTCCAAACACCATTTTTCTTTGTAGCTTTCCATGTTTTGTACAATATAGAACCAACTGCAAGTGCAATTGGTAGAATATAGCATGTAGTGTTGTATACACAAACGCTATTTTGTATCTGTTCCAACAAAGATTTGGACTCTTCTGCTACGTCTTCTCGTATTTGTTCTACAATGTTGTCCTCTTCCTCTACATCCAACAAAGATAGTATTTCTATGGACATATCTTTGCTTTCTTGTAGTAGAATATTGTTTTGTTCTATGCCAGTATCTATATTTTGCAACAGTTTGTACAAATCGTCTATGCTTTTCTTTTCTGCATTGTCCTGCACTACAGGCAGAACACTGTCTGTATCCTTGTTTGTATTTTCCGGTACTACAGGCAAAACATTTTTGTTCTTTGCCTCTCGCCATATTTTGTACAATCTATTTGTACCAATACCAAATTTCTTTTTGGCATCCTCTGCAGACATTCTGCCATGCAGAGATTCTATTTCTTCTATTTCTTCGTGCGACAAATCTTTCTTCCGTGGCATATTCCTATATTTTCCTACCCACATTTGTCCAAAAGACTAGGAAAACCAGGATTTCTGGAAAAACTAGGAAAATGCTATGCAATTGCAATACATCCTAGGAAAGTGCGAAGCATTTGTATAGCATTGTATAGCATTTGTATAGAATTTGTATAGCATTTGTATAGCATTGCATAGCATTTGTATAGAATTTGTATAGCATTTGTATAGCATTGCATAGCACTTTCCTATACAAATTCTATACAAATGCTATACAATGCTATACAAATGCTTCGCACTTACCATATGGCTTTTCGTTTGCATATATAGTCTCCCAACGTTTTCTTGCTTTTGCATTCGTGTCTTTTTCTATTCTTTGTACTGTACTGCGTATTGTGCTAGATTTGGAGTCTGCCTGCATAGATATTGTCTGCGATATGGCAGTTTGTATACTTTGTTTTTCCACAAGTCCACATATTGCAGTCGAAATTCTAGATACAATTCTTTTTGCGGATCCGTCGTTGCCACACAGCAATTTTCCACCGACATACATACACTCTTTTTGTCGCAAATAGCCATATACATACAAATCGTCTACAAAAGTTGGAAGACCTTCTAGAGGTTGTAGAGTTGTTCTACCTTTGTTGTTTGCTAGATAGTCCACATTGGAAATATCTGGCACGAGATTGTTCTCGTAGGTATTTTCTAGCAATAGATGGATTGCTACATTTTTGGCACATCGAATGCCCATGTTCTTGTAGGTTGCACTGTACATTTCTTCCATATATGTTTTCGCCCAAACCATTTTCGTCTATATACAATAGAAATCCTTTTGTTCAAATGGAAATTTGTTGGCATCGTGCCAGAAAAAAAAAATTGGTCGACGCTCGTGGAAGAAATTGGCTATGTTCCAATATTGGTGGAAAAAAAAAATTGGCTGTGGTCCAGACTTTGTGCAGTGGAACTCGCCGAAAATCAATTCACCCTAACTTTTTTTCCGCTCTAGTTAGAATCACCATTGAAAAACAAGATGATGCTATGCCCTATGATGTTATACCGCAGGGTAGTCATATAGAATTCTCGCTTGAAGGTATTACCACAAAACAGGAAACAATGAGTTTGTGGATGCAGCTGCGTCTTCCTCAAAATATTTCCTTAAGAAGACTACGTTGCGCCAATTTGAATATTTAGAATATACTATAAATATTAGAAAATGGTTGATCCCGGAGGGCCAGGAACACATAATATCAAACCCTGCACTACGCTCGGTTTGGTTGATCTCGGAGATACAGACGGATTTGATGTGTCGGGAAAAGAAAATCAGTTGTACGCCTTCCAACTTTCTGAAGGAACGTACAAAAGAAAAGAAATAACGAGTAATGGTGGTGGTGTCAACAAATTCAGCGAACTTGCAGACGTGAACGTTGACGGTGTTGTTGTGAACAAACCACATCATCTTGTTCTTTCCGACGATGATACATGGGTACCTTATCCGGTGGATAACTGGGATTTAGATTTTGAAATAAAACAACCCTATGTTAGTATTGGAAGAAATCACGCTCTACAAAAAATACAAAATAGTGGTAAACTGTTGGCTTCCTATCATACGCGTAAAGATCTAATCGTCGTTAACAGCGACGACTTTGGATATGTTATTGGTATGAGAGGTAAAAAGACTGGCACACTGCGGTTAATTAAAGAGTTTGATTTTGAGCCGCCTATTCAGGGGTCAACTGTCGTTTTAGATATACTCCTTAGTGGGGTGCCAGATGATTTTGTAGAAGTTTTAAAAGGGTTGCAGATAAAATGGCCTGGAAATCTTAAAAATAAACTCTTGAGAATTACCATCAAAATTCCAGTGGTTGACCCATCTGATCAACCCGATCCCTCTATAGAATTCTCGCTTGAAGGTGTCATCAAACGTCCATCGTTAGATAAAATATCTCTCGACTTTATTCACATCGGACCTCTTCAGCTTAAAAGACTGCGCTACTCTCCTCATCCTGTTACCATCATTTAAAAAAAAATGATTACTATAGAATAATGGAGTTTCGCCTACGAGAGATATCGAATATAAAAAACAACCTCGAAAAAGAGCGTGATGAAAGAACTTTATTTTATAAAAAATATAAACGCGGTGTAAATATCGCTACAGCCGCGGATACAACGCTGACAACTCTTAGTATCGCCCTTGGGGCATCGGGTGTTGGATTACTGTTGAGTGTCGCCGCTGCTCCCGTAGCTATTGGAATAGAAGTGGGAGCTGGTCTCCTTGGTGTGGTTGGTTTAACTTGTAAATTTATTCATAAAAAATTAATGTCACAAGCTATGAAGCACAACGAGATTCGCGTGTTGGCCGAGTCAAAACTGAACACTATAAATGATCTTATTTCAAAAGCATTAGAAGATGATAAAATAAGCGATGAAGAATTTAGTCTCATTCTGGCTGAAGTTGAAAAATTCAATGCAATGAAAACAGACATAAAATCGAAACACAAAACTCAGTTGTTAAAGAAAAATCTATTTGATATTCAAGATGGTAAACCATCCAAAAAAAAGCAAACTATGTGAACGGTTGACTCAACCTCCTCTCTTTAAGGACCATTTGGCTCTCCATACACATATTTAAGCCGGTTTTTCGTTTTTATGCTTGAGGGCGGTATTGCGCGGTTTTGGGCTGGGGTCGGTTGTATATAGAACCCCCATGACCGTTTCGCTCCCCCCATACACATATCCAACCATTTTTTTTTTATCTTGTGATTTGGCTCTCCATACACATATAACTTGTTTTAACTATATATTTTTTTTATGCTTGAGGGTCGTATTACTCCAACATACACAGGTTTTGGCTAAATTTTTTTATGCTTGAGGGCCTTAACACAAGCTAATACGCCCAAAAAAGTTGTATATAGAACCCCCATCTCTTATACTACTTGTGTGTGTTTGTGGGTGTGTGTGTGTGTGTGTGTGTGTGTGTGTGTGTGTGTGTGTGTGTGTGTGTGTGTGTGTGTGGTACAGACATCCTGAGGAAGTACAACCCGGAGCTGTACGGTTTCGCCACAGGCAATGGGAAGGAGGACAGCAAGCATGCCTTCTTCAATGTCGCTGTGTCAGGCAGTACTTCCAGGTAAGGACAGGTGTGGTGTACTTTACGTAAGCGCACCCGTGCAGGCATGCATGCACACATATACATAAACTCTCACACGCGCGCGCATGCACGTTCGCACGTATGCAAGCAACACACACACACACACACACACACACACACACACACACACACACTGATACACACATGCCTGTGCGAACGCACACAAGTAAACACAAACACTCACACGTACACACACACACACACACACACACATGCGCGGATACGAGCACGCACACACATGTACACACATACTCACCTGTCCACACACACACATGTACACGTACCAGCAAACACACACACACACGCACACGCACATACACGCATACAAGCACACACACACTCGCACACACACATACTCGTACACACACACATCAACACATAAACACACAGACAGACACACACACGCGCGCGCGCACACACACACTCGCTCACACACATACACACGCGCGGGCGCATACAAACACACACGCACACACACGCCCACACATACTCACACACACACACACACACACACACACACACACACACACACACAGAGCACGCACACGGACACACTCGCTCTCACACGCACGCACGCACACACACACACACACACACACACACACACGCATACAAGCACACACACACACACACACACACACGCACGCACACACGTGCACACACACATACTCACACTCACACACACACACATCAACACATAAACACACACAGAAACAGACACACACACACAGAAACACGCACACACACACACACACACACACACACACACACACATACACACACACACACACACACACACACACACACACACACACACACACACAGACTGTGTTGACATTACGAAATGATGAAAACAGCAGAGATGAAACACTAACCCAGCCTGCCCCCCTGTGGTCAGTGACCTTCTCCCCCAGGCCCGCAAGCTGATTGACCGCATGAAGACCGACCCCAAAGTGGACTTCGCCAACGACTGGAAGGTGGTCACCATCCTGTCCGGCAACAATGACCTGTGTGACTACTGCAACAAGAAGGTGGGGGCTGTCACGATGTTGTTCTCAGGTTCCTTCATCACCTGCTGGCAGAAAGGTTAATCAAAACGCTCATCTGCCAATACAGAGAGACCGTGAGAGTCTGGGTTCGAATCCCGCTCTCGCCCTTTTCTCCCAAGTTTGATTGGAAAATCAAACTGAGCGTCTAGTCATTCGGCTGAGACGATAAACCGAGGGTCTCGTGTGCCGCACGCACTTGGCACACTGAAAAAGAACCCATGGCAACGAGAGTGTTGTCCTCTGGCAAAATTCTGTAGATGAAATCTACCCCGATAGGTATATATATATATATATATATATACTCTCAAGGCCTGACCAAGCGCGTTGGGTTATACTGCTGGTCAGGTATCTGCCTAGCAGATGTGGTTTAACGTATACGGATTTGTCCGGACGCAGTTGCGCCTCCTTGAGAAACTGAAACTGAAAACTGAAACTAGTTCATTGCAACCACAGAGAGCACTGGTTGGAATTTAGCTTAACTGATTTACTTTATTTATATATACCTATTCATTCATTCATTCATTCATTCATCCATCTACTCACTTATTGAAGGGTTTATTCATTGGTTTAATTCATGTATTGTTTAGTTGATTAGTTCTACAAGGTGTTCATGGTTGGTATCCTCTTCTTTAATTTTCTCATGAGACACAATGCCCACGACTTCCATAAGAACTTGAAATTGAAGGCAGCACTGGATTTAGTTAGTTACTCATTCATTCATTCATTGTCATTTTATTCATTCACTCACTCACTCACTTATTGATGGATTTATTCATTCGTTCAAATCATTGATTTATTTAGCTAATTAGCTCCACAAGTTGTTCATGGTTGACACCTTCTTTAATTTCCCCAGGACATATACAACGTCCTCAACTTCCGCAAGAACGTTGAGGCAGCACTGGATCTGCTCCAGGCCGAGTTACCCAGGACCCTCGTGAACCTGGTGGAGCCCTTGAATGTGGAGATGCTCACCGACCTCAACAAGGGAATTATCTGCTCAGCCGTTCACCTGTAGGTCCTGTTAACTTCAGCTTGCTGGGGTTGGTGGTGTGAGGAGGTACCGTTGATGGTTTCAGTGGCTTCCATGCTTGTGCTTGGTTTCTGGGTTGGATAGTTTTGGTCCACACTTGATAATTTTGGAGTGTGTGTTTTGCAAGGCTGTGTGGTTAAAATGTTGGACTTTCAGTCTGAGGGACTTGGGTTTGAATCCCTGTCACGGCCTCTGGTGAGTTGAGGGTGGAGGTTTTTGCGACCTCCCAGGTCAACTGTGTGCAGACCTGCCAGTGCCTGAATATGCTTCGTGTGTATACGCACGCAAAAAATAAAATTTAAGAATCAAAGAACCAGTAATCTGTGTCCGCATTTGCTGGGTTATGGAAGCAAGAGCATACCTACAACCTTTACAACGCAATGCGGCTGCATGCATGGTGGGGAAAGAACAGTCATGCACGTAAATGCCCATTCGTACATAGGAGTGAATGTGAGTGTTGCTGTAACTGCTGCTTTGCCAATTCCATCACTACACTTAGTACTTCTACTGCTGTTGTAGCTATTGCTACTTCTTTTACGGTTTTGATGCAGGTTGGGATACTACTACTGTTATCATTACTGCTGCTGCTGCTACTAAGTTGCTGTAGCACCTGATGGATATACACCTGGAGTACTGGTAGGAAGGAGGACTATGGCAGAATGGTTAAGATGTTTATCAGCCAATACAGGGTCCGAGAGAGTCTGGGTTCAGTTCCTGCTTTCCCCCCAAACTGAGCATTTATTCATTCGGGTGATGAGACGATAAAGCGAGGTCCTATGTTCAGCACACACTTAGCACGCTCAAAAAGAACCCATGGCAACAGAAATACTCTCCTCTGGCAAAATTCCTTAGAAGAAATTCACCTTGACAGGAACACAACTATTTATGCATGCACTGAAGGCCTGACTAGCACATTGGGCTATGTTACTGTTCGGCATCTGCATAGTAGCTGTGGTGTAGCTTGTATGGATTTGTCCGAACACAGTGATGCATCCTTAAGAAACTGAAACAACATTTACTAGTGTTACATCAGCTACTTTTTTCATTACTACTACTTCTAATGTTTGTTCTTAGTCTTGTTTAACTATTTATCTTTTTTTCCCCTCGAGGCCTGACTAAGTGCATTGGATTATGCTGCTGGTCAGGCATCTGCTAAGCAGACATGCTGTAGCATATATGGATTTGTCCAGATACCTCCTTCTGAAACTGAACTGTACTTACTCTTCTTCTTTTCCTTCTTTCTTTTTCTTTCTGCTCCTCCTCCTCTCACATTCTTTCTCCTCCATCCTTCTTCTGCTCTTGCTGTTTCTGCCAGCATGAATGATAGTTACACAAGATGTGTATACATTTTATCAACCTCTTTCCGTCTCACGTGACTACGTTTCTAAGACACAGACAGGGACAAAAAATTCCAACACAAAAAACACATCTTAAACCTCGTGTTTGCACGTGGGCAGATACGCGTGCGACTGCGCGGCATTTCCCGCCGGCCCGGAAGCAGAACGGAAGCTGATCTACGAAGCGGACATGTATCAGCTGGCGGTGGAAGAGATTGCCCGGTCAGGGCGCTACGACACCACAGATGACTTCACTGTCGTCCACCAGCCCTTCTTGAATGAAACCTACCTCCCCAGAACTGTAAGTCTACATCAGTATGTTGGCTTTATGCAAAGCTCAGTTATCTGTTCGTTTTGTTGTTTTTTCCCATACAGATGTGGTGTAGAGTATTATTCATAAGTTTGCATGCTTTGACGACTCATTGAAACTGAAACTGAAAGCGTAACTTTGTATGTGAGTAAATGACATAAGCATGCAGAGAATCTTTGGAATCTTTTAACCACTCCCCTTTTCTGTTCTCTACCACCCTTCATCTTTTTCTTTTCTTCTCTCGTTTGTTCCTTGGACTATTTGTACAGTCATTCAATTGATTCATTGTTAACATGAAGTGGAGTGATGGCCTAAAGGTAACACGTCCGCCTTGGAAGTGAGAGAATCTGAGTGCGCTGGTTCGAATCACGGTTCAGTCGCCGATATTTTCTCCCCCTCCACTAGATCTTGAGTGGTGGTCTGGACGCTGGTCATTCGGATGAGACGATAAACCGAGGTCCCATGTGCTGTCATGCACTTAACGCACGTAAAAGAACCCACGGCAACAAAAGGGTTGTTCCTGGCAAAATTCTGTAGAAGAATCCACTTCGATAGGAAAAACAAATAAAACTGCTCGCAGGAAAAAAAATACAAAAAAATGAGTGGCGCTGTAGTGTAGCGACACGCTCTCCCTGAGAAGAGCAGCCCGAATTTCACACAGAGAAATCTGTTGTGATAAAAAGAAATACAAATACAAATACATTTCACACAAATCTGGGACAGGCTCCCAAGGCCTGATCAGTGCACTGGTTTATGTGAAGGTCAGGCATCTGCTGGGGCTTTTTATTCCTTTTTTTATACAGCAGATGTGACTGAGCGTATATGGATCTATCCGCACGTTCTGACGCCTCCTTGAAACTGAAACTGAAACCCAATCGATTCCTTTGTTTAATCGCACATTAGTATGTTGTCTTGCATGTGTGTTTGCACGTTCAAGTATGTCAAGTGCATGTCGTCCGTGTGTGACATTCGAGCAGGTGACTTTTCTTCCGTCCTGACCTTTCACCTGTGACCTTTCCAGTGCAACCTTCGCAACTGACGAAGATTTGACCCACCAGCATGTGTCCTTTGCTCTAGTGACGTTGTTTTTGCCAGTATATTAGGTGGAACGGTGGCCTAGTGGTAATGCGCCCGACTAGGAAACATGTATTCAAGCTCCATATATGGGTCTAGAAGATTTACCCCTCCCCCTCTCCACTAGACCTTCAGTGGTGGTCTTGGTGCTAGTTTTTGTTGTTGTTGTCTCGTTCGTCATTTATCAGATGGATTCTCCCGACTCCTCGACGAAGGCGGCAGTACGTCGCAGGTCCTCCAGTCCTCCGTAGAGCTTCCGGGCCGCTGGGATTGGGTCGGGCCAGGTGGTGCTAGTCTTTCAAATGAGATGACAAACCAAGTTCCCACACAGCATGTAGGTATACTTAGCAACGTAAAAGAACCCACGGTAGTAAAAAGATTGTCCCTGGCAAAAAATCTGTAGAAAAATCACCTTTGATAGTAAAACAAATACATTTGCATCCAGAAAATAAGAAGAAGAAAAAAAGGTGGCACTGCACTATGGCGACGGGCTCTTCCAAGGGAGAGCAGCCCTGATTTGTGACAAAACGCAATGCAGCGCAACGCAATACAGTGTATGTGTGTTTGTGGTGTGTGTTACAGGCAGATGGAGAGCCTGACCTCAGCTATTTCGCTCCTGACTGTTTCCACCTGAGCAGAAAGGGCCAGGCTGCCGCGGCCTCCGCTCTCTGGAACAACATGGTGAGAGCCTCACGAGTTCTCTGCTACATTCAGCCACAACAGCGAACAAACACTGAGTACATAGCAAAAAGAAACCAGGCTTGAAACTAATTCTACACGATCTTAACTCTTTTCTTTCATAAATAACACAAGAAAACTGGGAACAAAACTAGTTTTACACAATTTGTACTCTTTTTCTTTCATCTGCAGTAGTGTTATCCTTTGACTGTTGCTGATGAGAATGTCCATCAGTGAAGTATTGTCACACCTCATTGAGAAAAGACGGCTAACATTTGAGAATATCAGTCACTTTTTTGGGGGGGCGGGGGGTGTGTGTAGTTTTTTACTTCTTCCTATTGGGATTGTGTTTCTTTCGTTAATTAAAATCGATGACACCACGTCAGCATTCGGTGGGTTATGAAAGTAGGAACATACCTTCCACTCTTTACATCCCCGAAAAACGGAATATGAATGCTTACATGGCGAGGATAAAAATGGTCAGACACGTAAAAGCCCATTCATGTATACGAGTTAGCATGTGAGTCACAGCCCACGAACGAAGAGGAAGGAGAAGAAGTAGAAGAGGAAGGAGAAGGAAGAAGAATGATGCCATTGATAAGTACACAGAAATTAGTTACTGTACCTCAAACTCATGCCATGCTGATCCTGTTTCACAAGGTTCAACAGTCAAGGGGTTAACTCTATCGTGCTGAATGAAGAGTGTACGACACACTGACGAGCTTTGATGGAGTGGTAGTGTAGTGAATAAACAAAAATGATTAAAAAAAAAAAAAAAAAAAAAAAAAAAGACTTAAAACCCAGGGTCTCGATTCCCACATGGACTGGGATTGTTACCCCCCGCCCCCCCCCCCCCCCCCCCCACTAGACCTTTTGTAGTGGTCTGGACACTGTTCTTTCGAACTCACACACGCACGGACACATACACACACGCACGGACACATACACGCACACACGCACGCACGCACACACACGCACACACACACACACACACACACACTAAATAAAAG
This sequence comes from Babylonia areolata, assembly GCF_041734735.1. Taxonomy (NCBI): domain Eukaryota; kingdom Metazoa; phylum Mollusca; class Gastropoda; order Neogastropoda; family Buccinidae; genus Babylonia; species Babylonia areolata. The sequence continues at coordinate 34,189,670 of NC_134879.1, forward strand.
AAATAAACACCCACTCACAAGCACACACGCTTCAGTAGGGTTCATTAGTGGGGGAAAACCCACAAAGAGATGTGTGATGTGGGAGGAGACAGACGAACAAATAACTGTTTCGTCACATCCAAAGGCCATTTTGATCATGTGGGTTTTTTTGTTTGGTTGGGGTTTTTTTTAAATTTGTTTTCAAAAAGGACAGAGTTGCTGAGTGATGGAGATCCAGAGGAAAGAGAATTCCAGACAGAAATTGCTTGATTCTGAAAGGCACTTTGACCAAAGTCTTTAGGAACTCGAAGTAGCCTTTTCTCTAGAAGACCTTAGAGAACGGGAAAGGGTGTAATCAGGGGTATTTGCAGTGATGTTTGTAAATGGTCAGCGGCTTTAGTGTTCTGTTCTGTGTGTGCCAAACGTCTCTCTGAAATTTGTTGCTGTCACTTTGATAATGACATCAATGATTTACTGGTATATACAGGTGGAGCCTGTTGACAAAAAGAGGACTGCATGGGCCCCTGGAGAGGCCATTGAGTGTCCGACTGAGGTAGTGTTTTTACTTTGGTGAGACAGAGAGAGAGAGAGAGAGAGAGAGACTCTCAAGACTTGGCCATACGCACGCACATACATACACGCACTTGTACACACACACACACACACACACACATACACACACACACGCACACGCACACGGACACACACAGATCAGTAATGAGAGAAATTACTAAGGACACACAATGTGTTTGTGTTTGAATATATATATATATATATATATATATATATATATATATATATATATATATATATATATATGTATGTATGTGTGTGTGTGTGCGCGCATGTGTGCGTGTGTGGATGTGCGTGTGTGTGTACGTATGTTTGTGAATATGTGTATTGCCGTGCATGTGCGTGTGCATGTGGGTATGCGCATACATGCATGAATTTCATCTAATGCAATTTAGATAATCCTTTACTATGTTAACACTGTATTAGTTTTACGACCTCCCCCCCCCCCCCCCAACACCCTCCCTCTTCTTCCTCGCAGGATCAGCCCTTCATCTTCACCAACAAAAACAGCGACATGAAGCTTCAGGCCGGGCGTCCTAACGAGGCACACGCCTCCCCCACCACGCCTTCTCCTGCCCTGTCAGACAGTGGGAGAGCGCCCGAGGGCTCTGTCGCTGCTGCAGTTGTTGGCGTATGTGTGGTGGTCGCTGTGTCGGTTTTACTCGTCTATATCGTCGTCGTCGTTTTGCGGAGGAAGCGTCGTTTCTCTTACTATCACATTTGAAACGGATGTGGTGAAACACACAGCAAGACGGGAGAAAGACGTGAAAGCTCTCAGTGATTTTTCGTTTTATGATATAAAGTTATGACTGAAGTATGCAGATGAACGTTTGGAAAAAAAATCATCGATTTCGGGCGTACAAGACTGTTACTGGTTAGCATTAAAAATAAAAACTCAGAGGGCATGGTATCTATCACGTTAGGTCACGATTATTAATGTGGTCCTTAGGATGCTATTCCTCATAAACAAAATAAGCCCAAAATCTGGAAAATCAGGGTTTTTTTTTCTCTTTCTCCTGTCCTGTCTAATTTTGTCTGTCAGCCTACATGCCTGTCTGAGCTATTCTTCAGTCCATCGATCTCTGTATCAGTCTCTTGCTTACTCTGTGTCTGTTAGTTTGTCTCTCTTTTCTCTATTTCAGTCTCTCTTTCTCTTTCCCTTCAATACTCACTTGTTCCATTACATAGTGACATGTTTACAGAGCGTGAGATCAAGTCAGCGTCCATCCAGTGTGAAGGGATGGAAGGTGGTGGGGTGTGCGTACAGTTCAATAGTCAGTTCTGTCCCCCCCCCCCCCCCCCCGCTCGTCACCCCTTCCCCACACCCATCCTTCCTGATCCTCTCCCTCACCTCCAGTCCCAACGCTTCAAGAGAGGGACCAAGGCTTTGATTACTGGACTGTTGTTTTATTACCATACTGTCAGTTTCTATGTCTGTCCAAGAACTGTTAGCGTTGGATCAAGCTTTTGAACAGTTTCAGGTTGGGATATGTGAAGTGTGAAGCACTTTACGCACTTCTATTTATTTCAGATAGTCATCTTTCATTCCACTCATATCCTGTTTCCACCAACTCACCTTACAACTCCCCTATCTTCTCGTATTGATTTGTTTTTATATTCTAATTTCAAGTGATGGTATTCAGATGTCAGAATTAATACTATAGATGTCTACAATAATGGGTATGTGTGACGGGACATTAAACAAATTTCCACCTCCCACTTTTCATGCTGAGTGTATCAGTTCTAAATGTGGGAGAGTCAAATGTGTGTACAAAACACGTTCCATTTTATTTTTACATAAAAACAATTGTTGATGCTTTTATCCTTTCTGCTGTTGTCACAAGCGGTGTTGATGTTTCGTTGTTGTATTGTGGTGTGTGTGTGTGAGTGTGTGTGTGTGCGTGTGTGTGTGTTTGAGCATGCACATATTTCAAAAATAGATTTGTTAACTCATATCACATTGTCGTTTTTTAAGCATATTTGTAATGTACTTTTTTATTAGCAGTTTTAATTAAATTCAAGATGGTTTTTAACTTTTGAGATTTATTTCTTCTAATTTTTGGGATGCTTACTTTGAAGAAATACCACTGTTATGTTTACTGCATTATTTCCTGTTTTTGTTTGGTGTGTGTATTTTGTTTATAAGTCATTTGTGATGTTGTTGGGTTTTTTACACCTTTTTTATAATAGGTGTGTGTAATTTTTTCCCCGGACTTTCTTGGGTCGACCACCGTTTTATTTTGTATATGAATTCATTATAACAATTCAGAGTAGATGGAAAAGAAAGGAAAAAACAAACAAAAGAAACAAAAATTGAATACAGTGTACATTAACAATAACATCGTCATCATAGGTCATTATACGTATAATATATTGTTCTATCAATTTGGTCAAGGTGGACACACTTTCATCATGTGTAACAGTGCAGTTTTATAACATATAATAGACATTATACCTAGCATCGGCATAGAGTTATGGACACTTTGCTTAACTAGCGTAATGTGGAAAGAACACAACCCACACATGGGATATCTTATGTATGAACACATTTCCTCTAGTTTTCTATACGTGACAATATAAAACACCCATTACACAGTCATGTTAATTTTTTGTTGTTGATTGCAATATTGTTGATATTTAATTTTTAAAAGAAATTTTGGTGAGTGGTGTATATGTGTAGCTTTTTTGTGTTTTGGTGGGAGGATAGAGAGGAAGGGAAATAGGGCGATGGGGTGGGTAGTCGTTTATGTTTATTATAACTTTTGTTTTCACTAGTTAGGTTTTAGATTTTAGGAATGTTGGGGATGTTGGGGGTATATTTATTTCGTGGTCATTTTGACACAGTTGTTATATTTTTCGTTTAAAAAGTTTGTGCATTTTTTGTTCGCTTTTCATAGTTGATATTATTTATCTTTTATTTACAGTATTGATTTGATGTGCATTTTTGTCTTATTAGTTGCTTTTCATATGTATTACAACGTCATTTGTTTTTCATCATTTGGTCTGCGTGTGTATGTATATTATGTGTATGTGTGTGGTTCTGTATTACATCTTTTGATGTGATTTTTTGGTTTGTGCAATTTTACCTTGTAGTTGATGGTTTGGTTTAATGTTTGGTTTAATGTACATGATTCATTTTCACTTATGGTTGACGTGTATTACATATTTAAAGATATAAATAAATAACATGAAAAAATATATATATGATGTGTTTAATTGTGTGTTTTGTTCATGTTTAAGTGTTAGAGAGAGAGAGAGAGAGTATCGGATTCAGTTTTAAAAGGCGTCAGAATGTGAAAACGGATCTACAAATGCAACACCACATCAGCAAATTACGGTGTCTGTTGACTGCTTATTCTTTGCATGCTTTTCTGAGGTGATGAAACAGGTGCCACACATTTTGCATACTTGAACGCTGACATTCGCCTATACACACACGCGTTGGTTTCTCCGACAGGTGAAGTCATGCTCACATCTTCTGATAGAAAACCCCCATTTTTTTTTCAACTTGAAGTTGTGAAACAATTAGGCCATCAGTGCATTTTGCTCCGATACAATACATTTGTATTAATCTGACTGTAAGGTAATTGTGTGTATGAAAGTCGTGTTCGACAAATGACCATCAGAACAGCAGAGGAGGCAACTGCTTTCCTAACTATCTGGGCTAGAATTTGATTACAATGGAGAGTATCTTGCCAAAGTTACAACCCCACTCCCTCGGCCAAGAGGGTTTTGGGACAGTCGGTTTTGGGATGGTTCCCAAAGACCAACTAGCCCTCAAGGCTGCAGCGCTAAGAGCCAGTGCAATTTTGACTCTTAGTTTGAGAGTCATTGTCCTTCACAAATGACCAGTGATAATACAGTAATTATTGATTGTACAACTGAACACAGGCTTACTTCGAATAATGCGCATTAGTGATGAGATAATTGAAACTGAATCTGTATTCAGTCTTCTGAACACTGAAGCTGTTGGTGAACACGAGGACTGAGCAACAAGAACAGCGGCCATTCACAGACGAAACGATCGCCTGGCTGAAAAAGATCAACGATGTCTCCATAAACGGCCAAACACAGATAGAAATGCAGGACGCATGCTCGTATGCAATTCACATTCGGAGAATGCACATTTTCAGAGGTGTCAATGCCAGTGATAAACTCAATCAAAGTGTCAGTGCTGTAGTCTGGTGCACAAGGTGTAGAGCCGGAAAACGAACGTTTACGTAATAGACAGTGCGTAGGCGAAACGCGTGTAGACGGAACTCGGTGCATCAGTTGAAACAGTAAGGATAACATCCAGAATGAAAGACAGCAAAGCTTCAAGCAGTCCATGCAGCAGCCATGGTTTGTTACAAGTTAGATTATAAGTACATAAATTGCTTGTAACACTCATTTTTTTGTTGTTTTTAAAGATTCTGTAATTCTGTCGGCTTTTTGTTTTTCACGGTAACTGAACCGAACACACAAACACATACACGCACGTACGCACGCACGCACGCACGCACACACACACACACACACACACACACAAGCGCGCGCGAGAGAGAGAGGATAGACGAGTCATGGAAGTATTTCCCCGACACGATTTACTTTTTAAAGGGAGAGAAACGTGAAAAACGGCGTTTACTGGAAGTTTCCTTTCACATTTCACGAAATACCCAGCACACACACACACACACACACACACACACACACACACACACACACACACACACACACACACACACTCACTCACTCACTAACGCGCTCGTGCGCGCGCACGCACGCACACACACACACACACACACACACACACACACACACACACACACATTCACACACACACAGACCTACCTGTAATGTAACACACACGTGTTGTTCACGCGGCAAGACGACAGCATACATATTTTAGGTTCGGCCGCTGCCTCCCCCACCCCCTCCTCCATCAGTCCCTCCCACGCACATGTCTCTCTTGAAGGTGGTTGCGAAAAATGTGCGTAAAAATGAGAACAAAAAAGAAAGAATAAACAAGAAAAGAAAAAAGAAAGAATAAACAAGAAAAGAAAAAAGAAAAAAATGAAAACAAAAAAGAAAAAGAAAGTTTCAGTTTCAAGGAAGTGTCGAAACGTGCTGAGTGATCCATAAATTATGATAAACCACATTTTTTAAAATAAAAACAACAACAACAAAACAAGCAAATGCCTGACCGTCTCATAATTATTCACAACGAGCTGGTCAGAACTTGAGAACCTACTTTAGGGTTTGGCAAAACAAAACATGGACATAAAATAATTACACAAAATAAACAAATAAGTATATGCATAAAAATAAAATATATGCGGAAAGACAAAGACAAATCAAAGAACAGTCAAGGACTCATTCTTGCCGCTGACAAAGAAACGGTGCGCACACACTTACACACACATAGATAAAATCATAAGTCAAAACCCCTCGACGCCCTTTTTCTGTCACTGCACCCACCCACAAAATTATTTGTGTAGGCCTGGCTATACGTGTGTACATTTGTCTGTAATAACCCGCTAAACGTGATCTTCCTTCGTTCTATACACACACACACACACACGCACGCACGCACACACACACACACATCCACACACACACACACACATTGAGCACGCGCACCAGAAAAAGCCAGGTCCAGTTCGATGGAGAGAGAGTGAGTTGTCACCTTTGGCTTTAACACCCACCAAGTCCCGTGTTCATGAGAACATATGTTCGGCTCACGGAGTCCCCGTGAGTTCTGAGGGGAAACTGATGACCAGTTTCCTGTCGAACGTCCGCGTCGGGGGGAAGAGAACAACCACAAAGCCGAAAAAAAAGCAAGATGGGGAACTGTGTGCCCAGAACCAGAGCGTCTTCGTATTCTCTGAGGCATATTTCATCAGTGCTAGACGAACCAGCAGCTTCGGGAAGTGACGCCAACGTTGTGAACATAAACGCCGAAAGAGGTATTTCTTTCACAGTAATATCAGTGATTTCTTTGTACACAAACTTAAGTCAGTAGTGGGCTTGCGTAAACTGGGAACAGAAATAAATGATGTGGAGAGGGGAGATTTTTTGTAGATATCGAAGATTTCCTTTTAGATTTCTTGTCTCTCCCTCAGCTTCCACGAATGTGGTTTCAAATATTTCAGAACAATACTTTCAGATGTTGTACAGACGGACGGGTAAGTTTATAGGGAAACTATGAGTGCATTTTCCCTTCGAATATCAGTATGCGCTGTGTGCCTCAACCCAAATAACATGCCGAGTCAGTTCCAGCAAGATTTCCTTTCGACCCCCATTAAGTAGTCTACCTGTGGGAACAATCGTAAAATACAATCACTTCGACGAAGACATTGCGGCAGACTTTAACTTATTTCCCTTCATATAAAAGTACAATTTTCCAACATTTACTCAGAAAAAGTCGAATCGACATGATTGATTGGGGGTTGAGGGAAGAATGAGGGATTGAGAATTCCACCCAACCGTTGTCAAATATTACAATAGCTGTTTTGAAAATAACTTGATTCATAATGAGGGTTTTGTTTCACCTCTCTCTCTCTCTCTCGGGAGGGGGCAAGGATGTGGAGGTGGTATCGAATCTCGCCGGGTTATCAGCCTTTCTGTTGTGGGGTTATGCGCATGCACCGGATGGCACTGTGCACTCGAGCTGAAAGTTTCGTTCTGATAACAAATATGTATTTGTTCTATTGTTTCATGATAACTTGAAATAATTAATTAGTTAAAAGAAGAATTCTGTCTACTAATATTAGAAAACACTCACCATATGTTAACTTGGTAACAATGGGGCAGTTGTAGCTCTGTCTCCTGTGAACTATGTCATAAATTGACTGTCAAATGTGTGCAGCTAGTTGGGAATCAGGGTGTCACATTATAAGTGGATTTTTTATTTATTTTTTTAAATTTCTGGTAGGCCTGACAAAAGCGAAGTTCAAATCTTGATTTTTACCAGCAAAGTTTACCCGTGGGCTAAATTGAGCAAACTTATTAACTTTTTGAGAGTTTTAGTAATTTTCCTTCTGACCAGTTGACTGTGGCCATCATTTGACCATGTAATGGTCTCCTCCATTCTTTGGAGCATTATTTTTTTCTCAGTCTTTTGAATCTGGGGGAAGAAAGTCCAAGAATGGTACGAATGCAAGTAATTTTTATTCTTTGATATCGTTTTTATTACCATTAGCTATACTAGATATAAGCAAAGTTAATTCGTTGTTTTAATACCTTAAAAAGGCAGTTAGCATTGTACAATTTCTTTTTTTTATGGTGCCGGAGGGAATTGTAGGCCCAGAGAAAAGAGGCAGTTCCACATTTCTTCCAATCCACTCCGCCTTGTGAACGTCCACGTCTTGTGAATAACACTCATTCCGCCTTGAGGGGAAAATTGCGGATATTGCCGATAGTAATAATGTAGCCTCCGGGTTTTGTAGGGGTCGCAGCTTCGGACCTTGTCAGAGCAGAAAATTACATGATTGAAACTGGCACAGTGGCAGTGTCAAAATGGTTCCTGCAAGGATGGGGATACGTTGACCTATCAGTTGAACGCAAAAATAATTAATAGCAAATGTTGGACATGACAAAATCCATTGTGCTGTTTTGGAAGATTTTCTTTATATTATTTGTTCTGGAAATGACCCATCATTATTAAGAGTTTGGAATGAATCGGTGGAGCCTCCATTTATTTGTTTGATTTTTGTTTTTAATTCAGCCAACACTGCAGTCTGCGTGGGATCTTTGTCCTGTATGTGATGGGCTTACTGTATCATTGTGAAGAACGGGAATAAAGTCAAGAGGAAGACAGTATCAGGGGGTGGGGTGAGGGAAGTACTTCACTGGATAACTACACAGTGAAGAATCGGTCTCTTGCAATGGTCTGTATTTGAGCGGATTAACCAAAGAGGGTAGAGTATTCCTTATTTTCTAGTATTACTGCATGGCTCTTAGCTCACTGAGTTTTATGCCTTCTTTGTAGCTTTCATATTATTATAGTTAAATTAATGTACTGACTTGTGTATTTTGTTTCGTTAATATTTTACACAAACCTAGGGTATTTTTCTTAAGGACCGATCAGCATGTTGGGTTTATGTGTAGGCCAGCATCTGTTCCTTTTTTCTTTTCTTTTCTTTAACTTTTTTTTTTTTATAACCTTTTTAAAGAGATGTGTATGGATCAGTCCATATGTTTGGCACCTTGAAACAGAACTGCCATCCCACTTAATCCCACTCGCCTTTTTTTCCCTCATCCATACTGCTGTCATTGTGTTGAGTTTGCCTGTGTTTCAGAGAGATCCGTCAGCCTGTCGGTGAGTCAAAGACGAAAGCTGTACCGCTGCAAGCTGAAAGATGTGCTGACCTTGGAAGACATCAAGGCATGGGGAGCAACAGGGGAGACTACCCCTCCTATTGATGGACTGGATGACTGTAAGGAGCTGTTCTCTTTCTGCACTGCCTGACTGACTTCCTTTTCTTTCTCTTTTCCGTGCTTGTGTGTGTATTGTTTTCTTTGTCAGACTTTGTTCATGTATGATTTTGAAAGCTGCAAGGTTGACAGTGTGTTTGAGTGCAGTTGCAGTGTGTATGGACATTGTGTGCAAATGTGACCATGTCAGTGCTGGGTGGTAAGGTTAGGGTAGTGTTTTGAATTTAAGGATTTAGAGGATAAAGGGGAAAAGGATTTAGTATGATTGCATTAAAAGATCGTCAGACAGGCTAGAGATGTATAGAAGCCAGTCACAAAGGGTTTTCTATTTATTTAGAATAGTTGAGGAAAAAGAGAAAAGGAAGGACATTGCAGTGATGATGTACCGGCAGGTGAAGTGATCATTGCCCACACCTCACAGCTGTCCATGCAGGTCACGCTAACTGCAGTGGTGATGTAGGGGGTCAAGCAAATCACCACTTGCTGGGTCAGAAAAGGGAAACTTGTGTTTGTTGCCAGATGTACAATGTTGTTTGATCCCTGGACTGATTCACGTTGGAATGGTTGAAAATGAAAAGGATCAACACATTTCTAATGAATATGAATTAAGTTTTGACGATAAAAGATGAATTTGTAGACTTGATATAAGGCACCTGAAACTGAGCACTTTTACTGAGTTTGGAGTAGAAAATTGTTGATTGCGTTAAAGCAGTTTAACATTGGCAGACACGAATGGTATAGATTCAGAGCGGAATTGTGACAGTTCTGCCAGTGTGTGTGTGTGTGTGTGTGTGTGTGTGTGTGTGTGTATTGTTTTCACAGAATCAGTTATCACTTGATTAGTCTAGGCATGTATGCAATTTGACTTCAGTTTTTTTTCCATCTTTATTTCTCCTTGTCATGGTGTTTCCTCTCTCCACCCCCTCTTTGTTTCCCCTCCCTTTTTGTGCTGCTGGTGTACTGAGAACTGCAGTGTTTATTTTCAGATGATAGATTCGGTTGCCCCATCCAGTACAACGCAGAGTTTAACAGGACGATCTCGTTGGTTCAGGCAGACATCACTGTAATGGAGGTTGATGCCATTGTCAATCCCACCAAGAACTCAGAGATGCGTGGTGGAGCAGGTAAGAGGAAAAGTGTTGCCTTAAAAACAAATGAAACAAAACTTGTCATACAAATTGTCAATGTGGGGTTGCTGTGCGCTTCATAGTAAGCATTCCCATTTTCCGGAAATGTGTGCTTGAATATGTCCTCTTTATTCTAAAAAAACATCTTATTTGTCATCTTTATTTTCTTTTGTCCATTATTTTCTGCCTTTCCAGTTCCCTGTGTATACTATAAAGCCAGAGATTGATTCCTCTGGGACCCTCTGCAGGTGGGGGCTTGGGGGTGGTGGTGGTGGTTTAAAATAATATAAGAAATATTGTCATGAGCCAGTCAGCGGTTGGTTGACATTTTTCTGCACTTCTGTGCTTGAGAACACTTTCATTGCAACTAATTTCAAACAGCTCAGCCGACAAAAAAAATAACAAAAAGCCACCACACTGATAAGTGGCATCACTGGCAAAGACACCGTGTTACCTCAAGCTTACAGCAGTAAGTTTTCTGTATGCTGTGTACATTGTAATCAGTGCATATGTGTCCAAGCGCTATTTAAAGTGGGACAATCTTGGGCTCTTTATCCACTACATGTATCTTGAATGCATAAATGTATGTCAATTTCTAAAAAAAACATAAAACATTTTGTGGTTTCCTTTCCTTTGATAACACAATTGATATAAGTCAACATGCAAGAAAAGATAAGGGAAATAAATGATAAAAAAAAAAATCAACAAAAAACACAACCACAAATGGAAAATACATAATGACATACATATAAGAGAGGATTAGTGTTGTCAAAAAATAAATAAATCATTTTGATATGTCATTAAATAAAAGGGAAAACATCTGTTCCACCCTCCTCCTCCCTTCAATCACTGGCTGTGACTTGTTCATTCATTTACACAAGTGGGCTTTCACATGTTAGACCATTTTACCCCAGCAATGTAAGCAGTCACACTTATTCTGGGGGGAATCTATTCCACTCAAAATGTATCATTTACATATACATATGCACATATTTATGTGTGCTGTGCTGAACAAGTGTTTGAAGCTTTCGTTATGAAATAAATCATTTGCTGCCCAGTGTAGATTTGATTTTAATTATTTTCATGCCAAATCTTAAGAAGAAATATATTTGTGATTATAATGACTTGGTGACTTTCAGTGCTGCTGCTCTCTAATAATTATATTATTACTCAGGTCCAGTTAGGGCTAGGCATGTTTGTACACATACAGCCACACAGCACTTGTGTCTTCTGACGATTTTGATCTTTTCGGAACATGGAATTATGGTAGGTTTCATTTTTTGTCCTGTTTTGGTGCCATTTCAGTGGCATTCATTTACCATTGTGCTCTTCATTCCTCAGACTGAAAAAAAAAAATCCCATTATACCTCTGACATTTGAACCCACAGTCTGGTCAGATAAAACTTTTGGCTTTTTATAGCTGATTTGATATTTGCTGTTGATTGATAATGTGAAGATACACTGACTGTTTATATTTGCCAGTAATCATTGATGATATCTGCTGTTGATTGATAATATGAAGATACACTGACTGTTTATATTTACCAGTAATCATTGATGATATCTGCTGTTGATTGATAATATGAAGATACACTGACTGTTTATATTTACCAGTAATCATTGATGATATCTGCTGTTGATTGATAATATGAAGATACACTGTTTATATTTACCAGTAATCATTGATGATATCTGCTGTTGATTGATAATGTGAAGATACACTGACTGTTTATATTTACCAGTAATCATTGATGATATCTGCTGTTGATTGATAATATGAAGATACACTGACTGTTTATATTTACCAGTAATCATTGAAATGACCCTCTTTCATTTTTCACTGAACTCCCTATTGTGAAGTAGCTAAGGGCAATGGTTTTTATTTGGTATTTTGCTCTTTTAGTCCACCAGATAACGAAAATGTAAGTTTGAAATGGCCAATATTTTATGACTGGTATTAAGTTTGGATTAAAATCTTTATCAGAAATTAAAAAAATCCAACGTGACACAGTTGAAAGTGAATTGAAAGGCTGTTATTTGTAGCTGAGCACACAAGTTGTGTGTATTTATGCATGTTGTGATGCATGTTTGTGCATCTTACTGTTAAAGCATCATGTAGGTATTGCGATGTATGTGTACAATGAAATGTGTGTGATGTTTGTTATGTTAGTATGTGTGCAATGAGTGTTGTTGTGTGTGATGTTTGTTGTGTTAGTATGTGTGAAAAATGTTTGATCCATTCTGTTTAGTGTTACGTAAGTTTTCATCTCTATGTTTAAACTTTGTTTTACACGTCAGTTAGTTGGGGTTTTTTTTCATATTGTGCAGCACAATTGAGCATGTTTGATATGGAGAGGCTTTATCATTATTATTCTCTTTGTTGTTGTTGTTGTTGTTGTTGTTATCATTATCATGGTCATCCTTATCATGATCATTCTTCTTCTTCTTCTTCTTCTTATTATTATCATCATTATATCATCATCATCTTGTTGTTGTTGTTATCATTATTATTATTATTAATGCTGTTATTATATTATTATTATTATTATTATTATATAAATCACTCCTTCAAATAGGTATATTTCGATAATCATTGTTATATCAAGCACTCCTTCCAACAGGTTTCTGTGCCTTGATGGTTGTGTTGTTGACATCCTCAGTGGCAAGAGGTGTCCACAGAGCGGCTGGTCCCTCCCTGGCCCAGGAGTGTGGCACACTGACCGGGTGTTACCCAGGGAGCGTTCAGGTCACCGCTGGCTACAGGCTGCCTGCCAAGTGTCAGTATCCACAGTCTTTTTAGAAAAAAAAATTATCATGTCTTCTTTTGGACCGTTTTTTCGTATTTTATTTCTATCATTGCCTTTTTCTTATCTTTTATTTTTATTATATGAGTATTTATTTTGTTTTATTTCCTGTTGTTTTACATAAACCACTAAATGGAGAGTATGGGTCTCAAGGGAAGCCCAGTGCATTGGGTTTATGTATAGGTCAGGCATCTGCTTAGACAACAACAAACAAACAAAAAAAAAGAAAAAAAAAAAAAAAAGAAAAAAAAAAAGAAAGTGTAGGGATTATGGACCAGTTGACATGTGATGACATCTTGAAACAAAAATCTAGTTTTTTGGTGTCAGAAAATGTTTTTTGGCATTGTTTGGTTTCTGCTGCTGTATATACACTTTTTCCTGATGTTTGTTGCTGTACTACGTTTAATAATAATAATTGAATTTTTTCCCTGAAGGCTGGTGAGAAATGTGGCTGTGGACTGTGCCAGAGAGGTATTCTGGATCTACTGTAAAGTGACTTCAGTTATTTTCTGTTTTTTGTCTTCAAAGTTTTTGTGCCGCCCCCCACCCGAGTTATGTATACCAGATGAACAATCATTCCTGGATCAGAACTCTGTTCAACATAAGTGCTTTTTAAAAGCTTGCAGCTGTTTATATTCCTGTGCCAGTGTTGAACAAGACTTGACTGGCATTGGCCTTTTTAATGTTGTTTTAAAGAGGCTCATTGTATTTAGATATTTTTTCTCAAATTTCACCCTCCTTTCACCCTCATTTGCCCAGTTTCCCCCAACTCTCCATTCATTCACATCTCCCACCCCTTCTAACCGATAACACTCAAATGTATATACAAATACTTTAACAAAATGTCTTCAATCACCGATATGTGTGATGGGACATTAAAGAAAATCCCTCCTCCTTAAGGAGGCGCCATGTTGAATTGCTTAGGTCTTGTAGTTGTGGTCCAGAGATCACCTGTGATCAGGGTTAAAGGTCCCATTTCAGCATGTTATGTCCTTGAAAAGGCTCTTCCATTTTCCTCACTTCACCCAGGTGTGAATGGGTAGCTGATATCAGATGGGGCAGATAAAAACGGCAGAAGAGAATTGTGCCTGGCCTTCCTGTGCCGAGTCCTGGACACAGTGGACTTGAATTCAATGCCCTGATCTGATGGCCATTAAAGGCTATGGGACCTTTAACCTTTTAAAATTGTTAATGTCAGTAAACTGATGCCTGGTTGGCTTGGAGTGGTTAGTAAACTGATGCCTGGTTAGCTTGGAGTGGTCAGTAAACTGATTCCTGGTTAACTTGGAGTGGTCAGTAAACTGATGCCTGGTTAGCTTGGAGTGGTCAGTAAACTGATGCCTGGTTAACTTGGAGTGGTCAGTAAACTGATGCCTGGTTAACTTGGAGTGGTCAGTAAACTGATGCCTAGTTAACTTGGAGTGGTCAGTAAACTGATGCCTAGTTAACTTAGAGTGGTCAGTAAACTGATGCCTAGTTAACTTAGAGTGGTCAGTAAACTGATGCCTAGTTAACTTGGAGTGGTCAGTAAATTGATGTCTGGTTAACTTAGAGTGGTCAGTAAACTGATGCCTAGTTAACTTGGAGTGGTTAGTAAACTGATGCCTAGTTAACTTGGAGTGGTCAGTAAACTGATGCCTAGTTAACTTGGAGTGGTCAGTAAACTGATGTCTGGTTAACTTGGAGTGGTTAGTAAACTGATGCCTAGTTAACTTGGAGTGGTCAGTAAATTGATGCCTAGTTAACTTGGAGTGGTCAGTAAACTGATGTCTGGTTAACTTGGAGTGGTCAGTAAACTGATGCCTAGTTAACTTGGAGTGGTCAGTAAACTGATGCCTAGTTAACTTGGAGTGGTCAGTAAACTGATGCCTAGTTAACTTGGAGTGGTCAGTAAATTGATGCCTAGTTAACTTGGAGTGGTCAGTAAACTGATGCCTAGTTAACTTGGAGTGGTCAGTAAACTGATGTCTGGTTAACTTGGAGTGGTCAGTAAACTGATGCCTAGTTAACTTGGAGTGGTCAGTAAACTGATGCCTAGTTAACTTGGAGTGGTCAGTAAACTGATGCCTAGTTAACTTGGAGTGGTTAGTAAATGGATGCCTGGTTTGGTGGTTAGCGTGGAAGGGTTAATAAATTGATGCCTGATTTGGTGGTTAGATTAGAGTGGTTAGTAAACTGATGCCTGGTTAACCTGTAGATGTTAGTAAATTGATGTCTGGTGAGCTTGAAGTGGTTAGTAAATAGATGCCTGGTTCAGTGTTTAGCTTGGAGTGGTTAGTAAATTGATGGCTGGCTAGCTTGGAGCATTTAGTCAATTGATGTCTGGTTCAGTGGTTAACATGGAGCGGTTACTAAATTGATGCCTGGTTGACTTGAGTTATTTCCTCCTGCCAGATGTGATCCATGCAGTGGGAATTATTGGAGGTGCTCCTACAAAGCAGGCCTCTTGTTACTATGGAAGTCTGGAATATGTCAAACTGCACAAGCTGAAGTCAGTGGTGAGTAGTAGACCCCTCTGTTTCATTATTTTTAAAAAAATCCTTCATTTATACAGTAATAAGTTTACATATACATAGGTGCCAAAAAT
This sequence comes from Babylonia areolata, assembly GCF_041734735.1. Classification (NCBI taxonomy): domain Eukaryota; kingdom Metazoa; phylum Mollusca; class Gastropoda; order Neogastropoda; family Buccinidae; genus Babylonia; species Babylonia areolata. Next base: position 34,205,155 of record NC_134879.1, read on the forward strand.
GGACAAGGACACCTAAAAATAAGAATACACGGAAGGAATATGTTCTTAGATGTTTGTTTGATCGGACATACATTCAAGGATGAGGATATTCAATTCGCATAACCAGGTTAGAACACACAAGAGAATTAGACAAGTACGTACTGAGAACAAATGAATATGTAAATTAAAAGACAGCACATAAAGGCCTGTCGGTTAAGATGTTGGGGGTGTTTCTGCAATTATAAGTAGTATTCCCACCTTTTGAGAGTTGAGTGCTTGTAATTAGAAACCCAGCAGTGTGATCATGTGCTGATGGCACACCCCCTAAACCCCTCACCTTTCATTCTTGCATGTTGGCAAGTTTTCCTCCTTGTTTACCAGATCCCTGCCCTCTGGGTCATGATCCATGAATTAGTGAATGAACATGGCCTATTCTTTACCTCACTTCTTCACAAAGGCAGAGTCGCAGCAGCACAAAGTAATTACTGTCATAGTAATGGTAGATGAAGCACAATGTTGAACGCTTTTCGGCACATATTTGAAGCTTTCAAATAATGGCTATGGTTGTCCTTTTCAGGCTTTCCCATGCATTACGTCTGGATATAAGGGTAAGTCGAGTCAGAAATGCTAATATTAGAAAAATCTGCAAACTGTTCAGAAAAATGTTTGCAAAGAAATAATGTTCTAAATATTAATGTCATTGAAGATTAAATAAATAAAAGCTTTTAATATAATTATGCAGGTTGCTTGAGTGTGTAAGTATTTCATAGTGGGGCTTAAAAGAAAAGGGAGTAAATAAAGTGGAAATGACCACACATGAGAGACGGACATTAGGAATGTGTGTAGGCAAACATTGTACGTGTGGGTAGTGCGCAGGTTAATGTTCATGTATTAATATTCAAAGTCTGCATTCTCATTTTGTAACTTTTTTCCTGCAGACAAACTGGTTGGGTTTTTTTAAGACTCAGAAAGTTCATAGCACTTGCAGTGTTGCAAAGGAAATTTTCACATGAAGGACTGTTAATACTTCAACTTTGATGCAAACATTCTGATAAATATAGATGTGTTTTTGGTTTTCTGTAATTGTCCATACCACATTTGGGGTCACAAGTTGATTATAGATAGTACATGTTGTGTGTATATCACTATATGTTACTGTCTGTTACTGTTAATACTATATTTTACTGTTAATGCCCATGCATATGTGTTAATGTGTGTATGTGGACAGTGCATGTATTGATGCACATGTATATATGTTAATGTGTATGTGCATAGTGCACATGAAAATGTTAAATGTGTGTGTATGGATAGTGCACATGTAAATGCATGTGTATACGTGTTAATGCATGTGTGTGGATAGTGCACATGTTAAAGCACATGTATGTTTTATAGTGTACTGATAGCACGTGTTACAAGGTTTGTGTATGTGTTGCGTGTGCTCCTTTTGCTGTCACAAATGGTGTCAAGCAAGGCTGCGTCCTGGCTCCAACGCTGTTCAGCCTCATGTTCTCTGCAATGCTTACTGATGCCTTCAGAGATGGCGATGTTGGAATCGGCCTAAAGTACCGAACAGATGGCAAGTTGTTTAACCTCAGAAGGCTTCAAGCAAAAACGAAGGTCATGACAGACATCATCAGAGACTTTTTGTTTGCTGATGATTGTGCCCTCAACGCTGGATCTGAAGCTGACATGCAACTCAGTGTCGACAAGTTTGCCACCGCCAGCAGGAACTTCGGCCTTACCATCAGCATGAGGAAAACTGAAGTTCTCCATCAGCCAGCCCCAGGGAAACCCTACGTTGAGCCCAACATCACAGTCAACGGTCAGAGACTCAGTGCGGTGGAGCGGTTCACATACCTTGGCAGCACACTGTCACGAAATGCGACCATCGACGATGAAGTGAACGTCAGGATTGCAAGAGCAAGCGCAACTTTTGGCAGACTCAGTGCAAATGTCTGGAACAGAAGAGGCATTAGTCTTGAGACCAAGCTAAAGGTCTACAGAGCAGTAGTTGTCCCCACACTACTGTACGCCTGCGAAACTTGGACAGTGTACCAACGACATGCCAAGAAGCTGAACCGCTTCCACACAACATGCCTCAGGAAGCTACTGAACATCAAGTGGCAAGACAGGACCCCAGACACAGAGGTGCTCGCAAAAGCCACCCTTCCCAGCATCTTCACCATCCTGATGCAGTCCCAGCTTCGCTGGGCTGGACACATGGCGCGCATGCCAGACCATCGGCTGCCCAAAAGGCTCTTCTATGGCAAGCTGCAACAAGGGAAGAGATCACATGGAGGTCAGAAGAAGCGCTTCAGAGATACTCTGAAAGTCTCTCTGAAAGCGTTCGATATCAACCCTGACTCCTGGGAGGAATCTGCAGTGGACCGTGACAAATGGCGCGCTGCTGTGCACAAAGGCGCCAAGTTGTGCGAGGCCAACAGGACTGCTGCAGCTGTTCAGAAGAGGTAGGCCAGAAAGTCACGGGCAAACAAGCTCCCTGACAATGATATGCCTGTCTTTGTCTGCCCCAACTGTCAGCGAACATTTCGTGCGCAGATCGGACTATTCAGCCATCTGCGCATTCACAGATAGATTCATGAGCACCCTCCCCCCCCACCCCACCACCACCCACCCCCCATCCCCCTGCTGGATGACAACGATGGTCATCATCGATCTCGATGGACACACCACCATGTGTTGCGTGTGTGTATAGGTAAGGCACATATTAATCCGTTTAATACTGGGGAGTATACAACTTCGGCAGGCTTCCCTACCATATTGATGCAGAAAGAAAAGTGCAGAAAATACACTGTTTTTCCTCCAAAGCATGTGTGGACACACCTGAAATACTGAAGAAGCTTGCCTCCTTTCTTTGCAAATGTAGGTCTATGCAAATGTAGGAATGTGAAAGCAGTTTAAAGGAGACTAATTTTGATGCCAGAGCAGTGCTCAGACACAAGGCTCTGAGTTCAAGCATGTGTATAATCATGTGTTGTGTGTGTGGATAGTGCACATGCTAATATGCATGTATATGCGTTGATGTGTGTGTAGTGCACATGTTAATGGGTGTGTTTGTGTGTGTGTTTGTAGTGCACATCCTAATGGGTGTATGTGTTAGTGTGTGTGGATGGTGAACATGTTAATGCATGTGTATATATGTTGTGTGTCTATGGATAGTGCACATATTAATGGGTGTCTATTTGTGTATGTGCTTATTGTTGTGTGTATGAATAGTACATATTTTAATGAGTGTGTATATTGTGTATGGTTAGTACATATGTTAATGAAGGTATATTGTGTGTTTGGTAAATATGTTGAGTGTGGATAATGTGCATATGGATAGTATATATGTTAATGGGTGTGTATATTATATGTGTATGGATAGTACATATGATAATGGGTATGTATATTGTGTGTGTTTGGACAGTCCACATGTTAATGGGTGTGTATAAGGATAGTACATATGTTAATGGGTGTGTATGTGTGTGTGGATAATATATGTTAATGGGTGTGCATATTGTGTGTGTGGGTAGTACTTATATTAATGAGTGTGTATACTGTGAGTGGATAGTATACATGTTGATGGGTGTGTATATTGTGTGTGTGGACAGTCCACATGTTAATGGGTACGTGTTGTGTGTCCCCAGACCTCAATGTGGAGGAAATGTGCACATGTTAATGGGTACGTGTTGTGTGTCCCCAGACTTCAATGTGGAGGAAATGTGCACATGTTAATGGGTACGTGTTGTGTGTCCCCAGACTTCAATGTGGAGAAATGTGCACATGTTAATGGGTACGTGTTGTGTGTCCCCAGACCTCAATGTGGAGGAAATGTGCACATGTTAATGGGTACGTGTTGTGTGTCCCCAGACCTCAATGTGGAGGAAATGTGCACATGTTAATGGGTACGTGTTGTGTGTCCCCAGACCTCAATGTGGAGGAAATGTGCACATGTTAATGGGTACGTGTTGTGTGTCCCCAGACCTCAATGTGGAGGAAATGTCCACATGTTAATGGGTACGTGTTGTGTGTCCCCAGACCTCAATGTGGAGGAAATGTCCACATGTTAATGGGTACGTGTTGTGTGTCCCCAGACTTCAATGTGGAGGAAATGTGCACATGTTAATGGGTACGTGTTGTGTGTCCCCAGACCTCAATGTGGAGAAATGTGCACATGTTAATGGGTACGTGTTGTGTGTCCCCAGACCTCAATGTGGAGGAAATGTCCACATGTTAATGGGTACGTGTTGTGTGTCCCCAGACCTCAATGTGGAGGAAATGTGCACATGTTAATGGGTACGTGTTGTGTGTCCCCAGACCTCAATGTGGGGGAAATGTCCACATGTTAATGGGTACGTGTTGTGTGTCCCCAGACCTCAATGTGGGGGAAATGTCCACATGTTAATGGGTACGTGTTGTGTGTCCCCAGACCTCAATGTGGGGGAAATGTGCACATGTTAATGGGTACATGTTGTGTGTCCCCAGACTTCAATGTGGGGGAAATGTGCACATGTTAATGGGTACATGTTGTGTGTCCCCAGACTTCAATGTGGGGGAAATGTCCACATGTTAATGGGTACGTGTTGTGTGTCCCCAGACTACAGTGTGGAGGAAATGTGCGATATGTCAGTGCAGGGGATCCAGTTGTGGATGGACATGAACCCTTCTTACGTGGCTGAGGTAAACACCTTTTTTTTTTCTTTTGTTTTTTAAATCCAGGTATTGTGTCCATGTGTCTGACCTCTTGTTCCCTTGACTTCCGAACCTCGGTGAAATGAAGTCAGTGTTGCATCGATTTGAAACGCAGTTGTTAGTTTGTGTGTTCCTGTTATTATCAGTGGTGTGACTGATTTAGCTGGAAAGTATTGCAGTCCCAAGAGGGAAGTTCAGATGATAAATGATGATGGAGATCCTGAACCATAACAGGCCTTTCACTGGTGAGCAGAGCAGGCGTGAACTCAGCCCCTGTATCATCAAATGTCTTATCCTTCCCCCTACATTGATCCCCCTTCTTCACCAAATTGACAAACATGTATCCTGGCAACCAGCTGCCTTGATGAAATGGTTAGCATCATGGACAGACGGCTGAGAAGACAGGAGTTCATATCCCAGCGGAGGTGGATTTTTCAGCTCATGGCCAGCTCCTACCCAGAGTTGAGTGTGCTATGGGCTTAAATGGGGAGACTGGGACCACACAGTCAAGTATCATCCACTTCACGGATGCGTCTTTGGGTGTGTTGCTCTAATTTTATGACCATTTCTGCAAGTGTCTGTATCTCTTGGGCCTGGTTGACATAGTCCCAAACCTAAATGGACCTCCATAGCAGCATTATCATCATCATCATCAGTGTCCACTCTGGTGAAGACACTCACTCAGTCTGACTTTGTGATAAAGCCATTATTGTCATCAGTAGGGAGTTAGTAGGTGGTGTCTTAAGTACGTTAAATCAGAACAGGCACTACTGAACACCACTGAAGTGACTCAGAAGTGGTATAGGGTCTCCTCTGGTGTGTGGCTGCATGGCGACCTAACATTGATGGATCCCTGTGGATTGCCGACACTTGGACTGCAACAGACAAACCTGGGTGTGGCTATGTACGGGGGACGCGGAATGAGTGGTGTGGGAGTAATGCCACTGAAACAGTGCAGATGATGGGGCAGCAAAAACAAAACCAACAAAACCCAACAACAAACATATATCCTTGCTGTGTGCTCCTCTGTATTTCTTATTCTCCTGCTTTCAGTCGGGGGGGAGGGAGTAGGGTATACAGCTAATATTGTATTATCAAGTATGGCTTGTATATTTTCACACATTATCTCTTTCTATCCCTCTCTCACTGTATCTCTGTATGTCTCTCCTTTTCATTTATTCATTTATTTATTTTATGTACTCTGCTTCCTCCCTTCTCTCTATTGGATTTCTTGATTGAACATGTTCATCTGCACAGGGATGGAACAGTTGTAAACTTGAATATACAGGTTAGTCATCACCAAAATTTCTTGAAACAGAAACCTGTCAGCTGAAGACTGCGTATTTGCTTTTTGCTACCTACTCATTTTGTATAGTCAACAATCCAAAACTACCATTTACGTGGAAGAAGAAAACAAATTTTGTCATTCATCCACCATAAAATGAGCATGTAAATGTTTCTACAGTCCATGTTTGGCTGGCCTGCAGTCACACTTGGATCTGGCTCAGTGGTGATGTTCGGTATTGATCTGCTGATTTAATTAAAAAACATTCAGTTAAAAAACAACAAAAAACAATACAAAAACAAACAAAACAAACATGAAGTGTTATTCATGAAAGCCAGCAGTGCAGTTTACTCCATAACATTTTGAAGCTCATCCAAGTCAGCTTGTAATGTGTTGTATTGAATTACATTACTCATTATTGTCACAACAGATTTCTCAGTGTGAAATTCAGGCTGCATTCTCCAGAGAGAGCACCACACTGAGATTGCCACCCTTTTTTTTTCCTGCTTGCAGTTTTTAAAATTTGTTTTTCCTTTCGAAGTGAATTTTTCTACAGAATTTTGTCAGCAACCATAATCATTGCTAGATAATCAGTAGCTACTAGCATAAACCTGACTAAGCAGTTTTTCTTGTAATTCTTAGGGGTTTTTTTGTTTTTGTTTTTTTACATGAAGGAAAATTAAAACTCTATGACTGCTGATTCATACAAGTCAGACATGATAATAGGCAAGTTTTTTGTGCAGCCTTTACAGCCTAGTGCACTGCCAGTGTCAGTCAGTGACTTTGTGTGTGTGGGTGGCAGATGGACCGAATCATTCTCTGTGCATCGACTGATGAAGACATGTCCAGGTACGCAAGACTGCTGAAACTGTACTTCCCTCTACCCTCAAGTACTCCATGCAGTGAAGACAATGCAGGTTGGTTCATCCTTTGTCATTGTATTTCTGCAGCTGGACAAAATGTTAAGAGCTAGAAATTTGTGTGTTGTCCTGTATTTTTGGTTCAGTCAGTCATTGAAATGATGTGAAGAAAGAATTGACAGACAATCATTTGGAATTGACTGATGTTCAGCTCGCTTGTTTTTTTTTGGTATGGAAAAGTGTAAGTCCAAGTGGTAATGTCAGCTGGCACAAGTCGACAATGATAACAAGATCAAAGTAAAAGGGTAAAAGGCAAATCCACTTCCACAAATTTGAAATGTTTAAAAAGTTTGATCACTACCCGCTCTGCTATGTTGCTCTTGCACATGAATTGCTGTTTGCGTGCATTGACATCACTGCATAGAATACATGAAAGTCACTGACCGCAGGCTTTCTGGATTATCTCCCTTCCACCTGGATCCGGTTTGGTGAGAATCTCATGGGCAGGAGCAACAGACAGATGATTTGAACAGATGAAAAAATGTCGCTCTGATAGTCTGTGAAAAATGAGCACAGGCATGTTTTCTTGACCTGGCATGTTTTTTTGTCAATCATATTTTTGTGTATGTATCCGTAAATTACAGCATCACTGTAATGGTTTGTGGTTTGTGAAAAATGACCAGTTATAAGTATGGATACTTACACATGATTTCCCTCTATTTTTTCCTTCTTTTTTTTTTAACCTCCTGAGGAACTATGAAAAGAAAGAATATTGTGGATTCTAAAGGCTTGCAACTGGAAACCATGACCATTACATAAATTCTTTATAGGCTTGCTATTTGAAACCATGGCCATTGGAAAAAATCAAAGGCTTGCGATAGAAACAATGTCCATTGCAAAAGTTTAAAGGCTTGTAATTTGAAACCATGTCATTGTAGACAATTGAAGGCTTGCAGTTTTAAACCATGACAGGTGCAAAAATATAACATTTTCTTTCTATGTATGACGGAAAAACCTCCCATTGAACTGGGCATATGACAGAATGGCAGCAATGATTCTGTTGACATGATCTTTACAAAGCAAATGCTCTATTTTTAACAGAATGCAGCTGCTGTAATTTTTTTTAAACTGATTATTTGCTGCAAAGCCTCTTTGGTGTTGACTTAAATAACAAAGCTGGCAAAAATGGTAACATTGTGTGCTGGCTAATTTTGGTCCAGTTGCAGGTCCTGTGCCAGAATCACACTTCCAAGATGCTGGATCTGTGCTCTTGGCTGGGGTTCATGATTCCCCTTCATCAACCCACCCCTCCAAAAATATTGGTTTAAATTATGATATAAACTCATTATCAGATTAAAGCAGACGTGCAATGAAAACCAAGACACAAGTGAAATATTTGATGCATTGATCAGGATTAAGTTTACAAGTTCAGCTTAGTTTAGGAGAATCGGGTATTATCAGAATGTAGCATGTAGAATTATGCTGTATCATATAATGAATGAATGGACACCACCATATTAGGAACAAAAAGTTGACATCTAGGTTTATATATTTGCAAACAAATAAATTTCTGTCCTTAACAGCAGCGAAGATCTCCATAGTCTCCACCGAAGTGCAAGCTGATTTCCAGGGGAATTCCTTAAACCTAGGTGGACAGATTGGAGAATCTGGACAGGCAGGACAGGTGATCCTCTACTGACATTTCCTCCTCCTCCTCTCAGACAACCTGGTGTCTGTCGTGAAGGGATTACCCAGTTGAAAAGATGTTTTAAGGTATTGTCATTTATGTTTGGCATCCTATGAACTGTGCCAAAGTTGTGCAGTGGGTCTATTTTTTGGTTCATGAGGAATTAAGATGTCTGAAGGCAATGCTTAGTTTTATAAAGATGTTCTTACACTAATATATCATTAATCCCATGAAACAATTTATAAACTGGATTGATAATTGTCACTAATGAATTTGAATTTTTAAACTATTGGAATTTATTGGAATTAACTATTATTCATAAAAACAATTGATAACTTGAGTCAATAGTCATAATTTATTGGATTTTATTTTATAGAAAAGTATCAAGCATTTTATAATTAGAATTGAAATATCACAGTAGGTATTAATGTATGGTCTTTGTCATCAGTGGGTGAATGTGTTGTGCACTGTATGTGTATCTTTTAAAAAAAATTAGTATTCAACTGCTTTATCAGTTCCTTTTATTCTGTGCCCTGCATTCGCTGCAGGTGAGTGGTGGTGATGATCTATGCACTTTGTGCTGGATTTCCTTCTTTCAGTCAGCATACTAGTGTGATACACCACAAGGTGATTTTGCTGTTCGATTTTTAAATTATTTTGTAAGTTTTATTATTGGTATAAATGAAATGAAATTAATTTTAAGGGCAGATTTGTTCAGGACAGATGCTGTGTGAATGCAGTGATGGGAAAACAATCCAGCTGGTGTTTGATTCATTGAATCTGTTTTTACATGCAAATGCAGAAGAAATTGGAATCTATGTGTATAGGTCAGGTGATGTGTATGTTTAGGTTGGGGCATGACACCTGCAACTTAATTCGATTATTGTGACTTGCTTATCTGAACAGAAATGAGCTCTTGACTAAAGCTGCATTGAAATTGGTTTAGCCTTAGGTATTCTGACAGACACACGCAAAAAATGGAACATTTTAGCATCATACACAAAAAGCATGCCTGTATTCTAATGTGCATGTGCACATATTTTGAGTGGTACTTGAGTAGTTCATGAACATTTGGTAGGAGGTATAGCAGGTTCTTTTAGATTAATTGGTAAGAGATAAACATGTCAAGGTGTATTTTGCAACTGAGGCATGCATTTTAACATTTTTGTGGGTTTGTGTCAATAAAATGATATTGTGTGGTATTTATCTCTGGCTATCAACTGCATTTACCGTTTTTAGCAAGTTCAAAGTTAAGGATTGGAAGTGTCACTTGTGCTTGCTAACTTAACCGATCAGCACTTCATCTCAGAAGCTAAGCACCCTTTTGATCTTCACCTTTGAGCTGGCTAAGACGCCCAAGATGCAGCTGTCTTAGACAGTGCACATGGTTTCTAACACAGGAGGAACAGCCTTTTCTAAGGAGTGTAGCAACAACAAAAAAAAACTCTACCTGTGCCATGTTTCAGTTTCTCAGTTTCAGTTTCTCAAGGAGGCGTCACTGCGTTCGGACAAAACCATATACGCTACACCACATCTGCCAAGCAGATGCCTGACCAGCAGCGTAACCCAAATTCCATACTGGTCAGTTCCTGAGTGCATGCATATGTGTACCGATCAGAGTGGATTTTTTCTACAGAATTTTGCCAGAAGACGAGACTATGGGTTCTTTTCAGTGCACAAAGTGCATGCTGCAAATGGGACCTGGCTTACGTCATCCAAATGACACGCTCAGTTTGATATTCCAGTCAAACTTGGAGAAAAGGAAACACAGACACTGTATTGGTAGATGAATGTCTAGCATGACCATTCTGCCACTTTGGTCCATGTAAAAAGCAGTGCCAGCAAATAGTGCACCATGTCTGTGACAAACATGGAAAAGATTGAAACGCCCTGTTCACTAAACAGCTCGCATCGAACAAAATTTCAACAACTGGAAAAAAAAATGACACTTGAAGCTTTATTTTCAAGGCAAACTAACAAATGGTACTAAACCCTTAAGGTTCCCTGTGCCTTTCATATTGCAAGGCTTGAAGAGAACGACCTTTTTATCATTTTAGATGTAACTTGAAGGGGGGGGGGGGAAAGCAGGAAAAATGAGGCATTAACAATGTGGTATTTTCTTTCGAAAATCTGCAGCGAAAGAAAATTTGGGGGTGGGGCAGCAATAACCTATCTCCAAACTGGAGATTTCTTCATGCCGGCCCCCCAAAAGGGTTCAGTTCAGCAATTTCCAGCCCAATAATTGCATGTGCCACTTTAGGTTTGGGCCAATGCACCCATTTTTCCATTTCACAACTCGACCCAAAATGGTATGGCCAGTCTTGCAGAAATGACCCAAATGCATAACCCGAAAAACCAACATGCCTTCAGTCCTTGCTCAAGGGAAGGGGCATAACATAAAAACATGGTAAACAGCCAATATGGGAATGCCTGCAACCCTTTTCTGCACAACTGCAGCATTACCATGTGAAACCAACCAACAACAAAAAAAACACCCCATCAAATGGATAAGGAAACCAAATGCCTTGGCAACCTCACTATCACAGATACCTTTCTTTTAAGGCAAAACAAAGCTATACACAAGTTTGCAACCAGCTGGGACTCGGCACACAGAAACTTGGCAAACTTTCGAAAGGGGGACAAAGGAATGTCTGCACTGCGTAAAGATTCACTTTAGCAACACCTATCCACTCATAAGGAATTGCGAGCATTACATGCAAATAATACAGCAAGTTTTGATCCTTGACAAAAGGCACACTTTAAGCTATTGCTGCTTAGTGCTACCCAAATTGTACCTTTGTTATTTCTGCTTTTCATGAGGCACAGTATAATTTAAAACAAAGGTACAGAAATGGCAATTAGCAGTTTACTACTACACTGATAAACATGTACAAATGAAATGCATGAAAAATAAAAAGCACCTGTTTTGTCCACTAAAGGTCATTTTTGTGAATGTCAAATGAAGTGCTCGGGGTACTTTTCCTTCTGCCATAACTTAATGCAATGTGCAAAAACCAAAAATGATACTGAGATCAACAGATTAGTATGAATCACAAGACTAGCACTGAATATTGCATTTTAGTATACAATGATCCACACATTCAATTTATATTTACTAAATACAACTGATTTTATGATGTACAGAGTATGGGCACATGAAAAGAGAAACATCTAACAAACTGAATGTGTGTGACCTTTTATCTTTCACCTCTATGTTATAAGCCAGTTGATACTGAATTTCATGAAGTCTCAAATTCTGTATGGGAACTATTAGGTTTTGCACATTTTCTATTTTAATTTGTAAAGAAATTGATGTTACAAAATGACTATTCCAACTTTGTAGCCTTTCTTTTTACATTGCTATCTAGCTTCTTTTGAAAGTCGGTTTCAAGAGCAGTTGTCATTTTGGCACCCTGTTTCAGATAAATCCACATACACTACACCACTTTTCTGCAGGCAGAGCGGAGATAACCAACATTGTGAAGGCAAGAAAAATAACGTTGAACTACTTTGTCTGGAAACCAAATAAGTGAAAACTGACCTTCAACCACCCTACAGAGCTGAAGTTCAAAGCAATACATTAACATATTATATATAGAGAGAGATCATATATGAACCAATCTCATTGGCAATTCTCTGTCCAGAAGGATTTTTTGGAAGACCAAAGTTATGTGCCAGCCGGCACCCAGAATGCCCTAGCAGGAACCACCCATCACAGTAGCGGGCCACAAGATACAGGTAGGCAACAGCTTCACCTATCTGAGCAGTACACTTTTATGCAGACATCAGCAACAGAACTGCCAAAGCTAGTACCACCTTGGTGAGACTCCATAACAATGCATGGGAGCGGAGAGGACTCGACCTAAATATCAAACTGAAGGTCTACCGAGCAGTGGTACTCACCGTCCTCTTCCATGCCAGTGAGACCGGAACTGTCCACAGCACTTCCACTTGAGCTGCTTCTGCAGACTTCACATATAATGGTAGGATAAAATCCTGAACGCAGAAAGCCCAAAACATGGGCTGGCCATGTCATGTGAAGTCAGACAGTTGGACTGCCAAAACAGTACCCTGTGGTGTGTAATGAGCCAGGGGAAAGTGCTCAGTGGAAAACTGCCTCAAAGACCTCGACATCAATCCCAGTAGCTGGAAATCCCTACCTGGTGATGCAAGATCACTAGAGGAGCATGTGCAGCAGAAAATAAGACGCACCGCAGTGCCTCCATCTGACAGTGAAGTCATGGTCATCTTCCAATCTGAAAGATGAACATCAGATTTTTGGAAAGAACTGACCATACCTTCACAATTTCTCTTCAGAACAGAAGCATGGTATTTTTTTTTTTAAACCCCCACCCCCCCCCCTAAAAAAAAAACTACTAAACAATCACATGCCCCTTCTTTAACCAAAGCACAGACAGAGGGGAAAACTGGTTCCTTCCTGTCCATTCAGAGTACAAAGCAGTTCAAGAGTGCAGAGAATAAAAGGTTACTGTACACATTTTGCAAAGGGAATGGCACCAAAGAAAACATTTTTTCACTTAGTAATAATACATGCCACTCTGAACAGCAGCTGACCATGTAACCTTTACACTGCCTAGCATATTACACGGTCTGAACATTCCGATAAAGTGCACATCAGAAGAAAAGAAAAAAAAAAAAAAGAAGAAAAAATTCACTTTGACCAAGCTGAATAACATTGCCTCATTGTATCAAAAGCATGTATACATGACAAGAACAGAATTACACTGTGAAGGCAATCCTCTTTCCATGAGTCCATCCTGAACCCTTTGCTTCACTGTGTACACTATTTGTTTTCTGACTCCCAATCCTCATGCCATCAGAGCAACAGCATTACATGTCTGACCATGTCCCAAATGTCAGCAGAGGCAGGCAGGAGCCCAGTGCTGGGGTAACTGAGCAATCTATGCAGTGCTGTTTGCTTAGCACTGGGAAAGTTCCTAAGTCAATGGAATTAGCATAGAGTAAGGAACATTCTCTGCACTAAAACAAACTTCAAGCTGTTAGTATTGCTCATGCAACCCAGTCCTGCAGAGCTGGTGAATGGCATCTGGCTGGTTGCAAACCTTCATGGCTACAACACTACATCTAGTTTACTCAACTGTATTAACACCACCCTTGTTCATGTCAATCAAATATTCTTAAATGTCTTCCATATACACTTTATGCATAGCCTCCAGCACTCCTCCACACACACACACACCTACACATCTTGAACTGGTCTCTTCATTCACATGTAGTATAGCTGGCACTAACATTCCACTGAGCATCAACTAACAGGGGTCCCATCTGGAATTACACTGCATCGACCTTTAACAATGCTGAGTACTTCATCAACTTGTCCTGAACTGATGAAACCTGTATTCTGCCAAGTTGAAGGATCTGTGCAAGGGGAGGATAAATCAGCAATAACTACATAAACTGACTGGCCACTTTTGGGTCATCAGTTCTCTTCTGAACAATTAAGGCTACCACAATTATAATACTTTCCCAACAATCCACAAAACAGGAATGTGAATTTCTTGCTGTGGACACTGGCACACACTCTCATCCGGATGCAGTATGAAGATCCTCTCATGGTCAACCATACATTACAATGAATCCTGCATTTGAAACTATTTTTGTTTTGGGGGTTTGTTCAGTTGTCTCCACCTTGTTCACAGAGGCTCATGTACTCCTAACTACTGATTTTGCTTATTTCTGAGTTTGATTGTTTTCCTTATTTTGATATCCCAAATCACAGATACCTCAACCTTACAAGATTTACAATAAAGTTCTCAGTGGAAGCTCCTCCATATATTCCTGGTTTACTTACTGCATTTATAAACTGGTGCAAGTTACAGCAGAACGTTTGCTTTTTACAAACATTTTGTGGTGGGTATGAACCTGTTAGAAACATGATGAGGGGGGTACCATTCCATGACTGGAAGCCACCCCCTTGAGGTCCTGGGCATTCAGAACAGAGCATGCAGGGAGGCAAGTGATCAAGATCCAGAAAATGGGTTTGCCCTTACTGCTTATTTGGAAAGTGCTCTGTGCAAATTCAGTAAACAGACAAGGTGGTAATCACACCTTTCCTGTTAGTGTCTGATAAAAGTAAAATTTCATATCAATGCAATTTCTGCCAAAAAAGGGTATCTTGAATCAACTAATCCAAACAACAGTTTATGGTTCCCTGTCAGAACCACATTTTTGTCAAACCAAATGTTGTGTGCCCACAACATAACAGCATTACTTTTTCATACTATTCTGGCAAATTTTACAACATTTTGTCATATCTTTCCAAATTTCAACCTTTTCTGGCTTGGATACTTCATAACAAAAACTCAAATGCTTGCCTAACACTCCACACAAAACCCCACTTGCAGGCAAAAAAAGTGGCTGAGCCAGATGTCATTTCTGCACGAGGCATAAAACATGTCTTAACAGTGCAAACGTACTGGCGAAAGCTTGCACCAGTCGAACACAGTCTATATGTGACAACTACTTGTTCAAATCTACAATTGGTCAAAACAATCACTGGGTCTCTCACCACCATCTGTACAGAACATTCTAGTGATTATTAACACATTCCATCACAAATGAACCCAGATCATCATCTGTTCATATCTGAACCATCTGGCAGCACCAATCTCCTCGTAAGTCACAAGCGCGTAAACAAGTCACCAACCTGACGACCACAACACCAAGATTAAGTAACATCATCCTGATAAAAAAAAAAGGGGTTTTGTAATGGATCCTAGTTGACGCTAACGTACATCCTTCGTGAGTTCTGCCATTTCTGGTGACCCAGGATCCATGGCCTGTGAGTGTGGACTGTCAATGGGCTGGAAGCCAGCCAGCTCACTGCGTATCCGCTCAATCTCCTGGAAGTACTTGTGCTTCTCTGAGCTGGACATCCCTGATATATCCGTGTCTGTGTCCTCCTCTGGGAACAACGCTCGCACCATCACTGCAACAGCAGCAGTTCAGAAAGGATTAACCCTTTCACCTGCGGTAATCACAACCACACAGCAGTAGTCAACAAAAGGTTAATCATCCTTTTAGCTATGGTAATCACAAATACCCCCCCCCCCCACTTTTCCCCTCCACACACACAAGATAAATGTTCAGTGAGTATTAAAACAGATTCTATGAAGGTCAGATCGACTGGTTCTTTTGGAACAATGATATTCGGCCAAATACAGAACAAATATCTTAGGAATTCATTTTGGCAAGTTAATCAAAGGGAAGCAATACACACATAACTTCGATGACAGCGTGAAACAGCATGGGAATACAGGCACTGCTAAATTTCAACACCTCAGTTGCTGAGCTGACCCTTTATACCACATGATCAGTGTGTTGCCTTTCAGTGCAATACTGGTTAACTGGATAACAGATGGCTTCTGTACTGTGTGTTGATTCGGTTTTGTTAGGCTAAATCTGCAACATGTCTATAGACACACCAGTTCCCAAACTTTGCAGTAACTAATGAACATGTTGTTAGGAAAGAAATATCTGCACTCACACAGCAATTACTGTACCTCAAAACTTCGCTTTGTGAATACCACAGCAGGGACCGTTTAAATACTCATCCATTAACAAAAGCTGATTTTCACTTTGTTGGAGGCAAATACTGCCAATGCAGACCTCATTACAAGCAACAACTCAGCTTACAGTGAAGGTGGTGCTCCATTTTCCTCAGGTTCTTCAACACCCCAGCCAGCTCCTGATTGGCTGATTTCCATGCTGGGATTTCACTCTTGGCAGGATGGCCCAGAAAATCATCAATGGGTGACGGGGTGATGCTGGCTCGATCCTGCTCCCTACCACCCAAACCAACACATGGACATTACTCACACAGCCCAACACATCAAAACCTCCATCTCTGGGCTTGGAAAAAAAACTCTGAAACGGGTAAAGTTGAACAGGGCTAGGTTATGTGCTACTTGTATTCAACTGCTATTGTCACCAGATGTAAACCAGAATAGAAAAAAAGTACTGCATGACCAGAGGACCAGTTAGCTTACAAGAACATTGAAATATGTTTAGTGTTGGGGCTGAAACCCCTTAAAAACAACTGCAATCAGGAAGGCAAATAATTCAAAACAATGGCTAACTGATGAATAACAATGCTGAAATCACCCTGCATGATCAGGTATGGAATTTTGAATTTCGAACCATTGTTAAGCATGACAAATGGTCAGAGCTGGAAATAAAATAATTTGCAAAACACTGAAACAGGAAGGTTGCTTCATGACTGCTGTACATCAAATAAAAACATTATAACTTCTAAGCTAACTAATAAAAAAAAAAAGAAAAGAAAAAAAGATGATACCAGAAAAAAATCTTGATTATTAGCTGTGCAAGATTTCAGTCTCATTCCTATTTCTTCAGACAACTGAAGCTGAGAGTCCTAACATGGGAGAGATTTTGTTTTGCATCATGGGATGTGAAGATTACAGAAACCTTGGAGAATGAACAAAAAACACTACTGCACAATGAGGTCACCCTTTTGTTTAATGCTCAGAGACATGCTGGTTGAAACTATCTTAAATCTTCAGCCCCATAAAAACATTACCAAGAGCTGATCTGTTGTGCATACTGACCTGAGCTTGAGGAGGGCTTTGTCCATGTTGGTTTTCAACTTCAGTGACAACTGGTAGATGGAGGACACAATCAGCGAATCATAGGACTGAAAAATAAACAAATTAGAAATGAACTGTCAAATAAAAGCCAAGGAAAAGTCACTGACACCAGTACCGGTGGCTGGGTGCACCCAGGGGCTAACCAGTGTGTGATTTTTTTTTTGATTTTTTAAATCAATATGAGTATTGTGATATAATATGTGCATCATTTAGGTACTATGATGTAGGGTATGTATATAATGAGTGCTGAGTGTGATGTTTTTTGTCTGTGTAAAAATGTAAATTGTTTGAGTGGATGGTTGGAGTCTGTGCAGGATTATGCATTTAAGTTTTTGTTTAAGTGTTTAAATGCCAATCTTAAACATCAGTTATTACGCCATACTGTGCATGCGAGCATGTTTTTCATGGAAAAATACTATATAAATCAAATCAAATTATAATGGCTCTATCATCGCCAAAGATAAGTTTGCTATGGGCAAAAATGCAAACACTGGAACCTCACAGTTCAGAGCCATCCATTTCATTGACATGTCTTTGACAGTGAATTTCCTGGCCAACACTGCAGGTTCTGTATCTCTTGGACTGACTGACAGTGGGACATCATTTGGAAAGGGAATGTGGAGTACAGTCATGTTATGCAGTCCCAAACCAGAATGGACCTCCATAAAATTGTCATTGTCCATCACTTTAAAAAGAAAAGATTGTCCATGGTTCTCTGGTCTCCAATACCCATTGTTATGCAAACGGTGAATTGTGTCAACTGCTTAGCGTTGACAGATTCATGCAGGGCTGTTGCTGGGACCTGACAGTAGTCTCCACTCCAGAGAATGTCTTCAGTCTGGCACTGTGGGTGAGTGATTGCCATCATCAGTATGGAGCATATAAGATGTCCTACATTATATAAATGAGAACAGGCATGACTGAGCACCACCAAAAGAGACCTGATAACAGTACAGGGTATCTTTCAGTGTGTGGCCTTACGGCAACATGATACTTGTAATAGTTCCTTGTGGACTGCCAGCACAAAGACTGCGACAGAACAATCCTCAGTGTGGCTGAGAATGGTGGACTTGGGAATCTCCTGGTGTACTCTGTACAGCTCTGTCCAGCAATGTGGTATGGACTGCAACATTACATGTATACACTGCAGACAGCTGTGGAGGATGTGGTTTGTGTCACTGTGTGCCCTGACAGTCCCATCAAGGGATTGCATGCTCTCTGGCTTATCTTTCTGAGTTCTCTCCTCCGCCAGTTTGATGGTTCTTCCACTGCCTGAGACGTCACAGTTAGCTGGTACACACAGTAGCACCACATAGCAGTTGTAGAGAACAAGTGCTGCATGCAGAACTGGCACTGGTGATGGCAACAGTGGGGACTGTGAGTTATATGGCAGCACAGCAACACACTTCCTTTTACAAGTGTTCATGGTGCACCTCTTGCAGTTACACAAACAGCAACACACCTACACTCACAAGTGTAAATAATGGTACACTTCTTGCAGTTATAAAAACAGCAACACATTTCCACTCACAAGTGGAACTAATGGTACCCCTCTTGCAGTTATGAAAACAGCAACACATTTCCACTCACACTTGTAAATAAATGGTACACCTCTTGCAGTTATGAAAACAGCAACACACTTCCACTCACAAGTGTAAATAAATGTTAAACCTCTTGCAGCTATAAAAGCAGCACACACTTCCACTCACAAGTGGAAATAAAAACAACAATAATAATAATAATGAAAAGGATACACATATAATCCAAGTGTTAGTATGTATTATTATGGCTGTCACCTTCAGGTTCTGTAAGGTAAGGAGTTCAAATCTTTGTGTTAAGTGGCTGAGGATGAAGACTTTCATTCGCTCTCACATCAGTGCACACATAGCTGCAGGTGTCTTTTACCTTGTTGTGTACAAATGTATACATATAAGCTAAAAATGGTCATATAAAACAAAAATGTTTGCTCTTCATAAAAACATGTCCATGTCCAATTAGAAACAAAGACATTATCATTTCCTTGGTTACTAAAATACCCCTACAGATACTGTGGTATCACACAGGCAACAAAATAAAATATTCCTGTACTGAATTAATATAGTATATTAGTATTCTTTATAAGTGAAACTTGAGGCATACAGATGAACACAAAGCAGAATCACAGCAACATCACTGGTATAACTCACAAGGAACAATTTGAGGAAGGAGATTGCACATAAAAGGAAAATTAGGGATAAAATTCTAATGGCAGGATAAGGAAGAATTAGATGGGTTAAACACAAGCACAGAAATCAGGGATCTCACACCAACAGCACAGAAAATAAATCTAGTCACAAAAAAGCAAAAATTTATGTGTATCAAGGCAAAGCTTTTTGTGTATGAATATGAGTGTGAGTAAACACCAGTCAATACATAAAAGGACATCTACTTGTATCAACATGCATATCAATCATACTCCTTTAACAGGAATTGCAATCCAATTATATATATTTGCATATAGATGAGAGTATATGGGAACTGCAATTCCACTGTTTACCTGTGGACTACTGGACTGAGTGGCACGCAACTCAGCCAGAGTACGGAGAGATCTGGCTGCCGTGCTTGCTCCAACCACATCAAAATCTGCCGCTCCAAGGGTGCGCCGCCGCAACAGCAGAGAGGCCTGGGGGGAGGGGGCGGGGGAGTCAGGGGAGGGGGTATGCAGGGTGGAGAGTGGAGGGGTAAAGGCAGATTTGTGAAGCATAAGGCTGGCAGGGTGGGCAGGGGGCTTACCGCCATGACTGGCGTCCTGAGGTCATAACCAACATGCACTTCGCTACAGCCATGTAAACACTTCGCTACAGCCATGTAAACAAGTAAAGCATAATAATGGCAACAATAAAACCCGTAAGTTGAGAAGAATACCAAAAAACAAAAAAAAAAAAAGGAAAAAAAGAAAAAGAAAAAAAGAAAAAAGAAGATACACAAACTCAAGGGGAAAAAAAATGTGATATAAAATATATATACTGTGAGTTAAATTGGTAACATGCTTTGGAAACAGAAACACTTCAGGCATGGAGATAAATAACCACATGCTGTGATCAGTATATTTGTATCATACTGGCAGAAGGAGAACAGCTGATGAGAATGTTGATGTATAAAGTTTCTCACATTCCTTTATTCTATTTATATTTTTTCAATTTTTATTTTGCTGTCTCATCTTTTCAGTGCTATTTCAATCATCATCTATACCTGAAATTCATATCCCTTGACAGCAGCAACACTTGATTTGTTGTTGTTATCTTAGTGCCAGCAGGAAGCTATGAGCATGACTTAAGACATGTACATTGTGACGCTCCCAATAACAGAAGATCCTGCACTGTTGCTAAGCCACTGAGGATATGTTCCACTGCGCCTGTTCTGATTCAAGATACACAGAAAACTACTTCACTACCTACTGAGCAGCTTTCAGAGGACAAACTGAGGCATAGGTACAGAGACTGAGCGACCATCCTTCCCCTATCATCGAAAATCTGCTGACAACAGAGACTGTCAGCTATCTTGCAAGTCCTTGCCTGGCCGGCTGACACTGAATGCAAACAGCTTGGTTCAAGTGGGAATAATTCTAGACATTTCTTACTTTGTCAGTGTAAATCTGCAGTATTGCTGGGTCACACACTGCCCAACAAATTTTAAGGACACAATGACCAGTCCCTAAAGGGCTTCACATCCGTAACTTCCATCATTAGTCTGCAACCACAGCTGACAAAATGAGATTTCAGAGCAGGCTTCATTGCCTCTCAACAGTAACTGTTTTGCATGCTTTTCTGTGGGTTAACAACACCTGCTTAAATTTCATGAGACCGATGATGCCAGTCTATTTTTGAAGCAGTAGTGGGTGTCTGCACTCTCTCTCCTGACAGCATGGAAACTGATTTGGATATCTTAGCAGCAGCTACATTGATATTGATATCCCATTTAATTCCAGCTGAATTTACTGCATACCCTGCCAATCTTCCTTGTGTGATGTGTGAGAAGGACTACACTCTGTTGTATGCACTGTGTGAGAGGGGGCACTATGTTCTATGGTTACTGTCAAATCAGTATACTGAGTACCAGTGTGTCAGGTTTCTGGTGGATTTTGAAATTGGTCAAGTCAGCAGTTATGCTATTACACTTAACATACTTATGTCTTACAAGTTCAGTACTAGCATGAAAAGAAGTGTGCATGTGTGCATGTATGATGTGTTTTATAATTATGAAAAATGAAAACTAAAGTAAGCATTTAGACATTCAATCATCAATGACAGCAAATGAACTGAATGAAAATTTTGAAAAAATGCTATGGACACGAAAAATTTAACCCTAAAATAAAGTAAAAGCTGAAAAACACATAGATCTATTATGGATTAAAAAGTAAAACTATACTAAAGCCAGCATGACAAAAATCATCTACTTTATGTAAAAGCCTTTGGACAGACTAATCAGAAGTGTGAAAAAATCATAAAATCTTTGTTCATTAAAGCCAATGTTTGAGAATGCAGCATGAATTCTTTGGCTGACCCAACAATCTGGAAAACATACATCCAAGTTAATGTTTATACTAAAAATTAAAAAAAAATTTAAAAAAATCAAAAAAAATCTTTAGGTGAACACAAAAACTGTCTTGTTTGATCATTGTAATCTGTCCTTTAGATCCTAAGTACCTTTATGAAGATGAACTACTTTATTTGACAAGCATGATGTGAATAACACAACATAAAACCAGGAACACAACACAAAACCAGGTTTTGTGTTAAGTGCAATTTCCTGTGAGGTCCATTCTAAAATAATTCTGACTGTATACTGACTGACTGAGTGGTGGCACGACGAACAATGCAAAAAGAGCATGGCAACTGCCCCGCTGTCCTTTCATCAATCTACATATTTACTACTTATTATGATTCTCTTCACAAGAATGACCTCTGTTGGAAATTATAATAAATTAAAAAAAGCCCTCACCCTCCCCTCCAAAAAAAGGTCTTATGACATAACTGCAAATATTTTTAGATCCAGTTTTTTTAAGAATAAATTTTTAAGTATCAAAACAATGGAATAGTTCTATTGAGTATGAATATGAATATGAAAACAGTCACAAAGAAAGAAAAGAAAAACCACTCACAGTTAGCACTATTTGTGTAAGAAATATAAACAGTCATAAAGAAAGAAAAAGTGCTTTCTACAAACATGTAAAAACCAGTAAAACACAGCTCAGACAATCAGTTGTTTAGAGCAAAACCCGAATCAAACATAAGGAGAAAACAAAGAGTAACACCAGCACAACAAAAACACCCACAGTGCTGATCCAACAGACACCTCCAAACAGAAACACAAATGCATGGCCACCAACACAAGCTGCAAACACCAAACTGTGAAAGAGGGCAAAGTAAACCAGCAACCAGTTGTTTCCCCTTACCTGTGAGGTGGGGAAAGGGCCCGCCTCGTCCTCATCAGCACTGTGGCTGAGGCTCAGACGGTCACTCCTCAGAGGGTTGTGGAATGGAATGAACGCTCGTCGGAAGCCAGTTTCCCCGTAGGCGTCTGACGCCGTGGTAGCAGAACTCAGATCGTCCACACTGGATGTGGAGTCCACATTGTAAGTGTCATGCCGCACCCTGCCCGACAGCTCGGCAGAGTTGGTGAAGGAGGCCGAGCGCGTCATCCTCTGCTTGTACAGGCTGGATGACTGCACCTTGGGTTTGGGCCGCGACTCCTTGGCCTTGTTGGCCCGGGCCTCCGCCACCGCCTTGCGTGGGTCATACTCTTTGCGCCGTTTCCACGCCAACCGCTCCGCAGCTTTTGGGGAGTTGGAGCGACTGCCAGGTTGGGAATGGCTGCGACTGCTGACACCGGTGATGGCCAGGTCCTTGCTGCCCGGAGCACTCTTAAGCTGGCTCTTCAGCGTGCGAATGTCCCTCTCCTTTTTCGCTGATGAGATCGTGGACGAAGCGGAGGAACTGGCAGAAGAACGACGATCGGTCAAGCGCAGACTGCTGCGCTGGGACACGTCCTGCCTGGTCCCTGAACTCTCTCTGGCCTTGGGAGTCGCCGTGTTTTCCTTTGCTTTCCGTGCGATCTGAGCGCCCAGGCTGGCCTCAGTGGCTGTTCTGTCAGTGTAGGAGGTGCGGGGAGTGCCGTGGATTGATGATGACCTCCTGGAGGATGCTGTTGTTGCCGCCGACGCAGCACTGGCACGACTGCGGGCTGTGTCTGCCATCTCGGAGCCATCGGCTCGTGCTCTCCGCAAAGCGAAGGCCCTGTTGGGTTTGGTCATGGTGATGGTCCCTTTCCCACGAGAGCCGGAACGAGAGAAACTGGTTTCTGTCCGGTCAGAGGAGCCAGCATCGCTGGCGTCTGAGGGGAAACTCTGGTCCAGGCTGTTGCTGCGACTGAACACATCTGACACCACCGACACTCCGGCACCGCTTCTGGCACTTCTGTCACTTTTCAGAGGGGGCTTCTGTTCCGAGAAGGATCTGGCCATGGTCTTCCTGGAGGAGGAAGACACCGACGCTATCCTGATGTTGGAGTTGTCCTTCTCCTTACTGACCTTACCACTCATGGTGTCCCTGGGGCTGTGATACTTGGTGGGCTTGACATAGTCCTCATCCCCGTTCACCATAGCAACGGTGCTGGTCAGATCAGTGTCAGACCCCACTCCCTCCTCCTCCTCCTCCCCCCCACCCCCATCATCTCGCCGGAAGCCCATGCGTGCCTCCATGGCGGCCATGACGGTCTCTGTGTCCCTCAACAACAGTTCTGTGTCGATGCTGCCCCGTGATCGCACAGAGCACCCCTCGGGGGTGGCCCCACTGTTCCTGTTACCAGACTCTTCTGACCCGCAGGGGCTGGTCTCCGCCCTGGACACACCAAACACACCACTGCCGCTGGACACCACGGGGGAAAACTTGACGTTCCTGGAAGGAGAGTCATCGGCGGAGCAGTCCTGACCGTTGTTCAGCCTGGGGCCAGCCCCATTGTGGCCAGTGTCGGGACTGCTGGCCTGGTGGTGCGACGAGTGGTCACTGCTGACTGGGCTCTGGTCGTTGCCTGTGGGGATGGACGGCAGCTTGCGGCCCGTCCCAGGACGCTTCCGGCTCAGACCCTGAGGCGGCTTCTTGCTGGCCTCATCTGTACACATGGCATTGTTGATGATGATGGTGACAACGACAACAACAAGAATACTGCTACTTCTACTACTACTAATTTAACTGGCAGTCACTGTAACTAATTTAGCAGAACATTCAAGTTGTTTTCTTTGTGTGTGTGTGTGTGTGTGTGTGTGTGTGTGTGTGTGCAAGTGCACATGCATGTGTTTTTTAAGAGCACACACAAAAACACAAGCAAACAAACACACACACACACAGACATGTGCACACACACACAGCCAGTAGAAGCTGCAGAAGCACACAAGCCACAAGGCCAGGCCCAGCTGTACCTCTGGCGGCACCCTCCTTCCTGCCAGCATCCTTGGGGCTGGCCGGGGAGTGTCGCGCCCCACTGGTCAGACTGTTCAGCTGGCTGACCCATGATGGCACCTCCTCCTCCCCCATGCTTCTCGACATTAGACCCTCCTGCACACACACACAGACACACATTATGCTTCTGTTGTTTTGATTATTTTTAATTGTATTGCATTGTATTGTATTTACTGCACTACTCTTGTCAATGCAGATTTTTATGTGTGAAATACAGGCTGCTCTCCTCAGGGAGAGCATGCTGCTACACAGCGGTGCCACCCTTTCTTTTTTCAGCCAGCATGTATATTTGTTTTCCTGTCAAAGTTGATTTTTTGTACAGAATTTTGCCAGAGACAACCCTTTGTTGCCACTGGTTCTTTGATGTGTGCCAAGCACATGCTAGTTTTGCTACACATGGGACCTTGGTTAACTGTCTCATCCAAATGACTATCGTCTAAACCACCACTTAAGCTCTTGTGGAGGGGGAGAAAATACTGGTAGTGTGGGATTTGAAACTGCGCACTCGGATTCTCTTGCACCCAAACCGCCATTACCACTAGGCTACAATTTCACTTACCATTCAGTTCTTTTGATTAGTTCATTCTGAGACAATCACACAGAGAGGTAACAAATACCTCTTTCATAAAATCCATTGTAAGACTTTCAGGTTTGGATCTGCATTGAAGGTACAATCACCAAACAGCCAGCCAAGAATATGTTATTCTCTGTCCGTCTGTGTAAACCTGTATCATGTTTTCTGAGTGAATCGTTCAAGCAAGGCTTGTGCTTCATACATAGATGTATGAGAGGGCAAAATTATATACAACAGAGACCTCACTCCTTGCCTAACCACATCCATAAAAGACAATATTCCAGCGCCTTCAAACAATTTTATGCCTCATGATTCATAATATCGAAATGTGATGACAGGGTGAAAGGGAGGGGTGGTGGTAAAAATGGTACCATTACCATACCCAGATCTGATGAAAACCGAAACTGAAAATGTAAGAAATGAGAATGTCACTGACATTCCAAATATTTCTGTTGGGAATTTTGACAATGACCAAATTCACCTCGATGAGCTGGATTGGTAGGAAGAATGCATAACTGATATACGTGCATCAAGGAAACAGCACAGTTTTCTCCAAACAACAACTAAAATAGCTAACCATCCAAGCATGTTATGCTTTTGACTTGGCTGCTCAGAAGAATGCCTTGCATTCCACGGACGTGCTTGTGGCTAACGGGGAAGCTGATCTGTCACCTGCTGATGAATGTATAAATCTCTCTCTCTCTCTCTCTCTATATATATATATGACTGTGTTTAAAATTTTACCTGTTACAGATCAATACCAGAAAATGGGAGTTGGAGGCTTGGGGGAAGCTGGTGAGATTATGCCAATTCCATACAAATGGTGTACCACTATGTGGTCATCATGGAGCAAGAAATCTTTAAAGGAGAGAGAGAGAGTGTGTGTGTGTGTGTATACCTGTGTGCATGTGTGTGTGTGTGTGTGTGTGTGTGTGTGTGTGTGTGTGTGTGTGTGTGAGAGAGAGAGAGAGAGAGAGAGAGAGAGAGAGACGGAGAGAGAGAGACAGAGAGAATGGAGAGATAGAAGAATAAAAAAGATGGAGAGAGAGAGAGAGAGAGAGAGAGAGAGAGAGAGAGAGAGAGAGAGAGAGAGAGAGAGCAGAAGCGGGGACTTTTCCTCAATTCACAGTGTGCAAAGAATGTGACAAGCACACTGAGGAAGATGGACCACAATATGCTTCACTGACTTCAGTTGTTGGGGTTTTTTTTTCTTGTGCCCTGTCATTGGTGTGCTTGACTTCACTGGTGACACCCTGTCATTAAAAAGGGAAGAGTATCCAAAACACTGGGGCTGACCTGTTGGGAAAGAATTCTTGTTCACTTCTTGGACTCTGCAGCTTCTTAAATAAAGAAAGGAAAAAAAAGAAGGAAAAAGAAAGAGCAACTGTTAAGTATGTGGGTGCAGCAGTGTGTGTGTGTGTGTGTGTGTGAGAAACAATATATATGTGTGTGGATGTATTTTAAGTCTCAGTGTATATATATATCTCTCTCTTATTTTGTGCATGCACATGCGCGCGCGCGTGTGTGTGTGTGTGCATGCATGCACACATAAGATGTGTACACATGTATGCCAATGTATATGCTCTGAGCATACATGGACTGGTGTGTGTTTGCATGCAAGCATATGCATGCACACATGTACACAAGAATGACTGCACATGTATTATGATATATTTGACTGAACTTGTTAAAAACCTATACCATCAACATATACCAAATAACAAAAAAATAAAACAAAACTAAGAATAATAAAGGAAACTGCTGCAATCCTGTGAAAAAAACACAAAAAAACCACTAATCGCAACTTCTTACACTGTTTCAATCAAGATGCTCAACAGATCACAACCCCAACAACTAGAAAAATAATGGTAATGTTAATTCATAGAATGACTTCCTCTCTAAATAGGGCTCGAAGCATGATGTAAAGCTTGCGCAATCACAGCAAATCTTGATAAATTCCAAAAGCAATGTGTGTTTACAAACACTAAACACACTGAAATTACTTGAATGTCCCTCTCTTTGATTATATCAAAGATTTATGATTGTATCTGTCTTCTACATGCCTTCAAGCTTCCTGCCAATATTGCATGCCATCTTGTGGCCTTGACCTCTGACCTTGAATTTCAATATGGATGGTGCTATCAGCATGGCCTGTTACTATGTCAATCTGGATCTTAAAAAAAAAAAAGGATGTAAGACTCAAGCTTTTTCTATTTTGCTGCTGGTGACCTAAAAAGAACTGTTTGCCTTTCTATCCCACTGGATCCAATTATCTTTCATTAATTTGTTTTGACGACCTTCACCTTTGATCTCTTACTGTTTACCTTCTCAAAAAGGGGGTGGCTGCAGATGTCATTCACCACATACAAGTAATAAATCCAATCCGTCCACGAAAGTTCGAGTGACTAGCATGAGAGACGCACATATCATGTTATACCAAATGTTCACTGTTGTACTTAAAAAAATAAATAAATAAAAAAGTATTTTGTTCTTGTTCATTTCACTTTCCTGAACTAAAAACAACAACAAAAAATCAAATGTAAGCATGTCCATAGAGGTAGGCACTACAAACAAATGACACAAACCAAAGGTGTGGAGTGGGAGCAAGGATCGAGTGAAGGGACGTTTGATTGCAGTGTTTCAATGCATCACAATATCCATAAACCTGAAATCCGTGTCCATGTAGAAATGAAAATTTAGGCTGATCCATCCATCAGCTCTGAACTGAAGCAGACTTCTCATGGTGCCCTGTGTGAAGTCTTTGAATTCTTTGTCTCATGTCTCACAGTTCCCACATCTTTGATGAACCACCAATAACAGTGTTGGGGAAAGTTGGGTTTTTTTCACAAACCTTGAACAACCAACGAATGGTGGCAGACCTTGTGGCGTATAAACCAAAACCCAACTGTCTTCTTCTTCTTCTTCAAGACGAGTAGCGGCAACCAAACTACGGATTTTAGTGCTGCTACTTTGACTTCCCCCCACCCAGACACCTCAACTAAAAGTCCTGAACAGGACTTCGGCTGCTCTCCACTACTCTCACTACACTCCAGGAAAGACGACTCCAACTACGGCTGGGCTTCTTCTACAAGGTGGTTGAGGGTGGTGCCAGCGATCACTCCGAGTGACTTGATCACACCGCAGAAACCAGGACGACGCATCCGCTCCACGAGAGACAAGAGCACATATCTGTCGTGAAACCCTGTGGAGAACTATATTCGAAACAACGATAGATGCTACTGTGTCCCTGAAACAAACACCGACCAGTACCGATACTCATACTTCCCAAAGACAATAATTGAGTGGAACCATCTAGACGATACCATCGTCCACAAAAAGTCAGTGGATAGCTTCAAATCGGCTCTGACAAAAGCCAGAAGCCAGTAACACCAACGCCAGTAAATGGATGTAAAGCGACGTGTTGATCCAGATCCAGATCCACCTGTCCCCTGCTTTTGGCCTCCCAGACAACAACACTACCGCGACACACGATACCGCCATGTGTGAAACAGTTCACAGTTCTTCCCCACATGCAAAGCAAACACAGATGACGTTCCCTTCTTCAAACCCACCGTCCCCAAACGAACGCAACCTGAACCTTGACAGACGCCACAATCAGGCACGATAGTCCGACACAGAGCTGGCGGTTTAGTTCCGTCTGACTGTTATTATGTACTGACTGGCTCCAGTTCCCTAGCTGTAGTGTGCTCAGTGAAAATCAAGTCAGTGGAGAGAACTATCTGATGGACATGATAACGAACAATGGTCCGTTTCTCGTGATAACAGTAATAGGCGTTTCTCGACACTCACTGTGTGTGTGTGTGTGTGTGTGTGTGGAGGGCGGAGAAGGAGGGTGTTGGGGCGTGTGCATTTTTGCAAGTTTTTTTTTCCTTTCAAATGTTCCCAGCAACAAGCGCAGCGCAGACGATAATATATACGGAAATCATACGCACACACACACATCATTTTCACACACACATACTCACACAGACTGTCAATTATTCACACACACACACACACATTTCCACATCAGTTAATCAGGACAGAAAACATCTGCACTCGTTAAAAAAGAAAAAGAAGAAAAAAAGGCAAAGATACACATTGTGGAGATAATGAGCCATCGTGTGAGGTGTTCATGGGAGATAAAGAAAACACACAGACAGACAGACATTCTTGCTGTGGAAGATAAAGGGACAGACACAGACAGACAGACATTCTTCTTGCTGTGGAAGATAAAGGGACAGACACAGACAGGCAGACATTCTTCTTGCTGTGGAAGATAATGGGGCAGACACAGACAGGCAGACAGACATTCTTCTTGCTGTGGAAGATAAAGGGACAGACACAGACAGACATTCTTCTTGCTGTGGAAGATAAAGGGACAGACACAGACAGGCAGACAGACATTCTTCTTGCTGTGGAAGATAAAGGGACAGACACACACAGACAGACATTCTTCTTGCTGTGGAAGATAAAGGGACAGACAGAGACAGGCAGACATGCAAACATTCTTCTTATTGCATGAGACGATCAGAAAGCTTCGATGACACAAAATACACTTCTTTTCACTTGCCTTATATAGAGAGAGTCTGTATCAACTTTGAGAAAAGTCACTGGGGCGCCGCGCACAGAAGAACAGGTCACCAGATTCCTCCAGGTCTGTCAGTCTGTGTGTCCACTCTACTGACCACGAATCGCCGGACTCTTTGATTACGTGTCTTCACCGTTTATCCCAGCGTGTTAGGTTGACACACAGTGTTTATAACAAAGTGTCTCTGCTCTCCTGCTGCCCACCCCTCTGCCCGTCCACTGACCCTACAAGTCCCATGGTCAACACAGCGTTACATGCCGTCAGACTTCAGGTCAAAAATCTGGAGAGCAACAAGTTGTCAGACAAGACAGAAAAAAGAAAGAAAGAAAGCAATGTGTGTGTGTGTGTGTGTGTGTGTGTGTGTGTGTGTGTGTTTGTGCGCGCGTGTATGCATGTCACGGTGCGTGCAGTGTGAGCGTGCGAGTGTGTGTGGTATGGTGGTGGTGGTGTGTGTATATATGTGTGTGTGCGTGCGCGCACACACGTGCGTGACATATGTGGGCATACAGTTATAGCTGGGTATATTCTCTTCAGCTTTAACAACAATAAAAAAAAAAGAAAAAAAAAGAAAGAAGCTAAGCCACGTTTTGGGGCAACTCACTTTCTCCGTTCATCTCTCTCTCTCTCTCTCTCCCTATCTCTCTTTCCCTGCCTCTCTCTCATTCTCTCACGCATTCTCAGTGTTATCAGTGAGGGCAAAGAAAACTAGTTGGCGCTGCAGTGATGGCGACACGGTGCGTTCACAGATACTGTGAATAGTGCGTGACGAGCCTGCATGCCTGCATATGGATTCACAATTTCATTTCCAAATGGATGAATGAAGTTGTACTGTATTGTAACGTTAGCACCCTCAGGACGTGTGTGATAACCCCCACCCCATCCTCTCTCCCTCACCTAATATATCTCTGTGCCCTTAGTGTCATCATGTGACCATCCAACACTTTTCATCTGCTGAATTATTAGTCGTGACGAAGTGTATAGCTCCCATATGAATCGCGACTTGGTGGGTCCGATAACTGAATGGGGAGACGCTGAAACCAACATAGGATATTGGTATACTTCACTTTTTTCAGTTGCGAGTCTACACACACACACACACACACAACCTGTATGGGTTGGCAGTGAATCGAAACTATATATTCAAAACCTCAACCTGAACAGACTGGACTTGTAATTGACCGACCATCGACTTCGTTTCGTTTGATCAGCTACGGGGTCACACAAAACACACATACACACACACACACACACACACACACACACAACCACCACAAAACCTGCATGGGTTGGCACTGAATCGGAAACCATTCAAAACCTCAACCTGGGTACACTGGACTTACACTTATCGAGTGACCATTGACTCTGTTTCGTTTAGTCAGCTACGGGTCACATAACACATACACAAAACAACAACAAAACCTGTATGGGGGTTGGCAATGAATCGGAAACCATTCAAAACCTCAACCTGGACAGACTGGACTTGTTACAAACTGACCATTGATTTCGTTTCGTTTGGTCAGCTACGGGGTCACTCAACACACACACACACACCCAAAACCTGTATGGGTTGCCACTGACTCGGAAACCATTCAAAACCTCAACCTGGACAGACTGGACTTGTAGCTGTCCATTGACTTTGTTTCGGTTTGGTCAGCTATGGGGTCACAAAACACACACACACACGGTGGCTGGACAACAACATTTAGTTTACATGTGAGTCTGGTGGTCTTGGGTCAGTGTAAGGCTTTCCTTTGTTTCTCCAACTCGGGGCGTCCTCCTCTGTATATCTTTTAGTACAGTCAACCGGGTCTGTATTTACAAAACCAACAGGCCACCGACGGGACAGTGTCAACATCAGAGGGCACGGCGACGCAAAGAGAGAGAGAGAGAGAGATGGAGAGTGGGGCGGGGTAATGAGGTGAGAGAGGGAGGAATGAAAGGAGAGGGGGTAGGGGGGGAGGGGAGGGGAGAGAGAGAGAGAGAGAGAGAGAGAGAGACAGACAGACAGACAGACAGAGAGAGAGAGAGAGAGAGAGAGAGAGAGAGGGTGACGTTTCTGTTCGAATCCAAAAGTAGTTGAAAATCCTCCTCTTGTAACACACACACACACGCGAGCCATAGACACTAATATCTAGTGTCTATGCATGAATCAACTCGCGCGTGGCAAAGTAAAATTAATCCAAAGTGTCTGCAGAGAGAGAGAGAGAGAGAGAGAGAGAGAGAGAGAGTGTGTGTGTGTGTGTGTACTACGTGTGCGAGTGTGTGTGTGTGTGTGTGTGTTGATACAAGGACAATAAAAAGACGATGACGGCCAGGGAATGGAGACTGTTGCTGTGTCGTGACAGTTGTGCACAAACAATTAAAGGACAGACAGGAAAGTTAAACAGCGCATTCCAAGCTCTCTGACTTGGATGCGAAAAAAGATACATTGCAACTGCAACCTGTATAAGGCCAGGTTTGTTTTTGAAAATCATCTTAAGAGTTCTGGCAGAAATACAGGCTTGTACATTTGCGAAGTTCTGGATGTTAAACAACAACAACAACAAAAAACACCACCTTCTTATTCAAAAAGGGAGATTATCAAACATCCCCCAAGAAGACCGTATTTGTACAAAGTGTGAACGTAGCGACCTTGGGGACGAGTTCCACTGTGCTCTTTGATTGTTCAACCTTTGAAGAGGGGGAGGGGGTGGGGGTGGGGGGAAGAAGACATTTACCAATTTTTTTTCTAAAAAAACCACCCCAAATGTTTAGAATTCTGTTCTCTATTCAGAAGTACAAACAAATGATTGTTGACCCACCTGATCATATTTCTGAAAATAATGAATAGTCTGATTTAACTCGATAGACCAGGTGCAACTCTCCGAGTCAACATGCTTTCATCTTTATTCAATGCAGTGAATCTCTCCTATTTGCGTTTGGGATAAATGCTTTCTCATTCCATGTACACACTGCACAATTGCTGTATCTCTCGTATGGTACTTTTTTCTTCTTTTCTTTTCTTTCTCAAAAAAAAGTTTGTCATAACTAAGCAGTTGATGTGGCCACTGTAAACTATTATGAGCGCAGTATCAAATGTTATTCATATTCGTATTAATCACATGAAATTTGTAACATTTTCATGTGCTCCCATGGGATTTCCTGACATGAACACATCTTGTCTTGTATTTTAAACAGTTTATTTGGAACATGCCACTATCTACCACAGTTACAGACAGACAGGATAAGAGAAATTTATACGAAGCCCAGCCCCACATACGTACATTTACACTGCTAGAAATCTTGACTAAAAAGATACCGCTACAGATCGATTCCCATAAAACTGAATTAAAACGTCTTATCAGTTGTGGAATTAGGCAGAAAGAATGAACAAATGACCAAATTGTAAATAATAATATCTGAATAATGTCCAACAGAGCTCCCCACATGCGACTCAATAAACATTGACTTTTAAATTGTGAGATAAAATGCCCGGCACACAATTAACAATTCATTACACATAGCTATAAAATAAAATGGACATGCAGTTCCCATTTAACACAAATACACGCGTTTCCGGAATTCTGGGACTAATCGCTCCTCTCAAGATTTTAAGCGTTGCTGTGTGTCAAGTATTACTTCTTATCACAACACACACACACACATGTTACAAGCTCGGCAGAGTTTTATGCGTTAGAAAGGAAGGTGTATGCTGTGTGGGGGGAGATAGAGGAATGCGCTGCAGGCACGGTGAAACGTTTAGTGGTTTTCCCCTGTAAAATGCATCACCACTACACTCTGAGCGGTCCTGAACGTGACGGGAACTGTCAGTGTCTTTTGCTGCACACCTCGTTCGCTGGGACCTTGGGGAAACGATCGATGGCATTGATGGATCATTGGTGCGCACCTGTGTGTGTGTGTGTGTGTGTGTGTGTGTGTGTGTGTGAATGTGTGCGCGCGCGTGCGTGCGTGCGTGCGTGCGTGCGTGCGTGCGTGTGTGTGTGTGTGTGTGTGTGTGTGTGTGTGTCGTGCGCGCACGCATAAGGCATGCGTTATCAAGCTAAGAAATCATGACCACAAACACTGCAAGTGTTCTTCTGCAACAGTTTCAGTTTCAGTAGCTCAAGGAGGCGTCACTGCGTTCGGACAAAACCATATACGCTACACCACATCTGCCAAGCAGATGCCTTCTGCAACAAACATATGAGAAACAAAATTAAGACTTCAAGTGTTCTTCAGTCAACAAACAATGTGTGTCACATGACCATGCAACATTCTCCCTCGTGTCAGGCAGTGACAGATTCCAGGATCTGTATACCGGCCTCGTGTACACAACAGACGACGGTCAAGGACATTGTACAACTGAGAGGGCTATGGCTCGGGATATTATCATGTCACATATAACGTCCACATTCCGCATCAGCAGGAAACTAACCAATCATTTCTGTGGTTCAGAGACCAGAGTGTATGTCTTGGGGGAGAGAAGTATGGTGTTATATGTACTCTCTCTCTCTATCCGAGGGGGTGGGGGAGGTGATCTTATAAACAGAACCCAAATTAAATATGCAAACAAGAAAAGAGCCATACTAAACCCACTCTTTCCACACTTTCCCTTCAATATCACTATATGTCTCTCCCTCCCCCCGCTCTCTCTCTACGCACCCACTCCTCGATCTTTCTTCTCCATCCCTCCCACTCTTTCAAAACTACTGAACTGGAGGAAGAGGAGGAGGAGGAGGAGGAGGAGGAAGAGGATAATAATAATAATAACAACAAGAAGAAAACTTCCACCTTAGCCATCGTCCACACCCCACGGCACAAAAATTCCGCATGACAACCAACCCAACACTCGGATCCCATACACGGCAGATTAACACGCCCACCCTCTCCTCTAATCCTTGCTTTCTCCTGAACTGCTGACACCAAGAGGCGGCAAAGTCTGCTAGTGCTGGTGTTCAGGTGGACGGGTAGTGGGAGTCTGGGAAGAGGGGGGGGGGGGGGGGTGAAGCGAGCCCAGGGGAGAGGAAGGGAAGGGGATGGGGGCGTGGGCGGACTGGTGGGGGTGATTTGCGAGGACACGCAGTGTTTTTTTGTTTTTTTGCGGATAAACTATTTCAATTGTTCGTTCATTTATTTAAAGGTTGACCAGACCAAACAAAAGTGTGTTGATTCACACACAAGGCCATCGTACCATAACATCACACACACACACACACACACACACACACACACACAACACACGCACACAAAGTTTGGAGAAGACATAAAAGACCAGTACATAATCTGTCAGCCGTTGGACTTCTGATCATGTGGTCACCAGCGAAAGGCTTCATTCAAGGTTGCGTTTCGGAATAATGTTGCGTCCTTGGGGAAAGACACTTTACTTCTGATTTTCCTTGCTCCGACCAGGTGTGAAATGGGTTACCTGACTAAGGTTGGGGAAGGTTAACAGACCATGCATTGTTCACACAGACAGGGCTTTCCCAGTCATTAGTTTCGCTTTGTTGGGCTT
>NC_134879.1:34245460-34322960 GCF_041734735.1 Babylonia areolata
GGGAGAGAGAGAGAGAGAGAGAGAGAGAGAGAGAGAGAGATGGCAGATGGGATGGGTAGAGAGAAGGGGAGAGAGAGACTGAGAGAAGGCAGATGGGAGAGAGAGAGATGACAGATGGGATGGAGAGAGAGAGAGAGAGAGACAGAGAGAGATGTCAGATTGGATGGGGAGAGAGAGAGAGAGACAGAGAGAGATGGCAGATGGGATGGGTAGAGAGATGGAGAGAGAGACTGAGAGAAGGCAGATGGGAGAGAGAGAGAGATGGCAGATGGGATGGGGAGAGGGAGGGAGGGAGAGAGAGAGAGAGAGAGAGAGAGAGAGAGAAATGGCATATGGGATGGGGAGAGATAGAGAGAGAGAGAGAGAGAGAGAGAGAGAGATGGCATATGGGATGGGGAGAGATAGATAGATAGATAGATAGATGGAGAGAGAGAGAGAGAGAGAGAGAGAGAGAGATGCTTTTCTATTTCTGTCTTCTTTTGTTTTGTTTTGTTTACTCCACACCAAGGTGTGAACAGGCACCTGAATTCATTCATTTGGAGAAGGTCAAAATGGTGGAAGGAGAGGGTTGGGCTCTGCCTTCTTATGGGTATGAATTCATTACCACGATAGCCATAAAAAGGACCCATACAGGACCCTAATGACAACAGGGAATGACTGATCTGACATGTGTCAGAGAGGTGGAAAGGTCTCCAAAAGAAACTGAACAGTAAGAAGAGAGTTGGGGGTGGGGTGGTGTGTGTGTGGGGGGGTGGGGGGGAGGTGGAGGGGGAGTGGGGGGTGGAGGGGGGGAGGGGGTCAGGGGGGGAGGGGGTCAGAGGGGGGGAAGGTGGGGAGAAGGGTAACTGAGTGCAGTCTGACAATCAGCTCAGTCTCCTCATGACTCAGCAAATCCCCACAGGCAAATCCTCCTCCTCAATGTATGACACATCCAAGGCTACATATTCACGAAATTTGCATCTCAGCCACACTCACCCAAGATACACAGTAACACGCATATACACATGTACACACACTCATACAAACAACACACACATGTTCACACACACACACTAAAACACCTCATCCCCCCACCCCACCCTCCCATCACACACCTCTTAATTCTTCACCATAAAAACAGAGAACACTCCTTAATACTAGTCAACAAAGGAAATTTTCCAAAATCCTATCATTGAAGACTGATTTCTTCACCTTCACCTTCACCTCTCCCGTAGTCTGGGTTCAGACCGTTGGGGCACCGCTGCTGACCTGGCCACCACCCCTCTCCACTCTTCACGGTTTTCTGATTTCCTCAGGGCGTCACCGAGCGTCAAGCCTGTCCACCCCCGGATGTTGTCTTCCCATCTCTTCTTCTGCCGTCCTCTCCTTCTGCCTCCTTGTACGGTGCCTTGCAGGAACGTTTTGGCAAGACCAGATGATCGGGAGATGTGTCCATACCACCTAAGTTTGCGTTTTTTCACTATGGACAGAAGGTCTTCGTAGGGTCCAATACTTTGCTTGATTCTGTTCTTCACTTCCGTGTTAGTGATGTGGTCTCTGTAGGAGATGCCAAGTAGTCTACGAAAGCATCTCATCTCGACAGCTTGGATTCTTCTCTCGATGTCCGCAGTCAGGGTCCAAGTCTCGCAGGCGTAGAGCAATATTGATATAACCAGGGAACGCATCAGTCTGATTTTTGAGCTGAGAGCGATGTTTTTGTTGTTCCAGATGGTGTTCAGCTTGTTGAGTGCCATTGTTGTTTGGGCAATTCTCGAGAGTACTTCTGGTTTAGATCCTTCATCTGACACGATTGCTCCCAGATATTTGAAGCTGTGGACTGTTTTAAGCTTTTCGTCGTTGACTTTGATGTCAATGCTGATGCCGTTGGTGTTGTTAGTCATCAGTTTGGTTTTCTCCGCACTGATTTGCATTCCATACGATGTGGAGGCTTTGTCTCGATGTTTGACCAGGCTTGCCAGTTCTTCTTCTTTCCCAGCCAGTCCATCAATGTCGTCGGCAAAACGTAGGTTTGTGATTGTTCTGCCGCCTATGCTGACTGTTCCTACATGCTCTTCCAGTGCGTCAGTCATTATTCTTTCTAAGAAGATGTTGAAGAGTGTTGGGGAGAGTAGACAGCCTTGTCTCACTCCGACTGTGGTTCTGAACCAGTCCCCAATGCTATTGTTGAGGTAGACGGCGCTGGTGGCTTTGTCATAGAGGTGCTGTATCAGTCTGATCAGGTTGGCGTTGATGTTGTACAGATTCATGGTAGCCCACAAAGCTGCATGCCAGACCCTGTCAAATGCCTTCTTAAAATCAATGAAGACGTGGTAGAGGTCTTGTTGGTGTTGATGGTACCTCTCACATAGCAACCTCAAGTTGAAGATTTGTTCAGTTGTGCTCCTTCCTGGTCTGAAACCTGCCTGTTCTTCAGCAATGATGTTTTCTGCTTGTGGTTTCAGTCTGTTAAGCAGGATCTTCAACATGACTTTGCTGGGATGACTAATCAGGCTGATGGTGCGGTAGTTTTGACACTGCTGGAGATTGCCCT
This sequence comes from Babylonia areolata, assembly GCF_041734735.1. Taxonomy (NCBI): domain Eukaryota; kingdom Metazoa; phylum Mollusca; class Gastropoda; order Neogastropoda; family Buccinidae; genus Babylonia; species Babylonia areolata. The sequence continues at coordinate 34,247,991 of NC_134879.1, forward strand.
TTTTGGGGAGGGTGATGATCAGTGATTGTGTCCACGGTGTGGGCCATTCCCCTGTTTGCCAGATCTTGTTGCAGATTTTCAGTAGCACATCTATCATAACTTCACCCCCTGCTTGGACCAGTTCTGATGGGATGTTGTCCACTCCTGCCGATTTCCCTTTTTTCAGCGATGCTATTGCTGCCTCTATTTCTTCACGGAGTATGGGGTGATTACTGTTATCAGTGGCTGGTGGAACATTCAGTATTGCTGGATCACCTGTGGTCTGTATGTTGTATAGCTCTGAGCAGTATTCTGTCCATCGCTTTAGGATGTCTTGTTCTTCTGTTAGACATTTTCCATCCTTGGTCTGGATGTTGGACATAGTTCTACCTTGCCTTGTGTTGGTAAGTTCTTTCACAACTTGGTAGGCTTTCTTGCTGTTGTTTCTTGTCAGGTTTTCCTCTATGTCCTGGCATTTTCCTTCAATCCAATTCTCCCTTGCCTTCTTCATGCTTCTCTTGATTTCGGTGTTAACTGCTTTGTACTGTTTTGCCCCTTCTTCTTCATTTTTTTTTTTTTTTTTTTTTTTTTTTTTTTTTTTTTTTTTTTTTACTCTTTAAAAAAAAAAAAAAAGAAGAAGAAAGTTTTTGGCTTAATGCTCTGAACAGAAATTGACTAGTGTTATTTCATGTGAACAAATATTAACTGTGTCTGTCCATTGTACTGCCAGCAGATGCAAACATTGTTTCAAAAATCTTTTACAGACAGAAATGTTTTAGAACATGACTTCATAAAAGTATTGACTCCAACAGAGTATTATTAGTTGAAATTTCAAAATCACCAGTACACAGTCATGTTTATGCATTTTTGAAATAGCTGTTTTATCCAAGTTGCTATGTGATTCCTTCCCTTTTTATCTGATATAAGGTTTTAGTTATCAAGTTAAAGACCCAGTTTGCTTCCTTTTCCCTCTCACTCATCTCTCTTTATTCCTTTCTCCCTCATTCTGTCACCACCTCTAGCACCCCCACACCTGGCCTCCCCCCCATTCCCTCCTTTTTTATACTCCTCATTCACATCTCAACTTGTCTAATATCACTTACAGTGAAAAGACGCTAAACTAACGAAAGGACACACAGACACACACACACACTCAAACAACACACACACACACACTGAAATGCAGAACTAACTAACTAATAAACAGGACACCAATCTGACACTATTCCACGGTTTGCTGATGGTTCCAGAACATGCCCCCACCCCATCCCCTCTCTCTTTTACACACACACGGGGAGAGGAGGAGACATGCAGTGCTGCTGACGTGGACTCATCGTGTCTGACACTAGTACAAGTTGTACCTGTGCTGTTTCTTTACCTTGGCAACCTAGGGTACAAGAAAGGGGGAGTGGCTAGCAGCAACAGACCTATCCCACTTGTAGTTGTACCTAACAGCTGACGGACATGGCGTTTCCTTGGTGAGAAGTTCAGTACCATGCCTCATCTGCTTTAAAAGAAAAAGAAAAAAAGAAGCAACAGCACATGCCTAAACTACACATAAACCTAACTTGCAAATCAAACCTTGAGTGCCTTCCCTTGGTTTGTCTAAAACATCATTTTCAAAAGAAATATAAAAAAAAAGAAAGAAGAAGTGAAATAATCAAACAATAAATAAACAAGAACAGCAACCGGGGTCCAATCAAATTCTATGGGAGAGAGAGAGTCATTTGCAGTGCTGGAGTTTTGTTCCCTGTGGACTCATCAGCTGTTTCACCACCAATCAAGGGCAGTGAACCATCTTTCCACACAGCACACCTCATGAGGGAGAAACACCGCTAACAACCGAGTGATGTTCCCTGTCTTTAGGAGAGGAACATCACACTCCAAGGACTTTCCTAAGCTGCCACTGAAGTGTGTTCCAGAGAACAGTTTTATCCTTTTTTGTGTTAATTTGAGGCCTGTACAGAGAGTGAGAGTCATTTCTTGTGACACACTGGCAGCTGTTGTCACTGTCCTTTCTGTTCCATGCGAAATCCACATACATGTTTGAACCAAGTGCTTGTGTGAAAACTGAAGAGAGAGGAAGGAAGAAAGGGAGAGAGGGAGGGAGAGGGAAGGAGATGGACAGAGAGAGAGAGTGAGCGAGAGAGAAAGAGAGAGACAGAGAGAGAGAGAGAGTACAGTGAGAGAAAGAGAAAGAAGGTAAAGGAGAAACAGAGAGAGAGCACAAAAGAGCGACGTTCAGACAGAGAGAGAGAGAGAGAGAGAATCAGAGAACCCATTCCCAGCTCCAGAGACATACGTACCTCCTCCTCCTCCTCCACCTCCTGATCGAAGACGTTCTCCGTGTCCTCTTCAGATGGCGTGTGGCACCCAGGCTCCATGCTGGCCCCTTCGTCCTCGTGCAACGTCTTCTCCTCCCCCTCGTCCTCCTCCTCTTCCTCCGAGCTCCTCAAGGGCCGGCCCCTGGTGCCAATGATGGGCCGCTCAAAGGAGAAGCTGTTGACCTCCACCACCCCAAAGATCTCGTCAATCTGCTGGCGGGCCATCAGCTCTTCCTCCCCGTCCTCCTCCGCCTCGATGGTGTAGGTGCCCGCCTCGCTCACCTTGTCCTCCTGGTCTCCAACACCCACAGGGGACGGTGCCACGGGCAGTGACTGGGGGGCTGCAGGAGGGGCCACAGCAGCTCCGGGTCCTTCTGGCTCTGCACTCTTCCCCTTCACTGGCCTGGGCTGCTTCCCTGCTTTGCCACCAGGGCTTTTTGGGCTAGCGGTGGCACGGGGGCTTCTCGGGGTGCCGGTGCCACCACCAGGACTTTTTCTGTTTGTTGTGGTGGAAGGGCTTTTGTTGTTCATGGGCACTGAGTTTTTGTTGTTGCTGGTGGTGGTGGTGGTGGTGGCCGGGCTTTTGCTGGCCGATTTCTGTCTCTGCACCACAGCCTTGCCGCTGGGCCGGTGGGTCGCGCTGCCACTACCTCCCCCTCGGTGACTGGCCCGGTCATAGTCCCGGGCCTCCTTGTACATGGCGTGCTCCGGGGCTGCTGGGGAGTCACTTCGCTCCAGGTCGGAGCACTCGGAGCGAGGGGAGTCTGTGGCCCCGGCAAACATTCGGTCGATGAGGTAGGCTGTGGGGTCCGAGTACTGGGCCGCCTGCACCGAGGCAGCGATGGCGGCTGCGGAGGGCTGTGGTTTGGGTTTGCTGCTGCTGCTGCCTTTGGTGGTGGCTGGAGCCCGGGAAGTGGACTTGCGGGGTTCCTGAGGCTTCGGTGCTGTGTACAACACCACAGTAACAGGCTTTTTTTTGGGGGGGAAAGTGGAAAGGAACGTCAGCATGGACATAATTCACATTCAGAGCAGGGCTTTTCACTTTCTCCTAAATCACCACTATAGCTCATACACAGGCACATCTATGCACACTCACTCACTCACACACACACACACACAGAGCACATTGTGCATACATGCACACACACACACACACACACTTCACATTGTGTACCTCCTGTGTAACCAAAATAATACTATTTCAACTGGTTGTTCAGGTCCTGTGATAACTTACCCCAATTCTGCTCTGGAAATAATTTTTACCCTCTGCTTGTTCACAGTCCAAGAGACCACACACACACACACACACACACACACACACACACATGCCAAAACAAACTGGTTCACATGTGCACTGAGTAAATCATATACATTGAACATACCAGGATCACTAAACCACACTCATCTTAATCATCAGACATTTCCTTTACAACAGGGGTATAAGCCAGGGGAAACAACTCCACTATATAATCAGGGGATAAACCACACAGACAAACCATTTTTGTTTCTGTTTGTTTTTATTTCACAGATGGTCGTGGTGGGAACAGGAAGTTAGTTATCAGCTAATTTTTCGTTTGTGGTTGAAGATTCTCTTATTCTGGATACACACAAAAGAATGCTTCCTTAATCAGAATCAAAAGTTCCAACTTTCCTTTACAATTCAGTGGTTTCTCACCCACTTTACTCCCTGACTTTCCTCTTACCAGTTTTGCTGTGGACGGTGGTATAGCAAGAAACCACCAAAATATACTTTCAATCGGGAGTATGAAAGATGAGTGATATAGATACTTATGTAGCGCCTATCCTCGGTCGGAGACCAAGCTCAAAGTGCTTTAAAAAACTCGGGAGTCATTTGTGCAACTTCTTCTCCCCGCTTTTTAAAATACATTTTAAAAATTTTATCATCTTACGTTTTTTGTCTGCCTCCTTCTCAGCCTCCCGTGGTCTCTTCTCCCCCTCTCTGCGGTTCTTGGTGGCCGATGTGGGCGTGGTGTCCGAGGCGAAGTCAGCGGACCTGAGGGAGCCAGCCCCTGTGCCCTGACCACTGGAGCGACGTGCGGACCCTGACTTGCCCTTGCTGACCGCCTCGCTCCCCCCTCCTCCACATGCCTCTTCCACTCGCTTCTGTTTGACCGCCGTGACTGGGGACAGTTCCCGTTCCTCCTGGAATGAGGTCATCCACTTTGTCATTTTTATATCAAATTTGTACATAAAAAACAAAAACCCATGCACACAGAGAAACAGGTGAATTGTATAGAAAGGTACAGAAAATGACAGAGGAAGAAGATACAACAGAAAGAAAAAAAAAGGTCATTAACAAACACACTCACATGTAAAAGCAGACACACAAGCACTGCACATACCCACCCACATGCATGACAGCAAACATACACCCCCACATCTAACACCATCACTTTAAACATTGCAACTACACCCACTACAAAGCCAAAAACAGGGTGTCTTAATAATAATACAAAAACCCAAAAGAACCTACTTCCTCTTGGGCAGGGACATTACATGAACATGAACACACATCATTACATACATCAAGCACCAAAGACAAACAAACATGTGCACACACAAACACACACACACACCCATCCCCCTTCCTCCCGAACCCCAATCCCACACAACCAACAGAAGGAGAAGCAGCACATCAGTCAATAAGACAGGGTGGGCAGAACAGAGAAGATCAAGGTGCCTTTGGAGAGAGAGAGCACTGGTTCTCACCGAGTTTTTACAGCTGCTGTCAGAATCCTTCCCCCGGGATGAGGCCTTGTCGGAGGAGCGGGTGTGTGGTGTGTGGGAGGACAGACTGTGACGCAGCTTGCTGGGCACGAACTGGCTGAGGCTGGCCCCATTCTTCAGCTTGGGCTTCTTCTCATCCCCAAACTCCACCGTGAATGACAGACCCGGGTTGCCGCATACCTCTGTGGCTGCTGCACCCGTGCCCACACCCGCAGCTTTCCCCCCCGGGTCGGACTCCTTGTCCACGGACCTACCTCGCACTGAGTCTGGGGAGAGGACCAGACTGTCTTTGGACAGGGAGGAGGAGGTGAGGCTGCGAGCGGGGGTGGTCTTGTCACGGGGCCCCGATGAGGGGGGCTTGTCCCGCTCTGGTGTGGTCGTTCTGTGCGGGATCTCCATGTACACCGGCTTGGAGTCTTTGGCGTGCTGAGGGGGGTGGGGGTGGGGGTGGGGGTGGGCAGCCTTGGCCAGGCCCTGCATCATGGCCAAGCTGGAGGGGCGTGGAGACTTGGCTTCAGGCTTCCTCTGCTGCGGGTGCTCCATGCCTTCCTTGTCTGGAAGAGGTTCATTTATTTGCTGAGGGTCACTGTCATGTTGAGGGTCGTTGTCATGTTGAGGGTCATTATCATGTTACTGAGAGATGGATAAGAATTTATTTTGTTCAGAATTTGATATCGTGTATTTTCACTATCCGGCTGTCAAAGGGTGTGGCTGATATATATATATATATGCCACACCACATCTGCTTTAACAAAAAAACAAAAAAAAACAAAAAAAAAACAAACAGAAAAGAACAGTTGCCTGACCTTCCTTTAAACCCAGCGTGCTGGTCAGGCCATGGAAACCCACCTCAGGTTTGTGTATAACATTAACATGAAATCAAATAAAATAACTGAACAAAATAAACAAATATGTTAATAAATAAAAACTGTAATAAAATGAATCATTTGCAGAAGGCAAAACAAAAATAAAAACAAATAAATTATTATGCAATGTTGTTGACTAAAAAAAAATGTTACTGTATAAAGTTATTTATGAAAACAATAAAACAATTTATGGCCTTCATTTCCAGGACAAACATCAAATTCTGGGCATTGGATACAGACTTCTATTGCCACACGCCCAGAATAAAAAAAAAAAGAAAAGCTAAAAATTTTTCAGCATGTTGCCTGTCTTGAGAGTATGTGTGTGAAGCAATAGGTATTAAATGATTTAACCTTTAATCAGTACACACACACACACATTATCTGCCATTCTCCTGCCACTTTCACACACACACACACACACACACACACACACACACACACACACACACACACCATGACAGAACAAAAATGTGCACAAACACATTTACCACCTGGAAAAATACTCTGCTTTAATCACCTTCCCAATCCTCACAAGTTTTGCACCACTGGCCTCAAATAGCCCACTTTCCCCTCCTGCACTGGGAGGTTGGTATACCATCAGGAACACCACATAACACTGCATTCCAGTCTGACATTCCAGAGAGAGAGAGAGAGAGGGAGAGGGGGAGAGAGAGAGAGAGAGCACAACACCGACACACATCGTTCGTGCATGTGTTCTTTCCATTCCAGACACCACTGGGTAAGAGAAAAAGAAAAGTCTCAAAGCCCTGCCAGTCAGACACATAACCACCAATTGTTTGTTTCTTACAGGGGGTGTAATAAAACACCAGATAAAAAAACAACAACAAAAAACAACTAAAAACTTGGGAGAAAAAAATAAATGGAGTGGGGATGGGGAGATGGAATAGAGAGAGGTGAGAGGTTTGGCTATGTGCTTACACCACAAACATAAAAAGACTTCTAGAAATACCTACTAAGAAATACAGACAGAAAGAAAACATCTGGAAATAAAGCCTAACAACAATAGCAGACAACAGATCAGAATCAGGAAAGAGAAGGTGGGGGGAGGAAGGCGGTGGGTGGTAAGATGAGATAATGGTGAGGAAGGAGGAAGAAAGAGAGACAGGGGGTGGGGGGGGGGGAAGCATGTAGGGTGAGGGAGAGAGAGGGGTGGATAGAGAGGGGCAGAGACAGAGAAGGGGAATAAAGCAAGATGTGGGGAGAAGTGGGGGGCAGGTAGTGGGGGATGGTGAGAGCATGGCAGACAGAGAGAGAGTGGGGGGGGGGGAGGGGGGTAGAATGGGGAAATAGAGAGGGGGTGGGGGTGGCAAGTGGGACATTGGAGAAGAGAAAGACAGGTAGGGAGAGGGAGACAGGTAGGGATGAGGGAGACAGGTAGGGAGAGGGAGACAGGTAGAGAGAGGGAGACGTAGGGAGACAGGCAGGAAGAGGGAGACAGGCAGGGAGAGGGAGACAGGTAGGGTGAGGGAGACAGGTAGGGAGAGGGAGACAGGTAGGGAGACAGCTAGGATGAGGGAGACAGGTAGGGAGAGGGAGACAGCTAGGGAGAGGGAGACAGGCAGGGAGAGGGAGACAGGTAGGGAGAGGGAGACAGGTAGGGAGAGGGAGACAGGCAGGGAGAGGGAGACAGGTAGGGAGAGGGAGACAGGCAGGGAGAGGGAGAAAGGCAGGGAGAGGGAGGCAGGCAGGGAGACAGGCAGGGAGACAGGCAGGGAGAGGGAGACAGGCAGGGAGACAGGCAGGGAGAGGGAGACAGGTAGGGAGAGGGAGACAGGCAGGGAGACAGGTAGGGAGAGGGAGACAGGCAGGGAGAGGGAGAAAGGCAGGGAGAGGGAGGCAGGCAGGGAGACAGGCAGGGAGAGGGAGACAGGCAGGGAGAGGGAGACAGGCAGGGAGAGGGAGGCAGGGAGAGGGAGACAGGCAGGGAGAGGGAGACAGGCAGGGAGAGGGAGACAGTGGAGAGACATATTGGGAGAGGGAGAAAGATGCATGGACAGATATGTGGAGCAAGGTGGGATATGGGGAGAAGTGGGGGACAGGCAGGTTGAGGGAGAGAGAGAGAGAGGGTGGGCAAAGAAGGGTAGAAGAGAGAGAGGGAGGGAGAGGGATTCACTGACACTCTGTAAGCGTGACAACTGGCATTCCCCCAATACGACTAATGACTATCCAAGCAAACGCACGTGGTGAAATGATATGATATGTATGGTTGTGGCAAAGGCATGACTTGCCTCGTGTGTGTGTGTGTGTGTGTGTGTGTGTGTGTGTGTGTGTGTGTGTGTGTGTGTGTCAGGGTGGAGTGTTTGGGGGGGGGGGATGTCGGTGTGTGTCTGTGTCTGTGAGTGTGCGTGCCTATGTATGTGTGCGCGCGCGCGTCTGTGTGTGTCTGTGTATGACGAGCACAGCAAATCGAAACGAACCAAAGCAGACAGACACAGGAGAGAAAAGGGTGGCAGGGAGGGGCTGATTCACTTGAAACAGACAGACAGGAGAGAAAAGGGTGGCAGGGAGGGGCTGATTCACTTGAAACAGACACAGGAGAGAAAAGGGTGGCAGGGAGGGGCTGATTCACTTGAAACAGACAGACACAGGAGAGAAAAGGGTGGCAGGGAGGGGCTGATTCACTTGAAACAGACACAGGAGAGAAAAGGGTGGCAGGGAGGGGCTGATTCACTTGAAACAGACACAGGAGAGAAAAGGGTGGCAGGGAGGGGCTGATTCACTTGAAACAGACAGACACAGGAGAGAAAAGGGTGGCAGGGAGGGGCTGATTCACTTGAAACAGACAGACAGGAGAGAAAAGGGTGGCAGGGAGAGGCTGATTCACTTGAAACAGACACAGGAGAGAAAAGGGTGGCAGGGAGAGGCTGATTCACTTGAAACAGACACAGGAGAGAAAAGGGTGGCAGGGAGGGGCTGATTCACTTGAAACAGACACAGGAGAGAAAAGGGTGGCAGGGAGGGACTGATTCACTTGAAACAGACACAGGAGAGAAAAGGGTGGCAGGGAGGGGCTGATTCACTTGAAACAGACAGACACAGGAGAGAAAAGGGTGGCAGGGAGGGGCTGATTCACTTGAAACAGACAGACACAGGAGAGAAAAGGGTGGCAGGGAGGGGCTGATTCACTTGAAACAGACAGACAGGAGAGAAAAGGGTGGCAGGGAGGGGCTGATTCACTTGAAACAGACAGGACAGAAAAAGGGTGGTAGGGAGGGGCTGATTCACTTGAAACAGACAGACAGGAGAGATAAGGGTGGCAGGGAGGGGCTGATTCACTTGAAACAGACAGACACAGGAGAGAAAAGGGTGGCAGGGAGGGGCTGATTCACTTGAAACAGACAGACACAGGAGAGAAAAGGGTGGCAGGGAGGGACTGATTCACTTGAAACAGACAGACACAGGAGAGAAAAGGGTGGCAGGGAGGGGCTGATTCACTTGAAACAGACAGACACAGGAGAGAAAAGGGTGGCAGGGAGGGGCTGATTCACTTGAGACGTGGATGTATGTCCTCTCCCACCCATATATCCCCACCCGTCAGTCAGTCAGTCAGTCAGTGCAGCTTACCACCTGGGTCCATGTCCTCACCCCACCAGGACGGCTGCCCGTACAGTGGGGTGCCTTTCTTTACTGTCTCCAGCTCTGAAACAAACGCATAATTACAAATATATATAAGTATGGATACTATACACACACACACGCACCCCCCTCTCCCACAACATACACTCCTCCCAACACATACACATACGCAACCCCCCTCCCTCCCCCCAAACACACACATACACGGGTAGAGGTGAAGTAATAGTGCACGAGCATGTGTGTTTGCATTTCTTTGTGTCAATGAGATATGCTGGTGTATAATCTGTATTTGCATCAGATATTTGTTCTTTTAGATTTATTTTCTGTTTCCACTTTTGTTCTTTTTCTGTTGTTGTTGTTCTGATAGTTTGATGCATAAAAAAAAAAAAAAGAAAAAAATGATGCTGATTATTCTATTGGTGTTCCATCATGAACTAAAATTTTCACTTTTCACTTTGACTTACACACACACACGCGCGCGCGCGCATACAAACACAGAGCAAAGTCGGGCCTTTGTTAAATGTGCCGTGCGTACCACCACAAAAATGAAGATAAATCAAGTCTGCGCTGTAACTCACACGCACACTCGCAGTCACACACATTATCACACATCAAAAACACGCGGCACTTCAACGTACGTACGCATCAATGCAAACACACACACACACAGAGCAGGTTTGGTCTTTTATCAAATATGCCGCCGCGCATACCACCACAGAAATGGTGAAGATTAATCAGTCTTCATGAAAGTCACACGCACACTCACAGTCATACACATCATTACACATCATAAACACATGGCACTTCAATGTACGACGCGCGCGCGCGCACGCGCACACACACACACACACACTGCTAGAGGAGGAGGGGGCGCTCACAAAAGCAAACACGAACACAGGGCGACCAAACCCACAGTGGTGGCCCCTTGCCACTATGTCACTGTCACACGTCTACCACTCCCCTTTCACACACACACACACACATATCCACTGTATGTCCTTTGTCAGACGCTTAATTTGATCCTGTTCAACTCTCTCTCTCCTCGCCCCCCTTTATTATTTTTTCCCGTTCTTTCAATGATTTTTTTTTCTACAAGGTACGGTGAAAATAAGCTTGTTTCTCTAAGCCTCATTATAACATTCAAGTTCTATTTCTCGGTCAGTCTCTCTGTCACGAATATATTTTATGAATAGTGAATAAAGAATTAATATATATCTATAGTTATCAGGTTGTAGATTTCCACTATCACCAACCCTTCTCATTTTTAAAAAAAAAACTGTTGCTGTTCCATTTGACTTGTCTCTCTCTAATCTCGGCAATAATAATTATCCGTAATTTTCCCCTGGCTGAAAACAATAGTGAGTAGTGAACACAACAAGGCGTGGACGTTCTCCCCGTCAGTCACACACAGGAGGGGAGGGGAATAAATGTGGATATAAAGCATATACTATTAGGTACCCTTTCCTCTTTCCACCCTCTTCCTGATTTGAGATCTGTCTGTTGAAGGACATTTGACCTTTGACGTGTGGTACAATTCCACCGCCAAGCAACGAGGCAGTTCGCCAAGTGAATCACCACAGAGACCTTTTGTATCTTTTTAAACGCTGTTGTTTTTTTGTACGCGCGCACGCACAACTTTTTCCCCGCGCGCGCTCGCGCGCGTGTGTGTGTGCGCGCGCACGTGCATGCGTGTGTGTACGCGCGCGCATGCGTGTGTGTGTTTGTGTGCGCGAGCACTCGCCCCTCGTTTATTTATTTGATCACCTCGGTGTCATGAAGAAGAAAAACGGTGGTAGATTTCAAACAAGCAGCATCGGTTCGCCTCAACTGATCAAGTCATGCGCGGCAGATCTATGTAAATCCACATCGACACGGATGAGATTACAACAGGATTAGCTGCCTTTCTCTTTTCGGCCGCTCGGAGCCCACGCAGGGCAGGCAAACTTTTGATGGCGAGCAGCCAGCCATTCCAGCCAAACCGGCTGACTATCAAAGCACGGTAATCCCGCCACAGGTGTGTGCTCCGTCTCTGAATCAGCTGTTAGGGGCGTCACGCCACGCACAGCGGCCGGAAAGAAGACCTCCACTGCATGCTGGCCACTGCCTTTCTTTTGTGCTAATTTAGATGGTGACTGGTAAGAGTTGTAAGGGTATGTGGATCTAACAACGACAATAATGGTACTAGTACTACTGCTGCTGCTGCTGCTACAACTAATGAGGAAGATGGTGGTGCGAGTGAAGCAATTATACAGCGTCCACCTCCAATAATGATGACAATACCAACAATAACAAATACTACTACTACCAACAAAAACACAATACTACTACTAATGCTCATAACTGTGAAATGTTCATCAGTACAATATCCAAATTCAATCGAAGCTCAAGCAGTCCTACAACTGAGTGCAGCGCGTTTTGATTCAATAATCTGCTGGCAGCTTGCCATTCCTTTCAAGTGAAACACTGGTGAATGTAGAAGTGTGTGTGGCTGGCTGCCACTGTTAACCATTTCCTGTAATTAATTCGCAGACTATATGCTTCAGTTGCAGGCGCATACGCGTGGACAAACACACTATACACACGCACACGAAGTTAGATTGACATTTATATATAATTATTCAAATGGTACTGGTAGATTAAGGTAAATAAATGTTTACACAGGTAGACAGACATACAGATTATATATACAAAGATGGAATGACTACATAGACATAGATAGGTAGAGAAGACAGATGGATACTGACTGACTAGATAGAGAAACTGCCAGCCAGACACGGCAGATTAATAAACAGATCAACAAATATAAAGAGACAGAGACAGATACATAAAACGGACAAATGGACAGACAGACATGCATACATACAGATTTACTAGACAAAAAGTCCTGACAGTGTGGCTAAGTGGCAACTATTCGGCTGAGAACTTCCCCGGCCAGACCCCCTTCCCTGTCCCGGACGATCTATATCTACAGGAACTAAGTGTCGGAACGGGTCTCAGTTGACTGCTCGTTGCCATCAGCTGACGCCGTCAATGAGGGACTCACACTGACGGGTTTAGTTGTACAGGTCAATGGACTCTTGACTGCTCTGAACGACAAGGAAACCGCTCTGCTTCAACTAACACACTCTCGCCGGCTCCCATACCACTTTATTTGATTTGTGTGGTCTGTCTGCTGCATTCCTCACCCCATCCCCTTCCTCTCTTCCCTCCTTCCCCGGTTACGCCCAAAACGGGGACACGCTGACTTCAACAAATACGGGTCACACATACACACACCTCTGCACCGAACACAAACAATACCACTGACCAGCATACCAGGAAAGTGATTTAGCCTCAACAACCATGACAGAGTTACTCAACAAAACTGGCCGGGTAAAATTGCACTTTAACATCCTGAATTCAGGAATTTTGGATGCTAAAGTGTAATTCATTCCGTCCGACTTTAGAATCCTGAATTCAGCTCCTGGAATTTAGGATGCTGAAGTGCGACATTACCCAAGACTGATGTGGGTAGTGTCATGGAATAAAAACAAAAACAAAGAACAACAATCAAACAATTAATGTAAAAACACGCAGCAGTTCCCTACCGGAGGATACAACCGACGACGTCTGCATTCCACCCCGCGACAAGTCGCCGACAGACACAGAAAGCACTTTGCGGCGCATCCACCCTGGATAAGAAGAATAATGCAGCCCACCCAGAACTTCGGGGAAGGGAGGTGAGGGTGTGTGTGTGGGGGGGGGGGGGGGGGGGGGGGGGGGGGGGGGAGAAGGGGAGTGGGAGGGGGGGGGTGTGCAAGAACTTGGGGAAATCCCTCCTCGTAATCCACAGACCGGCACCAAATGTAGAAAAAAAAAACAAGAAAACAAGAAAAGAAAAAAATAAACCTGCTTGATGCCAAAAACCACCACTCCTTAGAGCAAGCAACACACTTGTTTTTGCCGCGTTGCCCCCCTACCCTTCACCGTTGCTGCAATGACTGTGTGCTGCTGGCAGGTTGTTGTATTGGCTGCTTCATACGGATGTCAAGAACGCTTCGAGGACGCGCAAGGCCGCTTAATTCTGTTCAGTTGCTGATCACACCACCGCACGGATTTGAAAATAAAACTTCTGCGGAAGGTAGGTTCGGTTCTCTCCGGGCCTCAAAATTCATAGACTAAAAACACAATAAATTTGTTTTAAACGTAAAACAATAAAACAACGCGCGTCCAGTTCTCTCACAGATCGGCGCACTGACAACTACGGAAATAACTGTTGGGAACTACCGGGGTACACAAAACACACGACACATAGTAACATACTGCTTGTCACTGCCAACACTGGGAGAGCTCAGTCATTGATGATAATTACGCAGCACAACACGGGCTGACCACGAAGGCCAGCAGTGAGTTAAACAAGCGTGGCAGCACACACAGTCACAGAGAGATTGGAGACACAGATCGTGATTTGTGTTGTAGGACGTACGGGCTTGTAGGGCTTATTCTAACAAACATCTCTCACTTTTTCTCTCTCTCTCTCTGACCCGCTGACGCCAGCATTGTACAGGCGATGTCTGACTAGCTGCAGAGAACAGTCTCCGGCCCGCCGCGACACAGGGCTTCCCTCATCCATCCCTACGTTGTGTGTGTGTGTGTGTGCGCGTGCAGTTAGGCTGGAAGCAGTCTGCTATGTCTGGCATGCCCCCAAAGTGACGAGTGGGGTGATTGCACGGCATCAGTGGTGGTGGTGGTGGTTGTCTACTTCTTCGTCTTGTGTGTGTGTGTGTGTGCGTGTGTGTGTGTGTGTGTGTGTGTGAGAGAGAGAGAGAGAGAGAGAGAGCTAGTTCATGCACAGGCCCGCGTATTATATGGTGGGCAGGTGACATCAGAGAGAGAGAGAGAGAAGACGAAAATAGAAATAAATCAGTCTCAGCTCCCCCTTTCTCCTACAACTCCAACCCTCTCCGTGCAATGCCCCAAAGCGCATATTATAACAACAGACACAATAACTATCCCTGACAAACACCCTCTTCATCATTTTGTGCGAGTCCCCCGATCTTGTTACAACAAATTGTGTACCACACACACACACTGACACACACACACACACACACGCGGAGCGCCATCACAACAACAAAAAGCACGACAGTGATGACAATGAATGATACTGGAGCAGCCTCCGATTGAAACACACACACACACACACACACACACACACTGTGAGACACACAAACAGTCACACGGCACACACACACATACACACACTGAGACCCAAACACATACACACATACTAAGTAACATAAACACCACACACTGTCACTGACACACACATACACAGAGTGACACAAACACCACACTCTGTCACACACACACACACACACACACACACAAGAAGCGACTTGTGGTAGTGACTGTACGGCTGCTGACGCCGTTCCCTTCGCCAAAAAAAGTCACCAGGGAACCTTGAGAGCCCCTGATGAGTCACGCCCCCTCCCCTCCCCCAGTCCCTCTCTCCCACAGGGGCAAAGGGACCACCTCTTTGTTTGGGACAGGCCCATGGCACTGTCCTCACCTCATCATACACGGTACAAAGACAGCGTTGCAACGATCGATGAGGATGCAGGCTTCAAAATATAATACCTTTACCATGTTCACCTAACAATACAAGCCCACGCATCACAAAGACACACACCAGAGCAAGCCTGTTCTCTCTCTCTCTCTCCCCCGACGCACACATACACAAACGCACACACACGCATACATTACAAACAGATATCCTCACACAAACAAGGAAAATGGTAAAGTGTGCATGTACATGCTCTTTCATAAATACACTTCTGGTGCTGAAATCTAAACATGTATCAGCTATACAAATGAAAAATGTGAAAATCGACAAAAGACAGAATGGTGATTATACACCTAGATACTGTTTTTCATGCAGTGAAATCGTTTTTCAGCATATTGTTAATAGCAGCAGGTATGGAAAATATGCAGTCTGAAGTCTGAATCCCGTCAGCAAGTATGTTGATCCATTAAGAAAAAAAGAAAAGAAAAAAAAAAAAAGGGGGACAAGGGCATCACCACTTTGGGACAGACCTCTGCGCGCGGGCCTTGTCCTCATCAAACACAGCACAAAGACTGCCACAGGACGATCGATGGAGTTGTAGGCTATGTGTCTACATAATATAAAAATTCATCATGCACGCCCAACAATACAAACCCAGGCAATCACACACACACACACACACACACACACACACACACGCGCGCACACACACACACGCACGCACGCACGCACACCGCATCAGTGTACACACCCACACCAAAGGACGCTTGTTCACTCTCACGCACACGCACACATACACACGCGCGCGCGCAAGCACACCGGCATTAACAGCCAATAGTGCCCACACAAACTTGGACAAGGGGATCACATCTTCAAGTTGTACGGGGCAGACCTGCTGCATCAGTACATGGCATTGTCCTCATCATACACAGTATAAAAACAACATTGGGACGATCGGTAAGGATGCAGGCTTTACAGTGTACCTCAAACAATAATTTATCATGCACACCCAACAATACAAGCCTACATATCATATCACACACGCAAACACGCGCGCGCGCGCGCTCGCGAAAAAAAAAAAAAATTTCTCTGTCAGTCTCTCTCACAAACGCACACCACACACAGACATTCACGCACACACAAACACACACACGAACACACACACATGTACGCACATACTTATACATACAAATGTCCCGATGCATGATTGCAAACTTGTCCAAAATTCCATAAACGTGAGAGGTCACTTTGGAGGAAAAAAGCAAAATAACTTGGCAAACAGGTTGGGATTCATCGTGACCTGACCTTTATAAACGTGTGAACAGACAGAAGTCTGTGCCTTCCCCATCTTATGTATCTGTGTTTGGGAGTGTGTGTGTGTGTGTGTGTGTGTGTGTGTGTGTGTGTGTGTGTGTGTGTGTGTTTGGATGTGTGTGTGTGTGTGTGTGTGCGCGTGCGTATGTGTTCCCGTGCAAGCATGCATGCCGTGCGTATGTGTGCACGCGCGCGCGCGCGCGCGCGCGTGTGTGTGTGTGTGTGTGTGTGTGTGTGTGTGTACAAGCGAGCACACGTGCGTGTCCGACGGAGTATGTATGCCCGCCACACGGAGTATACATTTTTCTACTTTACAAAAAGTGACACCGATTTTCTGCATAAGTATTTTAAGAAACCAAAAATAAACAAACAGAACAAAAAAGAGTGGAATAAAGAAAGAGGCAAAAAAACCAAAACCAAAACAAACCAAACCAAACCAAAACAAACAAAAAAACAACAACAAAAAACAAAACAACAACAACAAAAACAGGCGCTGAGGAATGCGAGCTTGGTTTATTTGTGTGCAGTTATTCACCAAACCACTCACCATTCCTGAAAACATCACTGTTATTATTTGTTGTTTTTTCTTCTCTCTCTCTCTCTGCCGTGCCAGCCACTTAAAAACCCTGCATCCTGCTTGCCTTCCCTCTTTCTCCGCCCCCTCCCCTTTCCCCAACACCCCCCTCTCCAAGTTTTCCGCTGTTTGATATAACCGTTCTTTGTGTGTGTGTGTGTGTGTGTGTGTGTGTGTGTGTGTGTGTGTGTGTGTGTGTGTGTGCTTGTGATGCGTGGAGAACGGCAGAACACTGACGCATTTCAAATACTATCTGTGACATGGAGACAGGTCTTTTCTAGGTCGTATCAAAGCGCTGACTGTACCACCACCGGTTAGTCTTCAACCCAACTGTCCATAAACCAACGGCTCTGCTAACGACTGAACACGAACAAGGTGTGCCACCATCACAACTCCTGGCAAAAAAAAACAACAACAGCCACTGCTGTTCAGAGCTCTTAAGTTTAACCCCTTGACCGCCGCCGGCTGCTGACAAGAAGTTCGTCAATGAAGGGCTGTCATCTCACAGAGATAAGACAGGACGTCAGGAACCAATCTTCAGTTGGTTTTCTTCCTCTTTGGATTCTGTTACCTTCCGTCAGAAAAAAAAGGAAAAAAAAAGAAAGAAAGAAAAAAAATCAGTCAAGCTATCAAAAAGTAAACACAAGGTAGGAATTGCGGTTGAATCTGATGCCATACTGATAGCTTACTATGTTTCAGCAGTCGAGGGGTTAATCAACGAACGAAACGAGACAGGCACACACTTCCGGCCAAAAACAAACACACACACACACACACACACAGAGCTTGCCAAGCGAGCGGATGCAGACCGCGCTAAAACGACTTCACACTGAACTTCTCTCTCAACTTTTGTTTCAACTGTTTTCCCCAGCACTCCAAGGTTGCTCAGGCCATTTCTCTTTGCTCGATAATGGCAATTTGGCCGAACAATTACTGCGTCTACCTCTTTTGTTTATTAGGGTGATCAAAATTTAATGTTGGGATTTCCAGGAACACTGCGGACATTATCTGCAGACTTGAAACACCGACCAGCGCTCTTTCTAGAGCTTGCTACTCAACCCTCTGACAACTGAAGGTGTCAGAAAGGTGTCATCCCGATTCGCCTATCACCGAATTGGTGATCCCTACTGATTCGTCTATTCCCAGTTCACCTGTGTACTCAGTTGCTGCGTGTGTGCGCGCGTGAGTGTCTGTGAGAGAGAGAGAGAGAGAGAGAGAGACCGGGATGGAGACTGCGGCTGAGTTGGCGAAACGGGAATGGCGGGTAGGCGAAACAGGGACAAAAGAGTCAAAGAAGCAATTTGGGGTGGCGGCGCGGTCAGAGCAGGCGAAACGGGAACAGGCGATTGGGGCCTGCTCCTTTAGAAGAGAGAAAGAACCACTGTGCTGCTGACTGAAGGTTAGAGATGGCAGGCAGACTATGTGTTTTGGGAAACGTGGCCTTTCCGCCTACGTCATCGATTAGATTACGTCCCTTGCCACACGCTGTTCAGATACATGGGCAGAGGGGCCTGTGGTATAGATTTGCAACCAAGTCGAATTTGCATCGGTTGTCTGTTGCGTGCGCGCGTGCGTGCGTGCGTGTGCGTGCGTGTGTGGCCGCGTGTGTGTGTGCGTGCGTGTAGGTGTGTAGACTATGTATGTGCGTGTGTGTGTGCGCGCGCATGTGTGTGTGTGTGTGTGTGTGTGTGTATGTGTATGGATGCGGAGAAGTGCCTGGTTGTGCTGCCACAGAAACAGCCAGGACATGAGCGTGCCAAAAAATCGACAAACAGGTCGAATGTTGCCGAAGTTCTAGTTGCCTTCTCTCTCTCTCTCTGTCTCTCTCCTCGTCCACAGGGGACCAAACTGCAGTCATGCCAGGCATAACACATGGCTCTTTCCATCAGAATTCAAATGGCCTCCAGTTGCTGTCTTCGTGGGGTTACTCCCCACCCTAACTTTTTTTTCCCTCTCAGTAATCCCTTTAAAAAATCGTTTTCAGACAGAAGAGTTCCTTTCCTGTACTTACTTTCATCGACTATCATGTACTTCTTTTTTTTTTTCTTTTGTTTTTTCGCGCGCACTGACGTGTGTGTGTGTGTTGGGGGGGGGGGGGATGATGCACCGCACATTGCAACACACTCATAACAAAACTTAAACCACCGAGCTCTAATTCAAAAACACAAAGGCTTTGTATCTAGAGCTTAATGGCTCCAACTCATCATTCACTAACCGAAGAGCTGTATAAAAACACACACACATACACATACACCCCCCCCTCCCCCCGCCCCGCCCCCTCTATCTATCCATCTAGCCACCTATCTATTGAGTCGCCAAGGTGGCCAAGCCTCACTCAGTCGTTTGTTGCAAACGCAGACTCTTTTCACGGTTCACCCGCTCGGCATGCACGTTCAGGTGTTCATTCTCAGAGCAATAAGGAGGGGGAGGGGGTGGTGGTGGGGGGGCGTGTAAAGGGTAAGGAGCCAGAAAGCGCGGCGGGGGTGGGGGAGAGGAGTGTTGGGGCATGTGGATACAGGATGGGGGTGGGGGTGGAGGTGGTCTCAGGTGAGAAGGTAGGTAGGGAAAGTTGTTCGGAGGGTGAGGTGGGGGGAGAAGGGAGGGAGAATAGGGGAATCGAGTTTAAGAGCCAGGTAAATCAGTTTCAGGGGGAAAAGTCGGCAATATGTATGTGTGTGTGTGTGTGTGTGTGTGTGTGTGTGTGTGTGTGTGCGCGCGTGTGTGCAAGCGCGTGCGTGCGTGCGTGTGTGTATGTGTGCGCGCGTGCGAGTGTGTGTGCAAACGTGTACATGCAAGCTAGCGTGTGTGTGTACATGTATGTATGTGTGTGTGTGTGTGTGTGTGTGTGTGTGTGTGTGTGTGTGTGTGCGCACGTGTGTATATGGGTGCATACGCTGACGTGTGTATGCGTGTCTGATGCGAGAAGGGAGTAGAGGTGAAAGTGGTGTGTGGATATATATAAATCTTGCCAGCCTAAAAGCCACCGACAAGCTGAGCATTCCTGTCTGGCAATGAAGCATTCACAACACCACGGGGGAGGAAGCGGCTGGGGCAGAATTTGAGTTTGCAGCCTTTGAAACCATCAATGAGAAGGAAAGTACCCCTTCAAACGAAAGGTGTATACCTCTACTGCATTGCTTTGAGCGTTTCTCAACTTGTGGGTAAGAAAATATGCACACAGTCACCACCTGACTGTAAAATAAAGAAGTAAAATAAAACAAATATAAAAATACAAACAAACTATAAAGAAGGAAAATAAAACAACTCTAAAAAATACATTAACTATATAGGTATGAAGAACAGCACACTACGAAGCGAGCAACAACAAAAGAAAAAGGGAAAATCAAGAAAATAAAACAAACTTCTGAAGCAAAAAGTTTCGTGTTTTGAAAGGTGTTTGCGTCTGATGATGTTTTCTGGGGTGTGTGGGTTGGAGGGAGGGAGGACGGGTGGGCGTTAGAGTGATTCCACTAATGTCAACTGAAGAATCTGTGAACATTTTTTTATGTTAAAAATTTCGATCAATATGTTCTATTGTGACTTGAAATACTTTCACCACTTATGAATAGGACTCTTCTGATATCGTTCTCTAGAATGTTCTGCATATCAATGAATTAATAAAATTAAAACCAAAAAACAACAAATCTATCTATGTAAATTTGGTTTCCTTTTCTTTGACAAAAATCTTTAATAATGGCATGAGTTAAACGTATGTCTATGAGCACAATTCTGTACCAACATCAATCATCCAAAGCATCAAATTCAAATGCTGAACTGCATGGAATCCTTCAGTTCTGCTTGGTCTGCGTTTACAGAACGCTGACTCACGATGCAGGAAAAAATAATAATAAAATAGAAATAAAAACAAAACATTCTAATTGGATAACATGCGCATGTTCTCTCTGCAGCTCCCTCGCTGCTTAAAAAACAAAACAAAACACACACACACACACTCACACACACAAACACAAAACAAAAAACCAGTGGCATGCTGAAAATGTCTGCAGGGGCAAGATAAGACATGCGGGAAGGAGGAATAGCGTAGAAGATAAAAGCGGACACGAGGCTTCTGAACACTGGTTCCAAGTCAACTCTGTTATCATGTACAATTGTAGGAGTGAAAAAAAAAGGGAGGGGGAAGGACTTGGGGGTGGTGGTGGGGGGGGGTGTTGGATGGAGGTTTCGGGGTGACGAGGAAACAACACACATGCGGATTTTACAACTCCTAAAGCCTCAGCAGGGCCTGAAGTAGAAAACGAACAAAAAAAAAAAAAAAAAAAAAAAAAAAAAAAAAAAAAAAAAAAAAAAGGAGGATGAAGAGAAAGAGTTAGAGGCAGAAAGAAATCTAACAGCACTTGAAGAAATCCAAGACGACGAGGAAGACAAAATAGAAGACGAATAAGATGAAGGAAGGAAGGAAGGAAGGAAGGAAGGAAGGAAGGAAGGAATGAGAAATAGACTGAACAGCAAACCAGCAAGATTGAACATCGCAAGAATATTCACTCGCGTCCATGGACATGAATGAAGACCCAACATCCTTCTACGGCGAACACTCAAAGACACTGTATCTGACGTGTGTGGGGACAAAAAAGTCGAACATTTTCATCTGTACACAATTCAGTGCAGAACTCAGGAGCCAAATACGTTCACAAAACACAGCCAAGCCAGTTGTAAAGAAAACATGTGAACAACAATGTCCCTGCAACACAGGTACATAAGGGAGGGAGAAAAACCCTCTCCGTCTACGTTCGCCGCGAACCTACGGAGGACGCATTTTGGGGAACTTAGTTCTGACACACACTCAAGAGTAAGTGGAATTGAGCTTAACGGCCTAGAGATGGCATAAAATTTAAGTTCAAATCTCAGTGAAAGTTTGCTAGATTTTTTGTTCTTCACTGACAAATCTCTTTTTAGCACCAATATAGTCCTTCCAATTACACTTGGATCGGACAAGCAGTTCTGCTAGCAGCAATGATTTTGCATGCATCGGCACTGATCTCTCGGACCTTTCAACTGCTTGTGAACATCTTGAAAGGTGTCTAGATAGGGGTGCGATAATGGTGGCCTCTGCTTGCGTGCCATTGTTACACAGGGCAGCCGTTAAAAGAAACGCCATTAACCCCTTGACTGCTGAACCTAGGTAAAATGAGGTAAATGTGACATGGGTTTTAAGTGCAGTTACTACTTTTTTGTGTGCCGATCGAAGTTATGATTGGCTGCTGAATAAAAGGAATCCCAAGACGAAGACATTCAGAGTGGTTTGTGACTTGTAAGCTCTTTCTTACCTCAGTGAGGTGAAAGCCTTTCAAACTCGTCAGCAGCAGTAAAGGGGTTAATGGGGGAAAAATGCATTCCGACCATTAACAACAGCTTCTGGGGTGCTCCTGTTTCCGTCAAACATGAGACCTGCCAGTCATTTAAAGCTGGAAATCACCATGGAAAGACACAATGGTGAAATTCCAAGAACTGGTATAAGGTGATTCTGTCCGCTCCACCCACCCACCCCCTTAAAAAAAAAAAAAAAAAAGATTTATGATCAAACCAGCCGTGAAATGGCCCCCAGCGATCGGCTGAGCTACAAGCAACATGATCTTATTTCCATGATCACTTGATCCTTTGTAAACCACGCGTGCTGGAATCCAGACGTTTGTTTTGTTTGGGTGGCACACTGCAATGAAGAATGACGCTTGCTGTCCCACATTCTACCGGGAGTAGGAAGGAACACACGGTTGCGTGGCTAGGTTTTCCCTTGCTGGAGGTTTCACCCCCTGTGTTTCGGGTTAAGCACGTGCGAAGGATACCGCAAGCAAACAGCTTCCTCGCCTCACCGTAACTGAGACAGGACGACTTCACCAGTCACGTCCGGGACAAACCCCAACAATGCAAACATCCGCTGTCTTCATCCAAACCCTGAATACTTTCAGCCAGGTTGTCCATGTACTAGTTTTCATGGAGTGAGCAGACTTGTGGATAGAAAGAGAGAGAATGTGTGTGTGTATGTGTGAGTGTATGCGCGCGCGTGCGCGTGTGGCAAGCGTGTATGAGCGATCGATCGAATCTCGAACTGCACACCGTGCGTGCATTGGCCACTCTCGCCCACTTTCGTGGCCACATACGAACCGCTGAGTGGCGAGTGCATTACCTTTGGCGTGGGTACCTTTCATGGTGTGATGAACCATACTGAGCCGCACGCTATCTCCTTCAAGGACTTCCAAGACTCCACGCGGACACACGGACCATTGAGTCCTCAGTCAACAGGGCCATATCCAAAGCAAACACCATCCACGTGTATCGGCAATCTTTGGAATGCAGTGCTTTGCCGTAGTTTGCTGACCTCGATCGTCACTGTGGCTGACATTAAGTTGTAGAGTTAGTTTCGTCGATCGTTTCAAGACTAACACTGCTGAGTCATGCTGAGTACACAAAACTCTGCAACTCCATTCTCTCTCTACTTTCTTTCTTTCATGTCTTATTTTTTGAAAATAATAAACATAACATGACATATGAAGATGATGGAATTTTAGAAGCGGTTTGAAAATCGGAAAAATACAGGTAAGAGATGAAGATTTTGGAATTAAAAAAAAAAGTTGTTTGAAAATAGAACATCAAGAACTATTGACACGTAAACTCACACACACACGAACACACACACACACACACACACACACACCTGCCGAACCCCTGTTGTCCTCCATGCATCGGCGAAAAATACTCATTTCTGAGTCACAATTTGGCCAACGTGACTCAACAGTTCCAAATCAACACTGAACTGGCCAGAAAGAACGACCAGTCACAAAATATTTCAGCATTTTATTTTCACCGAAACAAAGATACGCCATAATGATTTAACCCCAGATTCTTAGCAATGTTGACGCTCATTGGCGAAATGGCTGTTAGTTCCGGTTTGCGGTACCTGTCTCAACTGTGGATAATATAATGTTAACTTATCATTTTAACCCCTGATGTTTATTTCAAGCTTGGGTGTTATTTTCACTTGGTTGTTATATATACTTAGGATGTAGCTGCGGTTCACTAGGTGTGGCGCGCCTACACTGTTTGGAAATGAGAAGTTACTTGGCTGAGCTTCGTAGTGTCTCTTTCCTTTTCCCTCCTCAGTCTCTCTTTCTGTATCTCCATCTTTCTCACGGTGGAGATTCGAAATCTCACAATACTATCCCTCGCCCCCTCCCTAGCCCCCACCCCTCTCTCTCTCTTTCACTCACTTTTTCTGTTGGTGGAGCTTCACTGCTATATCCCCTCTCTCTCTCCCCCTCACACACACACACACACGAGGTGGCAGAGCACAATGTGCCGAGTTCCGAACATTACATACAACACTTTCAGTCCCGCCATCAACACCGCCGCTGCCCAAAATAGCTGCCTTCAAAAAAGACAGGTGCTTTGATGAGCTGATGAGCAAGCACGTTATCTGATGGAGCAGACTCTTTCTAGACTTCCCACACAACAGCAGTTCACGTGAGGCCCAAGCAGGTTTCTGGCTTTCACTCGACAAGCCCGTAACAACGATCATCAGATTCCCATCTCTGAGGTGTTTTATTTATTGCTGATGAGAAGACAGGGCAAGCAAGCGAGCGAGCGAGCGAGAGAGAGAGAAACACACACACATGAGGAGAACGGTTGGGGCGGTGTTGGCCACAGAACTAATCGATCACCACGCAGTAAAACAGCAAACACTAAACGAAAATAAAAAGTGTGCGCGCGAGTGTTTGTGCGTTTGTACACGTGCGTGCGTGCGCGCTCGTGTGTGGGTGGGAGGGTGGGGTGTTCGTGTGTGCATTTATTTTTGTCTGGCAAGTGTATGTTTAATTTTCTTGTAAAGCTGTTTGCGATGTTAGAATGCGCGATATAAACATACCATTATCATTATGTTACAAAAGCGGGCTCCCACATCAGATATGACCCACGATTAAATCGCTTATCCAGAAGCACGACGAATATAAGTTCGGGCCTTAGGGACCACCGATATGTATACCAGTGTCCATTCACCTCGATGTCATGGACCATACCTACGCCGACAGGGGTTCCACTTTCAGTGAGGGAAGGGAAGGGGTGAAGATGGGGGAGCAGGGGATGGGGCCGTCAAGTTGAGTTTAACGACCTGTTGGCTAATGCCCTGAAAGTCAAGCTGTTCAGAACTTTGTCTCGGTTCGCTGAAGGTTGCATTATTCGGCGAGTGGGAGTGTTTGTCCGGGTGGGAGGTCCATCTGGCGTTTCCAGGGACCGAGTTGTCCTGGCTGTCAAATGAGGGGCGACGTTACAAGGGCGGAAGGGTGGTTGTGAAGTCTGGACTTTTTTTTTCAGGTGGTGGTGGTTGTGGGAGTCTTGGCTGTCTGAAGACGGGTGAAGTCCTGGTTGGTCTTCTGGGATTTCGGGTGAATCTTGGTTGTCTAAAGAGGGGTGAATTTCTGACTGTTCTTCGGGTGTCCATGGAGTGGGAGGTGAGTGGTGGCGTTAGTGGGAGTCTTGGCTGTCTGAAAGCAAGGGTGAAGTCCGGGTTGTTCTGGCATTTCGGGGGAAGTCTCGGTTGCCTGTAGTTCTGGCATTCCGAAGGGAAGTCCTGGGAAATGGGGCCTTGCAATGGTGAGAAGCAGACAGGCCTTCACCTGTTCTCCCACTCCCCGTCACTGCAACTCTAGACATTCGACAAACACTTTCAACCTTGAACCGGACCCCACGCTGATGATATCTGAAGCATGGCTTGTCCAACCTGAACTGTCACTACAACATGCTCGAAATGGAAGGTTCCGGTATACCACTGGATCGCAGTGCCCCCCCCCCCCCCCCCCCCCCTCTCTCTCTCTTTCTCTGTCTACCTCTGTAGATTGTAAATAATCTTTAAAGTACATGTAAACAAGGAGGCGGCGCCTATCTTTCCCTCTCTGACACAACGATAATATTGTGTCAACAGGCTGATATACCGAATTAAGAGTTACCACATTTTCCCCACCCTCCTTCACGCTGGCTCTCACCGATGCTGCTCACACACAAACATACACGTAGTACGAGCACACACACACACACACACACACAAACAAACTGACCAACAATCCATAATTACTCCCTCCCTTAACCTTTCTCCCTCATCATATTCTTCTCCTCTAAAACCAAAAACGTGTACTAGGAGTAAAAAAATATATCTCAGCGTCCAAAACCACTTTCTCCAACACTGTCCTCTACCTTCCCACCAACATTACCCCAACCACATACCCCAAAAGCAAACGTGGAGTAGTGGCGCAGTGGTTACGAGTCAGTCCAGGAAGCGAAAAATCGGAGTATTCGTCGAATTTTCTACCACTCCACTGGCCACAGAGAAGTGGTTTGGAAGTCAGTCATTCGGGTGGGACGTCCCAACTACAACATGCGCTTAGCGCACGAATGATGGACGCCTAAAGGCAGCTGGTCTCTGACCGAAGATACGCATTATATTGACTGGTATGGATACATACACAGCGCCTTTCCTTGGTCAGAGACCAAGCTCTAAGAACTTAACAAACCCGGAGACATCTGCACAACAGGCTGCCAACCTGGGTGGAGTCGACTGACAGCTGCCTTTTGGCGCGCTCATCATTCGTTTCCTGTGTCATTCAGTTTCAGTCATACACACAGACACACGCACAAACACGCAAACACACGTAAACGCGCGCGCGCACACACACACACACACACCTATATTGGTGTATATGTAAGTCTCAATGTAAGTATAAAAGTATCAAAAAATAATCAAATCAAATCAACGACTCACCGGGCGGCAGAGGATGCTTGCTGTTGCGCGGTATCCTGTGCACGCTGCCCGTGCGGCTCAGGCTGTACTCCACCACCATCCGGCCCCCGCGCCCCGCCCCCTCATCGCCCCCGCACACCGCCCAGTCGTCCGCCGACACGAAGTAGTTGCTGCCGCTCTCCACCACCAGCTCCTCGTCGTCGTCGCCACCGTCGACGTTGTCGTCGAAGAGGTCCGAGGCCGCGCGTCGCGCCTGTTTCACTTTCTTCCTCGGCCACGTGTTTCTGCCCGGGCGGCTTTTCTGCTGGGGGTCCGCTTCTAGGGGCAGCTCGGGACACGTCTCTCGTTCTTGTTGCTGTTGATGTTGATGTCTTTCAAAGTCCTCCTCCACTTCCACCTCCACTTCCCTGGGGTCGGGTCTTTTGCGCTGGACCTCCACAAACTTGTCTTGTTCCCCTGGGGCGTGGTGGTGGTGGTGGTGGTGGTGGTGGTGGGGGCGGGGGCTAGCGCTGGCGTGGGTGCACGTGTGTTCGATCCTCTGCTCGGCAATACATCCCTGCCGGAAAGAAGGCAGATGAGGAAGAAGGCATGTTGAAGAGTGGGGTTGAGGTAAAGAGAGGGGGTTGGAGGGTGAGAGGGGGTTGGAGGGTGAGGGGGGTGTTAGGCACAGTGACACAGCCTCTGTCCATCGGCTCGGCCGCGCACAAGTCATTTCATTGGTCTCTGCTGGTTCAACCACCTCCTCCCACCCCCTACACCCTCTCACTCGCCTCCACCACGCACACTTACATATATGGAAATGCCCGGATTCTTTCATTACAAATCTGCACCCCCCCCCTCCCCACCTTTTAAGTTCTGTGCTAGAAACTGCCTCTTCTCTACAACTTTATTTCCGGCTTCCCCTAACGGTTCATCACCGAGAGACACCATGACCCTTTCCAGTTTAGCACTGTTCTCAATCTCTGCGGGGAAAAAAAATCTCCAAGCCGCCCATGAAGGGTTGACATTGTAGATGAGAATAAAACAAAAGATACTGACTTGAACAGAAAAGAAAGAAAAAATATCATGCTCAGATTGGGTGCATTAAGAGTATAAAGGCTAAGCATTGCGTGCAGTCGTGTCTTTATTTCCACCCCAAGTCCTTTAAAGTAAAAGTAAAATTTAAAAGTATGTGAAAGAAAATGTTGTCAATGGTTGCTCTGTCACTCTCACAAAACAGACACACACGTGTCAACTTCTAACAAGATCGTTTTTCTGTTTCTGTTGTGTGTACTTTTCTTTGCCTTTTCAATATAAGCGTTGAATTTCTTTATAGTTACTGCCTTCCACCCTCTGCAGACATTCACACTATGTTTCTCTCCTTCCCCTTGTCAATGACCGAAGAGGACCTAGTTCACGTATGCAATTTTTTTTTTTTAATGAAAATGCGTTTCAGGTACTGTATATAATCAGTACCAAATACATTTGAGACTGCTGTTTCACCACGTTTAATTGCACGCCACTAAAAAATTAATGGACAAAAATATACATAAGCTCTGGGCATTTTTGTAACTTTACATTTTGTAAATCGTTTTCATGTCTTCTTGGAATCTGGCAATACGGAAGTCATAAAACTGAGAAAAAAAAAGGTGTACACGAATGTATTGACATTCTCTCCAAACTAGGCAATACTCACACGGAAAACAACAACAACAAAAGACAAACATATTTTCATGCACGAAATCCACATTCACAGTAAACGCTATTTTCTTTCTTTTTTCTTTTCTTTTTTTTTCTATTTCTTAAATACTCTGATATATAAACCGAATACGCCGACACATAAACCGAAGAAGAGTTAGCTGATAAACCACAACCAACAACAACAACAACAACAACGACAAAGAAGAAAAAAGTAGGGGAAGACGGTTATGTCGAAGACTGATGTTGCTGAACAAAAACAAATATTTTAGTCTACGAATACAAATTCAAAAAAAGAAAAAAAAGGAGCCAACAGAAGTGGAGTAGACACTGGCCATACAAAGGCCAACTATTAAGGTAAGAATCACATCACGCACTCTACAAATAACATACACCATTTCTAACACACAGGCATTAATGCTTTTTATGACATGCCGCGCACTTATCCACGTCATCTTTCACATGCATCAATGGATCATTCACATGCACCAATGAATACTGTGTTGGTCATGCTTCCAATTTACCAGGGATAATAATAAAACATAGCTATTTTTCTCGATTTACCGATCACGAACAAAGTATGCAAAGAGGGCATGAAAGACCTCTTTTTTCTCCCATTCGTCTCAGCGTTGACGAATTAACATTTCGTAAACATTTAATCACCTCCCTTTAACGTTTTATTTGTCAGAATTAACTCCTATTCATATTAAATACCGGTGAATACGTAAGGCCCATCTGATCCAATACTGGTAGGATCTGTTTCAAGTACTATAATACTGGTATGAAGAAAAGAACATTTTCTACTTGTTTGACAGTGTAGAAGCCAATAAGCATACGATTCATTACCGGTTTGGGGAAAATACCCACGTTCAAATGTCAAACTCTGCTGAAACATTTGCAGAAAGTTGTGATTTTGTCCCATGTGTAACGTTCTCACACGGGCGATGGCTGGTGCTAAGAAAATATGCGTGCTCAAGAGCATGCTCGCACTTTCATGTGGCCATCTGAAATAGGGCTGATACATAGATTAACAAAGACAAGAGCTCTATCAAGCCTTTTCCATTCAGCAATTAAATGCCCTTGATCTTTATCTTTTACTCTGCTAACTCTGCCAAATGCTCCTGATTACTCTGCGTACAATGATATAATAATGGGGATGATCAGAAAGATCTCATTCATATCTGCCATCTGTTCAACTTTGGTTCTCATACTTAAACACAGCAGCCGAAAAAATGACAATGCTAACATTTCCTGTGGACACATGCACGCAAACAAACACACAACACGCATCTGATCATACTTACAAACAAGAGTCAAAAATCGATCATTAAAAGAAGATATATATAAATAAACTAAAGAGCCAACAAACAAGGAGTGTGTGAATGAAGGCTGACCCTCACCGAATACCTACCAGGGTCGGGTACCACGTTCTGCTGGTACCTGGGAAGTGTCCACAATGACGCAGCTTTCAAAGTAAAAGGAGCGGGGTGAGGGAGGGGGTCAAAAAACAAGAAGATTTACTGCAACACGCGTTCATAGTCGCCCAATATTTCCACTCCCAGTAATATATATATATATATAGATAGATAGATAGATAGATTGATAGATAGATATACATACATACATACATACACACTTTATCCTGCTGGTGCCAATTCTTCCCGTTCCAAAAGTAGCATATCCCATAGTCAGCACAAATATCAAGAGGAGTAGACAGAGAACACTAGGTTCACAAACTGATTGACAAACTTCAATGGGGGACATGCAATTGCGCGCACACACATACATACACTATTTTCATTAAATGCTCCAAAAGCCAAACGAAAAGATTTGAGCTAGGCATTTCAGACTGAACACCTATGACACCCTATGACACCTATATACAAAATAATTAACAGGTTTTCCATCATGCAAGGTAGTTTAGAGATGGACATGCGATTCATTCAATCTACAACGAACAAAATAAAACAAACAAAAACAGAGTTGTCTTTTGCTCTGTATAGAAAAGACTATTATGAACTTCGTCAAAACGTTGTCTGAAGTAATCCGATATTATAAATTTGTGTATTGTTCTCATTCCTTCTGTTTGTCACTCCAGTATCCGTTGTTGTCAACAGTCATGATATGAGTGTTTTCAAGCACACTGTAATCTTTTGGATTGCTGCTGCTGCACACTTTCCGTCCATTAGCCTTTTTTTTTTTCTTTGGCCTACCCCGACAACTGCGGTTGGTGTTAAACATTTGTTTCATACTGTATTGAAATACTTTTTCTCTGTATGAAATTCCGGCTGTTCTCCCCAGGTTGAGCGCGTGGCCAGCGCAGCACACCCTTTTATTCCTTCTTTATTTTTCTGTCCTCAAGCATATTTGTTTTACGATGCACACACAATCCCCCCCCCCCCCCCCCCCCCAACAAACCGACCCTTCATGCAACGTACACTTACACATTACATTTCATGACCACCATAACCACCCCTCCCCCCACCCCCAATCTCAACCCTCCTAAAACCAGCTGGTACAGGTGGCGACTCTTCTGTCCTCGTGGGTGGCGCTTCACGAGGGGCAGCCGCTGTAGTGATACATGTTTTTAATAACTTATTTCTTTTTTTTGTGTAACTTTAAAAAAAAATATATATGCTCTCTGTTTTACTCGTCAGAAGTGTTCATAATAATTTGTTTCTCTCCTGTGTGTGATTTTACTATGTAATTAATGTTGTTTGCCAAATTTTACCGTTCTGCTTGTAATCCACATACACGTATCACAGACTTCACCACGCCTTAAATTCCTCTTACTGAGTAATACTGAAGTCATTGCGATTCTGAATCTGATACCATTCTGGTTCTCTCACCTGACACTCCGCCATGGGGGGGTCGTCGTGTCCACATTCCCAGGTGGACGCCTCAGCCTCCATTATGCCCTTGCCGCTCACGTGGTGCTGCGGGGAGGCGGAGGAGGGGGAACGGGGAGGCGAGGAGTGGTGCAGGGAGAGGGGCAGGGGAGGGGTCTGGGGAGGGGGCGTGTCCCCGCACAGCTCCCCCTGCTCCATGTGGTACACCTTGGAATGTCCGACACCGTTAAGGCCAAAAGACAGACAGATCCGTGTGTGGCAAGCAGGTGAACAGTACAGTCATGACTATTTCATTGCACGATGATGATGATGATGATGTTGATGATGAGCAGGAGGAAGAGGAGGAGGAGAACGACGACGATAATGATATGGATACTTCCCTACCGCCTATCCTTGGTCTGAGACCAAGCTCTGAGCGCTTTCCCAAAACAGTCATTTGCAAAACAGGCTGCCTCCATGGAGAGAGCCGACTGACAAGTGCCTTTGGATGCTCATCATCTTTTTCCTGTGTCATTCGATCAGGTTTGTCATGCGCGCGCGCACACATACACACTAACATTTTACGTGTATGACCGTTCCCCCCACCCCCACCCCACTATGCAGGAAGCCATACTCCGTTTTTAGGGGGTGTGCATGTTGGTATATTCTTGTTTCTATTGCCCACCGAACACTGACATGGATCACAGGATCTTCAACGTGCGTATTTGATTTTCTGTGTGCGTATACGTATACACGAAGGGAGTTCAGACACTTGAAGGTCTGCACACATGTTGACCTGGGAGATCTGAAAGACCACCTTAATAATCCATCAAGTGCAACGGGGAACGAACTCGGAAAACCCGGG
Source organism: Babylonia areolata (assembly GCF_041734735.1). Taxonomy (NCBI): domain Eukaryota; kingdom Metazoa; phylum Mollusca; class Gastropoda; order Neogastropoda; family Buccinidae; genus Babylonia; species Babylonia areolata. The sequence continues at coordinate 34,280,050 of NC_134879.1, forward strand.
CGCTCTAATCATTTTGACCACCGCACCCGTCATTTGCTTACAATTTCGTTATGTACTGTGTGGCCTTGCCACATACAATGTCGCCATGTATGGCTTACTTTTTAAAAGCCCCTTTCGATTTTTCCATATGCTCCCATGGGGTCTTTTTGGACTAAATTTTGACTTGTATTTGTACATCGCTATCAGTATCAGACAGGGTAATAGTGTGGGGACGGAACCGACACAGCTCACAGAGAGAAGAAGACAAGACAAGGCAAGACAAGATAAAATTCTATATTTTCCGGAATAAGAGATTAGCAGTTATGTTCTTCTCTTTCATACTGTCCCTGCCCTGTACAGGGTCTATACTATTTATCAATTTAGAAAGAGATAGCGAACACAATATGGTGGTTGCCATTTCTTTTCTTCTTCTTCCTTTTAAACGTTATCAAACCCTCTGGGTACAGAATAAAACGAACGAGAGCAAAGTAAAACAGAGAAATCCAAAATATTCAGAACAGCAAAATATACAAAGCAAAATAAGCACATTTGCAGAAAATAATTAAACGCTCTTAAGCACAATGCAAATAGGACCTTCCAGACGCGCGATGTTTAGATTACAAATAATGCCTTACAAAAACGCAAACATACCACATATTGCTATGTAAATCCAATGTGCGCAGGAACTGACAGACAAAGAAAAACAAACGAGGTGTAAGCCTTCATGACTTAACGATTCCTATTGACATTGCCACCGACTACACCACTCCCCCTCACAAAGAAAATAGAAAAAAAAAGACCAAAAGTATAGTCGTCTGTTTCTTTTCCATGCAATCACTGCTCCTGCTGGCGCTTCTGACAAGAACGAGCGGGATATATGGATACCCTGTCGATTAAATTTGTCATAAATGATGTCTTTTTCGAGTGACCTGGATATTTTACTCTCAGTAAGAAAAAGAAAAAGATAAATGACTCATATTCTGGCCGTGAGCAATCACTGTGACGAGTCTCGTGAAGGTCAGATACGAATCCGAGCTCGATTGTCTTTTCGAGCTTTTTCGGTTGTACTCGTTCATGACCTTGATCTCTGACACTGGATTTCAGGTGAGGTCACGCTCTCACTGCGGACCGGTCACTGTGCCACGCTGGATGAAGACTGGATGCAAGACTCGAGCATTAAGGTGTTTCTAAACCTTTACTATAGTGTCATGTTCTGATGCCGATCTTTGACCGTTAGCCTTGACCTTCCAAAGGGCTTCTGGATGGATATGGATATAAAACCCAATCTCTTTTCCCCAAAGGGCTTCTGCACTGATAGTAGATCCAAGATCTTTCAAACTAACTTGTTCTGTTATGCAGTGGTATAACCTCGACTTCCGGCTTAGAACAACATTTTTTTAGGGTATGGCTGGAGAGAAAAAGGGTTTTTATCAATATTTACTATCCTGCCACGCGCAGCATCTTCAACATAAGGCGGTGGCAGAGACGATGCAATGTAACAGTTTACTATATGCACACCCACACCCACACTCTCTCTTGCCCACACATAAACACCCAAAAGGATATCCCCCCCACCCCGCCCCGATACACACACACACACTCACTCTCTCCCTCTCACCCACACATATAAGCAAACAAAAAGGATATCATAGCCCAGTCTGATGGTGTCCATGTGGTTCAGTGTGACGTACTCCTGCTCTGGAATCCGGCTCTCGTTAACATAGGTCTGAAAAAAGGCCAAGACAACAAGGGAAAAAAATCACATACTCTCTCCCGATCCCGCAGGCCGTCCAGATATGCACATTATGCACAACATCACCTGAATAATGTAAGCAGCCTTCGGGTCTGTGTAAATATATATAATACAGGCGATGGTTAGATCAACAGCAGCCATGGCAGAGGGGTGTTTTTAACCGAGACAGCGTGTGCATGCAAAACGTTGAAAGATGTGCATGTCAAAACAGAGGGGCAGCTAGCCGTGCATCTGCATGTAAAACCAGATCACAAGTTAGGGGCAGAAGAAGAGAAAGAGAAAGAAAGATAACAGAAAGAATGTCGTGATGAAATATGTAACGCACACATTCAGAAAGTAACAGGCGACAAAAGTACATGGGTTTGGGGTGGGGTGGGGGGAAGCAAAGGAGAGAGAGAGAGAGAGAGAGAGAGAGAGATCGAGAATGAGAGAGGATGAGAGAGAGAGAGAGAGCTGTGAAGAATCCTTTAAAACACTGTGCAAGTAAAACAAAACAAAACTCTAATATATTTTACTTATATCACATATGTGATATAAACTAAACCCCTTCACTTGCATGCACCAAATACACAAGGACAGTAATGTTTGTTGCAGCAAAGAACCTCTCCCATTACCAATGTATTCAAATCAAGTGGCAACCCGTAGTCAACACGGGCAGACAGACAAGACACGGACAACCTGTACAAGAGGGATCGGATGACCAACTCCGATGCCCGACCATACACACAGCATTCCTTGACAAGAAAAACGGCACTATAGTTACAACCAGCTTGTACTTGTTACTTCTACCAAGGTCATGTTTTCGCCCCAGGTGGCTCTTTCTCTTTTTTCTGTCCACAGCATTAAGCACCTCCTCCCCCCTACTCACCCCCCCCCCACACACACACACACAAAACCAACAAACAAAAGACAACAACAAAAACCAAACAAAAACACAAAAACGGAGGGCTGATTTCCATGAAATCCTGTAAATGTATCGACTACTGGCCACTGAGCATTCGGTAGGGTGACCGGATGCAGGGTGTTTTAAAGGATTCTTCACGGCTGTCAGAAATGGGGACCGAAACATAACAGTATCTAGAGAAAGCATTGGTGGGCTTCCGTCAGACTGTTTTAGAATGACCGGTCATGATATGGAGACAAAAACATTACTCGATTCCGATGGTGACTTTTATCTGGATCCGAACATAATGATTCATGGGGAGCCCTGCAGTTTAGTCAGTAACTAAACAACAGTAGAGCTTCAAAGATGTGACTGGAAACTGCAAATATAGGCTACAATGCATAAATGTCTTCCTGCATCGTCACCTGTCACTTATTAAGTGTTTGTATATGCGTACATTAATAATTTCTATTTGTCCTGTTAACTGTATTTGCACTGTGGCATGTTCAAATACTGTTCAATTCAAGCCGACAAAAGGTTATGCGTTAACGCCAATCACGCATTCCCAGTGACAAAGAATGGCGCCTGTAGGTGCGCTGGCAATAGCCACATATTTCCCCCTCAAGACGGATGGGCAGCGTTCACAACAAGGCGTGGACGTTCACTCCGTCAGAAACACATAGGGTGGAAGGGAAGAAATGTGGATATTACCAGTGCCCTTAAGGTATCATTCCAGATAGTACTTCATCTGTTCCGTTTCTTTCTTTCTTCTTTTTTTTCCTCTTTCGAATCGATCAGGAACTGTAGACAGATCGGAGTAAAGCTGAGTGGTCTATGGACATAAAAGAGGGGATTGGGACCATGCGATAGAGCCTCAGAGACACACATTTCACGGACGATATTTTGGAGGTATGTGGTCAGATTGTCCGACGACCAGCACTGCGTGTTTGGCTCATCACTTGGGCATGGCTGTCGCCAGGAAACAACAACAACAATAATCATAAGACTAAAAATAAAAATAATAAACAAATGTATTTACATAGCGTCAAATCTTGTGCGGAAACAAATCAAAGCGCTTTCATACCAACTTTCACAATCATACTAAGCTATGGAAAGAAAAGAAAAGAAAAAAAGGGTGGGTGGGGGGCGGGCGGACAAAACAAACGCAGAGTAAGCCCTGTTTGCTCTTAGCCAGAAACGTACACCATCAATGTCGTCTTGCCGTCATACAGCAACAATGAATGCATTATGCAGCCCCTACCGTCTGGATCATCCTGCCTCTCTCCATGAGGTCGAAATGGTAGAAGGGGTTATACGGGAAATGGGTGAGAAGGGGACTAAAGACCAGAAACAAAATTCACTCTGTGATGGTTGTATCCAGACCACACCATCGATAAAACAGCACTAAACATTTTAATGTCTATACAACAGTATACTCACCCCATTGGTCGTGCTCAAGTCCTTGACCTTGAACCTGCTGAGGTAAAGGTCAAAGGTGATGACAGCGTGACGTTTGTCCACAGTATCGGACTGAAACATAGCAGTGAAACACATGACACGGGTTGCAATATAAAGCATCATCAACACGAATGGAAAACAAATATTACTTCGACAACCGACACAGTTTAGCCGAAGTGATAAGCTATGATCTTTAATGCTCCTCAGTGCCGAAACTATTAAAACAAAAATGAGAATACTATAACCTGTAGCATGCGTACGGAGACGAGCTCATGTAAGCATGTACCAGTGACAAACACAGGTACGCACGCATGTACACTACCCTCCCCTCCATATGCTAACGCGTGCGCACAGAAAAGGTTGAGGGCAGCTGAAGGAGGGGCGGGGCAGATGCAGCAGAGGAGCAGAGACAAACAGGTGGAACAGATGGGGAATAACATCATGAAGAGCACGTTCAGGTAGACGGAAAAAAGACAGGAAGAGGAAGAGAACAAAGGACAAGACGAGAACAAAGGAACGGAAAGGAGAAAGTAAAAGAAAAAAAAAGAGAGAAAAAAACAATACGAAAACAAGGAAAAAAAACCAAAGAAAACCAACAATACTGACAGAAAAACAACAACACACACACACAAATTCATGAGGATGGGAAACGGTGGCAACGAAGAAGCGGAACACGGAAGACAGTGATGAGTATTTCAAAGCGACTGACAAAAATGCCCAGGTAGACAAGACAGACAAACAGGCCGGCTGACACACACATAACCAGGTGGCAGCTGATGCAAACCCATTGTTACCCCAAGTCTGTACTTTGAGCCTTCCTTCTTGATTTGTTGTTAGCGGGAGCAAACGAGAAACCGCGCCACACGACCCAGTGCGTTTCCAGTTCGCAAATATACATTATATATAATCGTGCGCGCGCGCGCGCGTGTGCAGTATGTCGGTGGGTGGGTGGGTGTGCGCGCGCATGCGCATGTTGAGAGAAGGCTGGTGATGCGGATCGCATGTTCTAATTCCCCTTTTTTGACTCACTTGTGTAAACAAAGTGAGTCTATGTTTTAACCCAGTGTTCGGTTGTCTCTGTGTGTGTGTGTGTGTGTGTGTGTGTGTGTCCGTGGTAAACTTTAACAGACATTTTCTCTGCAAATACTTTGTCAGTTGACACCAAATTTGGCATAAAAATAGGAAAAATTCAGTTCTTTCCAGTCATCTTGTTTAAAACAATATTGCACCTCTGGGATGGCCACAAAAAAATTTAAAAAGAAGCCTAACTATATGCAAACTGCACTTACTGTTATATTTATATTTTTTGTATTCTCTAAACTTGGCACTTTGACCTCTTATTCTGACACAACAAGAAGAGGAGTCATTATTATCATTTTTTGTTCAAACAGGATCTTCTTTTGCTAAGCATGGAATTTTTATTTATTTTGCAAACGTTTTGGTGCAGATAGTAAAAAAAGGGAAATTACTCTGTAATTAATGCTAGGGGACTTAATTTATCACAAGTGAGTCTTGAAGGCCTTGCCTCTCTTGTTTTTGTTGTTGTTGTCGTTGTTATAAACCGAACCCACATTCAAGCCCCAAAGCTGAATCCGTCTCTTTCTCTCTCTCTGAAGGTGAGTTTGTGTTCACGTTCCGTAAACATTTCACGGTTTGGATTCGTGTTCTTTCTCTCTCTGGGGGTGAGTTTTTGTTCACGTGCACAAATCATCATATTCTTTCGGGAATCTGATTCGTGTTTTTTTTTTCTCTCTCTCACTGTTCTGTCACCTACCACAGTCACAAACTGGGACAGCCGAAGCGTTGTTTACAAGCGAGAAGGCAAACAAACAATTCACGAATGTTCTGTTCTGACAACGATACTGATTTTACATAGAGATAATCACAGCGATGATGATGATGACACTGGTGGCAATGCTGCAATCTCATTGTCTTAAAAAAATAAAATCGCTCACAGCACTGTAAGAGGACACGCCATACAGCATTATCACAATCCAGCAATCAGACCTTCAGTTACGAAGAAACAGCATGACGGCCTTGTCCCGGCCAGAAAGTACACCACGAACAGCTGGTCTCCAAGTCACGAGATTTCACACACTGCTGCCAAGAAAGTGCTGTTAAAAGTTCACAAAACTCACTGTTGGTGAGCAAACGTTTGATGGTATGAGGGTGTCGACCTTACCCCCAGAAATTCAAAAAAAGCCAGCCCAGACAATCATGTCTAAGCAACTCAGGCATATTAATATCAAACAACATACACACACACACACGTTTCACACGATCCAAAAAAACGCAGCTTTCCTCGGCAAACCAGCCAGAGACCAGAACCTTTAAACTTCAGACACAGGTAAAAAAAAACAACCAAACCCAAACCAACCACAAACACACACACACACCAAAAAACCCCGCAGAACCAACAACACACCAAACAACAACCGATGGCCGTTTCACGCGTGACAGAAGCAAATAATACCAGTCTCCCGTAAGCCCGCTACAAGTCACGCACAGCGACTAGCGCAGCCCAGATAGCTTTAACCTACGTTCTGGTGGTGTGGTGGCCGGTGGGGAAAAAAACGTAGAGGTGTACCTCTGAGAAAAAATGGACGGCTGTGCTCTTTTCCTTCGTAGGGATGACTGGGCTATTTGTCTTCACCAGACCACAAAGAAGTCCCCGGCACAGTAAGTGAGCGCTGTGTGATCTGTGGTCAGGTGAACTGACTGACTGACTGCCGTCACAGGAATACATCTACATAATGACCGTCCCCACGTTCAAAGAGCCCAGACACGGGAGGAGAGGGTGGGTGGATGGCTGTTGGGGTGAGGTGTTGGTGCGTGGGGTGATGGGTGGTATTTATGTTCAATCGAAGAGGTTTTTTGTGGCTGAAATGCGTTGTGTGTGCGTGTGTGTGTCTGTGCGCGCGCGTACGCCTTAAACGGAGTGTACGTCTCGAATGCGCGCGCGTGTGTGCGTGTGCGTGTGTGTGTGTGTGTGCTGTTTCTGTCGTTCAGCTCTCGACGAAAAACAGCTGTTTATTTTCCCCTCACGTTGTTTCTGTCGTGATTCTGTCGACGTTTTGATTACCATGATACGCATTCACAACACGCCGGCAAGATGCATTTAATCGGCGAGTTTTCGATGTAAACACTGACAATTATTAAGTGCCAGTAACGTACACGCCACCCCCAAACCTCTATCCACATCCCCCACAAGCAGAAGCACACACACACAGACACAGACACACACACACACACGTGGGCGCGCGCGTGAATGTATAAATATAGATAGATAAAGCAGAACCGTATGTATCGTGCTTTTTGTTCGTCGCTTGTGGGAAGACACGCGAGCAGTGCAACATAGGTAGAGAGAAGTAGCAGCCACATTGGTGTATAGGTAAACATGTAGGTATGGTAGGTAGGTGGGTAGGTAGGTACATAGATTGTGCAACGTAGGTAGGTAGGAAGCAGCTACGTTGGTATGTAGATAAACATAACAGGTATGGTAGGTAGGTGGGTATGTAGGTACGTAGGTTGTGCAACACGCAGGTAGATAGGTAGCAGCAACGTTGATATGTAGGTAGAACATACAGGTAAGATAGGGTTGCGAACGAAAAATTGCGCCAGCGTAGGTGGGTAGGTAGGTAAGCAGGTTACAAGAGAGATAGGAAAGGTCAGGTGGGGTGGTCGATGTGCATACGTATTTCCTATTTCATACCTGTCATTTGGGGAAAAAACAACAATCAAGGATGCTGTTTTTTTTTTTACTTAAAAAAAAAAGTTTCTTCTTATAAGCAATATATGTAAATAAACTCAGTCATCCATGCACAGGCACACAAAACTGCAAACTAAACGGGTGCGCGCTGCACACACACACACACACACACACACACGCGCGCACACACACACACACACACACGCTATCGCGCATACAAACACGCTACACACTCATACATATATGTAAATGTGCGCACACACTTTAAGAGTTTGCATTTTAGCGATCGCACGGACGTGTTTATCTTCTTTGTGTGAAAAGAGAACACAAAAGGGCGTTTCAAATCAAGTTCAAAACAAGTTAGAGAGAAAGAAAGAGAAAGAGAGAGAGAGGGGGGGGGAGGGCGGGGGAGAGAGAACACGAAACAGAGAGATACAAAGTGACAAAGGAGACAGAACAGTCATCCAAGTTAGAAAGAAAGAGAGAGAGAGAGAGAGAGAGAGAGAGAGGGAGGGAGAGAGAACACGAAACAGAGAGATACAGAGTGACAAAGGAGACGTTAGAACAGTCATCCAAACACTGTGTGGGGGGGAGAGAACAAAAACAATAACAAACCAAATAAACAATTATACACCTAACCACGTGAAACAGAAATACCTAGCTACCTACCTACCTACCTACCTACTGTCAAAGCTTTTTCTAAACAACGCAGACCCCACCCAGACCTGACCACCCACATGCACAAAACAAACCAGTCCATGAAAATTAAACAAACGAGTCCAGCAAGAACTAAACAAATCAATCACCCTTTTGTTTCGCCGGCCACTGACGAAGAAACGAAAATGGAGAGGAGACGCCCAACGAACGGTGGTACCAACGCCGAAGACAAGACAGCAAGCACCCCCTCAACACCAAAACCAAGTCTTTGAGCAAACCACGAAATAGAGATGCCTCGATCCCTGCAGTGTGTTGCACTGACGAAAAGGCAAACAGCCTGTTCCAAATAGACTTGTTATTTGAAAGAGCGTGCGAAGAAGGGAGAAGAGGTAGGAACGAACCCACACAGTAAACGGTTCTCGATTCACCAGGCCCACCGCTGATCGAAAAAGTCTGTGTACACTGACTGACTTTGCCGAAAGCCAAAAAAGATTCAGTCGGGGGGAGTGGGGGTAAGGGGGGGGTGGGGGTGGGGGAGAACTGGAATCTGTTCGTTTGTTACTTCTGGCCGGCTGCCGCCTCCTGCTCCGTCCCCCCTCCTTTTGTCTCCCCCCCCCCTTCTCCTCTCTCTCTCTCTCGTTACCTATCTTTTGTGTTACACACACACACGCACACACACACACACACACACACACACACACACTGACACACACACTCTCTTCTATGTCTTTCTGACTTGCCCATCCTCACTTTCTTCCACATCTCTCTCTCCCTCCCCTATCTCCCCTCTCGTCCCCAAGTTATTGGCGCATGCTGCCAAATATTCTGGCTTTCGACCAAAGTAACGCCCGAGGAGCCTGAATAGCTGGCCAGTTGTACCAGATCCATGCCGTGCGTGTGGGGGTGTGTGGAGGGGGGGGGGGGTAAGAGAGAGCGAGAGAGAGAGAAAGAGAGAAAGAGAGAGGGAGGGAGAAATAATACCAGACACAAAACCAAAAACGTCACACCAACAACACCCTCCGATCATCCTTTCTGGCACATGGACATGGAACTAGATTCCCACGGCTATAGGCCCCGTTCCCACCACTGCTTGGTGAGGAGGACCCATAACGGGTTTCTGTCCGTCTCTCTATGTGTGTCCTGTGTATATCACTATATGTCTACTTTTGTTAGCATGATTTCTTTCGTTTCAGGCTCAAGGGGGTGAATGTTTATATATATATATATAAGGAAGGAAGGAAAAAAAGCTTTTTCCAATACCATCATGCAATGAAATTCGTTACGCTCAACACTCACAAAGCTGTTGCCAGAGGTAAGACTTATGTGACAGATCATGATGAAGGTCACGGTCACCAATCTTTATTTGGACTTTTTCCTCTTGGGACTGTATCATCTTTGTTCAGTAAAATCAGTTGCTCCACTTAAAGTAGTTGTAGCACTTCACTTACATGTCACACTGATTTCATCTCACCAACGTTCAGCAGACAAGAGGTTAAAATATCCCCCTGCCCCTCCCCCCAGCCGCCTCTCTCTCTCTCTCCCCACCACCTCCATCGCTAACAGTTCGACAGTCTGATTATTGTGCAGTTTGCATATATATGTGTTGAATAGTGTGATTTGACTTGAGCTGGTTCTGTTGATAAATCTGTGAATAAATCGCAATGTAAATAGTGGTTACGTAAATCAATCTTAATGTGATGTTCACACAACATAATAATGTTCACAATTGTACCCCTTCATAAAGGGGGCCAACCAACACACGAATAAATCATCTTGAATCTCGTAATCCACAACCGCTCTCCTCCATTTACATCTTTAGTGAGCCAACGGAGCATACATAACTTGCAATATACTTCTTTCTTTTCTTTTTTTAATCTCTGGGAGCTGGGGTAAGAAAGTGAAGTACGCGCGGTTGGCGCTTTCAGTTGGGTGTAAATAAAGGGCCACACACTCGGAGGAAAACGACCTCACACCAACTGATACCCCTCCCCCTCTACCCGCACACTCCCTCACCCCGAAGCCATGAGACAGACAGGATGTGTGGGAAGGAGAAGGGGATAATAATAATAATAATGATAAAAAAATCATGATAATGATGATAAGAATAATGGATACTTTTCAGCACACTGTCCAGAAAACTACTCTAGGTGCTACACTTTTGTTTACATCAATGTTACGTACACATAACAAAATGTGACCAACAAACTAAACACACACACACACACACACGCACTCGCATACACACACACTGTATACATACATACATCTCAACATACATATGTCCATTACATCTACCCTCCACACATACGCACAGGGGATGCAAGGGGGTGGGGGTGGGGGGGGTGGGGGGAAATGAATAAGACCGTGAAAAAAATCTATATTAGAGAGAGAGAAAAAAAAAACACCAACAAAACCAACCCACATTCGACTGGGTAGCGACATCTCCCCGAACCAACACCTACAGGTCTCCCGCCACGCACAAGAACTGCTGACGTGATCCGAGTTACCGATTTGCGTCAAAGGTGGCTGAAGGGGGGGTGAGGGGGGGTTGGGTGTGTGTGGAGGTGGGGCGAGGGAGGTTGTGGAGGGGTTGCAGCGGGAAGGGAACGGGGAGGGCAGATTCCCTCATCCCCCATCAATACTCTCTCATCTCCGACCCCCTTTTGCTTTCACCCCAACCCTTCTCCCAGGGGAAGCTGAGGGGGAGGAAGGGGTGATGGCAAAGAGGTAGAGGTAGAGCTCAGAACTCAGAACTCATTTAATTGTCGCAAAACCATCATAGGAACTATGGACACTATAAACTAAACAAGCACACAAAAAGTAAAAGCAATAAGTTGTGAGCACATGCAGGATATTCCATAAGACATAGTTATGGACTGCGAACTTTAAAGCATTCATATATGTATTTTGCCAGTTCTGGTTGGAACTAATTGTGGGGTGGGGGAGGGGGGTATGGAGAGGGGTGTTACATCAATAAAACCGAAAGTAAACCTGAACTGCAGCGGTGTGCGTGTGTGCATGTCGAGAGCTTTAACGAAAACAAACCAAACGGTGGCTAGCATCCCGAACCTCTCCCCCCCCTCCTTCCCCCCGCCCCTACACACCCCACCCCCTTCAGGCTCCTGCCGACGTCAGGGGTGGGCGGGCAGCCAAAACGTTGTGCTGGCAACAGGCTGGACTGATCCTACAGGCCCTGCATTCCTCCCGATTCCGCCCCTTACCTGTCAGGGACTGACAGTCACTTTCTCGGGAACATTCACAGAACGAACTTAACTGAAGAAGAAATTTGCCACTTCAGGCACTGAGTTGTGAAGGAGGTGGGCTTCGGGGGAAATCGAAGGGGGAGCGAGTGACTGTGTGTGTGTGTGTGTGTGTGTGTGTGTGTGTGTGTGTGTGTGTGTGTGTGTGTGTGAGTCTGTAGTATGCGTGAGAAATTGAGTGTGACAGAGATGAAGGAAGTGGGAGGGCAAAAAGACAGGGAGGGAAGGATGAAGAGAGAGAGAGAGAGAGAGAGAGAGAGAGAGAGAGAGAGAGAGAGAGCTTTACTGCAGATCTGTCAGCGATTTACCGTTCCAGGAACTTGATATTTGAAAAAGGCCTCTCAACACACACACACACACACACACACACACACACACAGACACACACACACACAAACGCGCGCGAGAGTATCAGTTACACAAAGAGGGAGGAACTGCACCCTTGTGAATTACACCACTGTGAGAAAGTTTGTGTATAAAAGCGAAACCCAATGCTGATCCATGATCCTTTCACCTGACAATCTTGGCTTTCGCTGCTCGTGCAAATTCACGGGCGGAAAACAAGAGTGTTGTTAACACGCTGCCGCCACGGCTGCTGCCTGCTATCTCCCGCACTGATTTAACCCCTTCTCTGCCAACAGCCCGCGAACAGAGATAACAAACCCAGCCAGCAGTGGAAGCAGAGACAACCCCACCTCTTCACGAGCATGTGGCAAGTTTTACCTCAGGGAAGGTTGCTTCCCCTTACAGTTTTGTGGTGTTTTCTTTCTTTCTTATATATATATATATATATATATATATATATATATATATATATAGATAGATATATATATATATATAGATACATTTTTTTTATAATTAATTAATTAATTTTGGTGGAGGGGGGTGAAGTTATTCTTTGTGATTATAAACCAAGACAAAAACTTTGACAACACCCACACCCACATACATACATATATATATATATATATATATATATATATATATATATATGTGTGTGTGTGTGTGTGTGTGTGTGTGTGTGTGTGTGTGTGTGCTTTTATCTTCTGTACACTTACTGCACCCTTCTTTATGTAGCATAAAGCCTGAATGTCTGTCATGACTTTCCGCCGGACTGGAAACCTATGCAAGGAGAGACCTTATTTCTTAGCCAGTTAGCTGAAGCCTGGAACAGTGACTTCTTGTAACAAAGAGAAGGGTTCAGACATTTCATGGAGTTGATACCCTGTTTAATTATGGCTAAACAGGAACATTAAAAAATAAAATAAAAAGAAAGAAGAAAAGAAATGGAAGCACTGACAACTGCAATCCGACAAAACCAGTAATTGACTACAGTCCTTTGAGCTGGGGTTCTTTTCCGTTTTCTTTCCCAACCATTTCTTGATGTCAGTTTTGTCTGCACATCTGTTTGTTTATTAGGCTAAAAAGGGGATACTGATTCCAACACAACTGGATCACTGACTACAGCAACCCGCAAAAATTAGTAACTGACTTTATAGTGCTTTCAGTTGGTTCTTTTCCCTTTTCTTCCCCAAGTATTACTCGACGCTACTTTTGCCAGCACATCTGTATCTGCTCAGCCTCAGTCCTAAAAAGCAGCAAGAGTTGAGTTTAACGAAGTATTGGCTGATGCCCATAAGGTCAAGTTGTTCAGGTCTTGGTTTGGTGAGGGTCGCGTTGTTCGAGGGGGATAAGGGTGTGTGTGTGGGGGGGGGTGGGGGGGGGGTGTGTGTGGGGGGGGGTGAGGTCTGGACGTCTGTCCGGATGGGAGGTCCGTCTGGCGTTCCAAAGTGGGGGAGGTCTCCTGGAATTCCTATGGAGCCGCTAGACCTATAATACACTTTGAAAATAAACCGGACCTATTGCTGCAGAATTTCCAAAAAGCACTGGAAATGATCTCAGAAACGCTTTTGTTCCAAGCCATGAGGTAAACCTGTGTCAGTCATATTATCGCATATAAAGATTTATTTTCGTTCCTTTGATATATTTCATTTGAAATTGTTTCTCCTAGAAAGTAGGAAGTTTCCTTTACTGAGAATCGAAACTGTCAACTTATTTGTACATTTCGGTGGTCTCTCACCATCTTCATCAGCAAAACTGATTAAGACCGTCTTGGGTTGGACAAGCTGTGAGTGAACAAAGTTCATGGCTGCGCCTGATGGCGGCATAATGAATCTAGAATCAGAGAGCCTTTACCAACGGATTTCTCCTTGGCCCTGTCATACCTGAATGCGGTTGTCTAGACGCTCTATCACTTAGTTGCTCGTCTCTTTAAGCCGGATTCACATGCTCAGAAAAAAAAGAATGTTCCAAGATAATACAGTGCCATTCTTTCTGTCGCTTCCCCTCCCCCTCTCTCTCACTACCTCATTCTCTCTTCTGTCTGTCCCTCAGTGTGTGTATGTGTGTATGTATGTGTGTGTGTGTGTGTGTGTGTTTGTGCGCGCGCGCTTGCGTTCGCGCGTGCGAGTAGGCTCGCGTGTGTGCGTGCGTAAAGTTCTATTTCTGTTTACTTCGCTAGCAGCTCAACACAGTATGGCGGTTCATGACCTCACATGCTTAGGAAAAAAAAAGAAGAAAAAAAGAGGGGGGTGGGATGCTAAAAAAAATCCTACAGCCATAAATGACACAGGCGTCCTGCTGTCTTTACCACCCTGTGAGCCTTCACCCCCTGGCGGTGATCTAAGCTTGTGTGATCCTTTGTTGTATCAATCAGGTGCGCTGGGATTACGACTTTGTTTAAGTTTGGCATTCCTGACCCGTCAACCATGACAGCAGTTAACCCCACAATATACATCTGCCGTGGACCTTTCCGTCACGTTGCAAGCCGACAGGGTTCATAAAAAACGATATTACAGGATTATGTATGCAATATAAAAAAAAAAGTAAAAAGAAAAGCAAAAGCACATACAAAGGCACAGACCACCAAAAACTTGCCAACAAGCAACCTGCACGTATTATGCGTAAGCAAACTGCACATTAGTAAAAATGATAATGACCCTGCACACACACACAGAGGGGTGGGAGGTGGGGGGTCTCCGTGGAAAACCTGAACATGAATGAATGTGGAGTGATGGCCTAGAGGTAACGCGTCCGCCTAGGAAGCGAGAGAATCTGAGCGCTCTGGTTCGAATCACGGCTCAGCCGCCGATATCCCCCCCCCCCCCCCCAACCGCCCACTGGACCTTGAGTGGTGGTCTGGACGCTAGTCATTCGGATTAGACAATAAACGGAGGTCCCGTGTGCAGCATGCACTTAGCGCACGAAAAAGAACCCACGGCAACAAAAGGGTTGTTCCTGGCAAAATTCTGTAGAAAAATCCACTTCGATAGGAAAAACAAACAAAACTGCACGCAGGAAAAAATACCAAAAAATGGGTGGCGCTGTAGTGTAGCGACGCGCTTTCCCTGGGGAAAGCCGCCCGAATTTCACACTGAGAAATCTGTTGTGATAAAAAGAAATACAAATATAAATACAAATCAAGTAGAAGAGAAAAGAAAGGACAGTGAAGTAAAGAAAAGAAAGGACAGCGAAGAAAAGCACTGAAAAAACTTAAGGACTGAGACAGTTTAACAAAGGAATGAAGAAAAAGAAAGAGGAAAGGCACAAGAAAGAGGGTGACAGAAATGACTGTTTCTAGTCCGGATGTTCCAAAACGTGGCGTAACTAACTATATCTGAAAGGGCCTTGGATAACGCCCCCCAACCCCCTCTAGGAACATCAGCACCTACAATCAGTCCATCAACAATACACAGATTGACAGAGAGGCAGATAGATAAATTCAGAATATAGAGAGACAGAAGGGCGGATAGATAAATTAGATACAGTCGAAAAAAGAAACAAGTTTAAAAAAAAAAAAACAACAAAAAAACAAAACAAAAAACAAAACAACAACAACAAACAAACAAACAAAAAAACCCAAAACAACCATAACAGCTATTAAGCGTATTATTTCAATGTTGTACTGTTCTGTACCTTTCTATGCCTGCCCCCGTACTCTCTCTCTCTCTCTCTCACTCTATCTGTACCAGGCACAGACAGTTAAGGACCACCATTATGTCATGGGCATGTTCTTCAAAGATGAATATAATTACGCTGAATAAAGTCAATCCTCAATTGTTGGCATGTGTGGGTGTACACTGCAATGAATGGAAAATGGTTTTCGAGCACAGATTAACGGTTCAGCAAGAACGTACGTGCTCGCATGCAAAAGAAAGGTACGTGAAAAGTAAGCTTTGATTTGAAAATCCACTTCAAAAAGCTGACACGTCAAGGCGAAAGAGGGGTGGGGGGTGGGAGGGGGGAGTTGAGGGGGGGGGGGATTCGTGCTGCACGTGCATGGCGGAACACTAACAATTCAGTGGAGATGATTACACATTGGTCGTGTTGTTAGCAAAGCAACCATGCCACAACGAAGAAAACATGGAAAAGCAGACAAAGTAATGGCCTTTGCACGGATTTAGGAAACAGTGGAGCTGAGAGAATACCGAAAAACACTTTCAAAACAAACAAACAAACAACAACAACAAACACACACACACACACACAGAGCTGAATTGTTAGCAATGTTCCACCTGGTACGTGTAGTACAAAAATCTTCTAAGCTTGTGAAATCTGCATTTCTTCTGCATGCGAGCATAAACATTCGTGCCAAACGGTTAATAAATCTGTGCCCTCCAATTATTGCAATAGGCCAGCAAACACTGACATGTATTTACATTTATTTTCTTAAACACACCGGCAGAGATCTATCTATCAGCCAAAACAAACAATTATCGAACACACTGTCTGTTCTGAACCTTGCTGTACTCCTCCCCCCCACCCCCTTTCCCCCTCTTCCGAACCCCCAATAAGCAATGAAAACACCTGCCTCGACTCACTGATGTCGAACTGAAGTCATGTCGAAAACGCTTGGTCAACCACCACAGAACAGAGAACTCGTACTGCTCCCAACACACACACACTCACACTCATTGCTTACCGGCAGTCCAATCACATGCACAGCAGTCTACGGGCTTTCACCTGCTATAGATTTGTGCCCACCTCCATCCCCCACCAACACACCAAAAACATACGTACCTGAGACCTTCTACCACCGCTCCAAACCACGCTCTCCCTACCCCCACCCCATCGCCCGCCTGTTTCCACCCGCTCAAAAGTTAATTATCACCGGCTAATTTAAAGAGAAGCCAAGTGCATAGCTCGGCTGCCTATCCTGGCACCAGTCCGACAGGCCGCGAGTGAAAGGGCTCTCTCCCTCTCTGTCTCTGTTGCCACTTGAAGAGCTTTTCCGGATCCTTTGAAGCAACCCCATAGTTCTGTTGAGTGCACTGAGCTGAACACTATTGAGCTCGATGGTGTTGAGTGGTGACATGATCAGGACTTCACCGCCCTGCGTTCACCTTCTTTCAGGGTTGTAAAAAAAAAAAAAAAAAATCTAGTTTCAACAGCTCACTTTCACTGCCTGTCTACCGCGCGCGCGCGCACACACACACATACGCGCGTGCACACACACACAGACACACACACAAGTAGTCACGTGCACCCACATACACCAATGCCAACGTACACACACACACACACGCGCGCGCGCGCGCGCACTATCGTATACACACAACACCAATGTACAAACACACATACCAACGCATGCACACACACGTACACATATTGACGGCAACATTGGCACACATATACACGCATACCAACACACACACACGCGCGCGCGCACAAACACGCGCACATACCCACGTGTCACTGCTATCAGTCATGCATTCACCTCAAGTTCATCCAGTGTTGTAAACTCCTGCTATCACGATGTATATATACCATTTCACTGCCGCGTCATCACACACACAAACACACACACGCGCGCGCGCGCACAATGTGTGCACACGCACACGCAGAGAAAAATCGATGGGTTCGCTATGGGTATCGAGGACAGCAAGGAACCTGGGTACAGTCCACTGCATTTGTTGACGTTGCTGCTGGACGTGCACATAACTACCCACTCTGGAAGTGGGGCTGTCTGAGGTTCCTCTTCTCCCTTTGTCCAATTGATTGTGTGTGTGTGTGTGTGTGTGTGTGTGTGTGTGTGTGTGTGTGTGAGTGTGTGTGCGTGCGTGCGCACACGCGTGCATACGTGACGTACGGGTATGCATGTCTGTCGCGTTTGTTTATGCACGTATATATATATATATATATATATATATAACAGACATAAAAAGAATAACAACATTGAACGTGTATACATATGTACATACTTGTAAATCATGTCTTTAAAACTTAATCAACAAAACAAAACCATAACCACAACCTACCTTCCACAAAGCTGCATTTGCTTTTGACCACTCAGTTCCGTTAAGAATTTTCACAACAGCAGCAATGAAAGCACTCTGTTAACCGCCTAATTGTAACATCCCAATGCACACTACACTGCTTCCCATCAACCACGGAAACATCTCTCTACACTGCTTCCAATGAACCACAAAAACACTTCACACTACTTCAAGTTCACCACTAAAACACCACCACTGAGAAGCTGTGTGTCTGTCTGTGGTCAGATAGCTTCAGTGAGGAGGGGAAGGTCTCTGGTGTGGGGGAAAAAAACCACACACACACAAAAGCACCACCACCACCATACACTTGAAAGTTGAATGCCACCACAGTGCCACACACCCCTTTCTATCGACAGGTACAGTTCGGTTCCCTCGAACTTCCAGTCACGTTTCTTCCAATGTTTCCACTCTTCTCGCCTGTATTTCCAAATAATAATGGTTTTCCTCCTTCTTCCAACGAATAGCCAACTCCAGCCACCACAAACCTACAGCTGGAGTGGTCTCAAGCAGCTCTAAAATAAATACTTATGACCTAAAGCGAAGGAAACACGAGACGCCGACTCGGTATGTCCAAGTAGTTGAACAGTGGCAGGCGATATTCCTTACTGTAACAAACGTCTTCTGAAACGTGTCCGCGACTGCCTGCAGAACTGGCGGCAAGGAGATAAGCTAAAAGCGTGACATTCCTTGTCTTTCTTATAGAAGTATGTGCGATAGCGTGTGCCAAGTGTGAGCGCACACGCGCGCATGTACGGTAAATGGTCGTGCGTAATTGCATGTTGTGCGTGTTAGTTGTGTGTGTGTGTGTGTGTGTGTGCGTGCGCGCGCGCATGTGCGTGTGTGTGTGTGAGCGAGAAAGAGGGCGAGAGCGAGTGAGTGAGAGAGAGAGAGGGAGAGAGCCTTTGTCGGCGGTCTAAATGTTTACCTCATTGCGCTGATGATAGAAATAATATGAATGAATGTTACGGATACTTAAATAATACCTATCCTCGGTCGGAGACCGTGCTCTAAGCGCCGTGACTTTACAAATACGGAGTAATTTGCACAACAAGCTGCGTACCTAGGTAGAGCCGACTGACAGCCGCCACTGCGCGCTTATCATCCGTTTCCTATGTCAGTCATTCAATAATATTTCTGGCACGGGCACATACACACACATACAGACATGTAACATTTTACGCGTATGACTGTTTATTTACACCGTCATGTAGGCTGCCATACTCCGTTTTCGGGGGTGTGCATGCTGGGTATGTTCTTGTTTCCATAACCCACCGAAAGCTGACATGGATTACAGGATCTTTAACGTGCGCATTTGATCTTCTGCGTGCGTATACACACGAAGGGGGTTCTGGCACTAACATGTCTACACATAATGTTGACCTGGGAGATCGGAAAAATCTCCACCGTTTACCCACCAGGCGCCGAGATCCGAACCCAGGGCCCTCTGACTGAAAGTCTAACCCTTTTACCACTCGGATATTGCGCCCGTCATATCTTAGCTATATGTCAGAAATAAAACTATTGATACCATAGACAGAGATAGAAAGATCAGGATAATGTATTCGTGGGTAGGCCACTGTCATTCATAAGACTAGAGAGGGTGAAGGGGGTTGGGGGGTGGATCTGTCGGGGCTCCGTGTTTGAGTAGTAGGCCATTGCCCCTCATGAGAGGGAGAGAGAGAGAGAGAGAGAGAGAGAGGGGGTGGGGGGAGTGAGAGAGGGGAAAGGAGTGAGAGAGAATTTGTCGGCACACTTGTGTTTTCTTCAATGCGCTGCATGCCTGGTGATAGAAATAATATTATTCATGTCGCGCGCGCGCGCGCGCGCACACACACACACACACACACATTGTCGGCAATCTAATGTTCGCCTCACTGAGCTGAACAGTGATTGAAGTATTATACAGACAGGGAAAGAGAGAAAGAGAGAGAGAGAGGGTGGGGGTGGGGGGGGATAGAGTCGTATCCCTTGTATTTGCTTGACCAGAGAGAGACAAAGACATATAGACACAGTCCGACACAGAGAGAGAGAGACAGAGAGTCGTATTCCTAGTAACTTGACCACTTTCGCTGCTTGTGATAGAAATCACACACACACACACACACACACACACACACACTATATAACTATGCCCAATGGGGGTGGCCTTGCACTTAACGTTCTCCCACACAGCACATTACAGGTCCCCAGTGATTCCCAGCCATAACTTGATGCACCCATCCGTGAACGTGGGACTCAACCCTGGACGGCCAAGACAAACAGTCTCTGTTCGCCTGCTTTTTATCCATATTTATTCTAATGCGTCTGTCACACTCCGTCTGTCGCTTGACTGTCAGTGCGCTTCTGTGCTAAAAACCTGCCCGATTGTCTGTCTCTGGCAGTGTGTCTCTCTTGTCTCCCACTGACGAGAAGGGAATGAAATGGCAATTTTTGTTAATTTTGTCACTTGTCTTGCTGATTAGTTAGGAAATAAAATTAGTTTGGCGAGAAATGGTGTAAAATATCCTCCTCCATCCCCCTAAAAAAATCCAACAACATTAGTTATGAGGGTTATAAGACAGACTGGAATTATCCTCCAAGTACCACACACGCAGTTTACTATTGAACGTTGTGCACACGTTATCTCTTCTTTTCTTCTTCTTTTTTAACATCGAATGGAATGACTAAATTATTCCTCTGGATTTTTTTCTTTTGAAAAAGAAGACGGGATCCTGTGAGACAAGAAATTTGTCGATTTTTTAAATAGATTTAAATGATGAAGGGGTACGTGGCAGAATCGTTTAGGCGTTGGACTTCAGATCCAGTGTTCACCAGTGATCAATGTTTGAGGTCCCGTTTAAGCCTGGTGTTGTGTCCTTGGGCCAGGAAAGGCACTTCACTCCGATTTCCCTCACCCTAGCAAGGTGTGAATGGGCACCTGACTTTGGTAGGGGAAGATTAAGAAGGTGGAACGAGAGGATTGAGTCTGGCGATCCTGTGCCGAGCCCTAGACACAGTGGGTGTACAGTGGGTGTAATCCACTGCCCCGAAGGTCGTCGTTAAAGGCTAAGAGGCCTTTAGTTATTATCTTTTTGGGTTTTTTTTCATAATGATGATGTGGGGAAGCCGGTGCTCTCCGCTCAGTGACAGAAAAAACAAGTCCCCAAATCCTCCCAATGATTCAGTATGGAGTCAGTGTTCTGGGCTCTTTCAACAACAACAAAAAAACACCTGGTGTGGGTTTGTGCCACGTTTTACACCGACCGGGTAACGAAAATGGTATGGTTTGGTGTTCGCGCGCGTGCTCTGTGTGTGTGTGCGTGTGTGTGTGTGTGTTGCTGTTTATCTTCAGAATCTCTCTTTCTGTGCTGCAGCACTGGTCCCTTTTCAAAACTGAACCAGACGTAAATCACGTTCTTGCTGAATTCATACTCTGCCCCCCCCCCCCCCCTCTCAAGAAGCGAAGGTCGCTGCACACTTTGAAATAAATGTGGATCACGTGCTCATGTCATCTTATCAAGTTCGCTCACTCTCTGTCCCTGTTCACACCCTTCAACAGGGCCAAAGCCGAACAATTAATTCTACGCTCTCTCCCCAGCAGCGGTGGTCCCTGCATACACAGTAAGAAACGTGAATCACGTGCTGAGTTCATCTCATGAGTTTGTGTATGTGTGTGTGTTCGTCGAGCAATTCGGAAGCGCGTTCTTCTTCGTTCGAGAACTGCGACTCTCACGTCAACGCGTAAACACGAGTGGGCTTTTGGTTCACAAAAAACCGTTTGTCCTACACCGGTTTTTTTTTTTTTTTTTTTTTTTTTTTTGGGGGGGGGGGGATGTTTGTTTTTTGGGAGGGGGGCGGGGGGTTAATGCGTTTTAGATTTTCATTCCCTCACTACATTTCTTTCTCAAATTTCCACTTATTACACACCAAAACGCACGTACAAACATGTACCCCCCCCCCCCCCCCCAACACACAGACACAAACACACGCTCAGAGAGAGACAGAGAGATAACAGAAATGGGGATGAACATATATATATATATATATATATATATATATGTGTGTGTGTGTGTGTGTGTGTGTGTGTGTGTGTGTGTGTGTGTGTGTCTTTAAAAAAAAAAGAAAAAAAAAGAGACCGGGAAAGAGAGACAGAGACCGAGCTTTGCTTCAGTAACCAAAGGTCCCCCAACTGACCTGGATGATGATGTCGCACTCATCCCTCCCCAGGAACAGCATGGTGCGGGGCAGCCGGAGCTGCTTGCCGCCAGGGTCCACCAGGTACCAGGCGTGAATGGCCGGTGGCTTCCCCTCGCCCCCGCCACCCCCCGCGTCGTCACAGTCCTGAAACAGGTCAGCATGGGCGATGTCAGAATCACCGCAAAGAGCTCCGTCACCGTCACCTAACGCTCTTCTCTGTGTGTGTGTGTGTGTGTGTGTGTGTATTTATTGTTTGCTTGCCACGCCTAAGTCTCACCGCCCTTCTTGTCCACGTCGTCTCTCCATCTCCCTTCTTTTGTTTTTGTGTTGTGTCGCGTTGCGTTGTATTATTGTCTCAACAGATTTCGCATTGTGAAAATTTTTTATCTGGGCTGCTCTCCCCTGGGAGTGCGCGTCGCCACAATGCAGTGCCACTTACGTGGGCTCTTTTACGTGCGCTAAGTGCATGCTGTACACGAGACCTCCTTTTATCGTCTCATCCAAAAAGACCAGTACCCAGACCACCATTCCAGGTTCAGTGGAGGGGGAATAAAATTTCCATTCCGTGTTTGGAACTGGAACCCGTAGACACTCTCTTCCTAGTCGGGCGCATTACCTCCAGGCCACCTTTCCACACGTTTGGAAACAACAGCTGTTTTGTGCACAGTGATGTTTTCAAAACTTAAACGATAAACAAATAAATAGATTAAAAAAAATCAAAACAGTAAAAGGTAATTTAGTTCACGCTATCGTGATCACGGAGGAGATAAATTCGCCGCACGTCAGAAACACATACAAAGAACGAGGAGGCGAGGAGACGCTAGCTCTGTCTGGCTGCGAGACCTGTGGTGGTGTTATACAAGCAGCGCTGTGTTTGCTTCGCGGCAGGAATTTTATTGTTTGCTTTTCGGCAGGAATTTTCTGAAGTCACAGACATAAAAATAACAACAACAACACCACAACACCACACACACACACACACAAAACACCAACATCTCAGCGTAAAGCAGTTAACACTACCAGGATCGATTGATTGTTCCATCCACCCCAAGCCATTACTGTCCTCAGCAGAGGGGCTCATAGTGTAGGCCCAGCGTCGGCAGTCCACAAGGAACCATCGATATTAGGTCGCCAGGAGGCCACACACCTGAAAAGACCCTGCACTACCGCTGAGTCACTTCGGTCGTGATCAGTAGAGCCTGTTCCGATTTAATGTACTTAGGACACTACCAACTAAACCCCCTACTGACGACAATGATGGCTCAGTTGCAGAGCCAGTCTGAGTGAGCGCCCCTACCCCCATCCCGCCGCCCCCTTCCTCCCCAAAGTAGAGACCGCCACCACGTCCCTTCAACGACTGTCCCCAATGAATCTGCCGACACTGCAAACATTGGCAGGACTCACCCCAAACACGGAAGTGGAATGGTATTATGAGAGCAGCGTATGAAAAGCCATATAATTTGGGATTTTTTTTCTTATTTTGATCATGAAGGGCGCGGATGATGATGACGATGATGGTGAAGATACTGCTGCTGTGGAGGTCCTTCTAGATGTGAGACTACGTGGCAAGGCTACACCCTACGCTTCATATCATAATGCTATCCCGGCGCTAACCATGCCCGAGAGATACAGACATTTACAGTAATGGTCTGGAATTTACAGTAACACTCATAGATGCATCCGTGAGGGGATGATGCTTGATTATGTGATCCCAGTCTTCCCATTTAAGTCCATGGCACACTCAACTCTGGGTAGGAGCCGGTTACGGACCGTAAAAAAAAACAAACAACAACAACAACAAAAAACTCCACCAGGAATCGAACCCACGTCCTTCAGCCGTCAGTCCGCGACGCTAACCACTTCGCCACGGCGGCTGGTCAGATGTAAATACGTCTGCCTTGTTTCAAAAAAAGGGACAGTAACGTGCAACATGTGATCTGTTCTGCTTTTCTATTTGTTTATTTAAACATTTGTTCAAAGTTTAAAACACAAACAAACCTTCTCATACACATAAACATAAGCACGCGCAAGTGTACTCACACACAAAGATAGAGAGAGAGAGAGGGGGAGAGAGAGAGAGAGAAGAACAGAAGGAAAGATAAGGGATGCAAAAGCACACACACACACACACACACACACACACACACACACACACACACAGAGGTCGTGAATCCCCATGTTTTTCCTCTGCAGTGATGAAGGTTTATAATTCAAGACATATGGTTCAATGTGAATGTCAGCACTGACAGTATTTTTCTGTATTCATCATTCCGGTAGAAATAACGTATCAAATGAAATCAAACAAAAAAAGATTGATGTGAATTAAGCATAGCAAAAGAAAACGAAAAAGTGTTATCTTTTTGTCAAATCAAAAGGGAACAAGAATGCATTATACTATTTTGACAAATAATAAGTGGATTCCAACATGAAGTAACACATAACATGATGACCCAACAACTGATTGAAAGGCGAAAATCATTTCTTATCACACACACACACACACACAAAACGTACGCGCACGCGCGCGCGCACACACACTCACACGCACGCAATAGTATTTGTCATAAAATTTCCGACAACAGCCAAGTAACTGACACATAACAGTGAAACATTTATTACTGATAAAACTGATGGAATACCCAGACTCAGTGTCCCGATGAACACGTAATGAAGAACTGATAAACCCAAACTGTCAACTTATCAGCTGCGTGTGGGCATGCTTTTTAAAACGTGGGTGGCAACCAACACTGTGGAATGTCAACAGTTTATGCAGTCTAGTCTCACGAACTGTTCAAAATAATCTTCAGATTCTTCAAAAGACCTGTTATCGAACTGTGTGTGTGTGTGTGTGTGTGTGTGTGTGTGTGTGTGTGTGTGTGCGTGTGCGCGCGCATGTACATTTAGATGTGTGTGTGCAAGCGCACGTGTGTGTGTGTGTGTATGTGTGCGCGCGCGCGCATGTGTGTATGTGCATGTTTGTGCGTGCATGTATGTATGTATGTATATACATACATATATATATATATATATATGTGTGTGTGTGTGTGTGTGTGTGTGTGTGTATGTATATGTATGCATGTATTACATATGTCTGTGTCTCAGTGTGTGTGTGTGTGTGTGTGTGTGTGTTTGTGTGTGCGCGAACGTGCGTGCGTGCGTGCGTGATGTGATGTGATGTGATGTGATGTGAGGCGTGTGTGTGTGTGTGTGTGTGTGTGCGCGCGCGCGCGAGCGTGCGTGCGTGCGTGTGTGAGTGAGAGTGTATGTGTGTGTGTGTCTCAGAGTGTGTGTGTGTGGGGAGGGGGGGGGGGGTTGTGGGGGGGGGGGGGGGGGTGGGGGGGGAGAGGGGGGCGAGGGGGGCGCTTGCATGTATGTATGTATGTATGTATGTATATGTATGCATATATTACATATGTCTGTGTGTATTTGTATGTATGTCTACATAACCTATGTGTACCTGTGCGTATGTTTGTGTGTGCTGCTGAATTGCACGCACGTTTGCATGTTCAAAGATGATCTACAGATCTGTTTTAACTGAAACACGGCAATAACTGTGTGCGTGTGATGAAACAGCGGAGGGGCAGTGGGGTATACCGAGTCAGAGAGGAATGGAGGCACGTGATGCATGACCCCACCCATGTGGTCAGATAGTACTAAACAAAAATCACTCCAAAATGCACCACAGAGACAGAGATACACACACACACACACACACAGCACACACACACACACAGACACACACGAGAGAGAGAGAGAGAGAGAGAGAGAGAGAGAGAGACTCACTCTCAAAAGAACGACTACGTGGTAACGAGGTCGAAACAGAGCTGGCAATACACGTTTCACAAAGCAGGAAAGAAAGTAAAGACAACAGCACCGTTTGTAAACTGGCTAAGTAAGAGACTCACGAGTTAAAACATGTGTGCTGGACAGACCGGTAACACGAACAAAGTATAGAAATAGAAGAAGAAGAAAAAACACGAAGTAACAACGAAACGTTGCTGATCACACCTTTTTCTTTTTAACCATGAATACCTCCAGTCTTCTTGCTGTGAAGACATCCATCACATATCACAATGGACATGTGTCAGGTCAGGACTTTGTATTAGATTTTCTTGTCCCGTCCATCAACCACTGTGGTGTATTGTAACTTGCTCCTAATAAAATGCTTTTCAAATCACACCTTTGACCATCTTTAAGCCCCCTCCCCATCCTCTTTTGTTTTGTTCTTTCTGTTTTATTCCAACGGAACTCAAGTTCTGTATATCCTGATTTTGAAAAAAAAAAGAAAAAGAAAAAAAAAAACAAGAAAAAAAAAAAACCTTGCTAATATACTAACTCCTTATAGTAATAAGCCCGTATAATTCACCATTCCCACTGACCTTCGGCTTCCATTTCCACATTCTAAGTAAAGGTGGGGTGGTCAGCTCGCCGGCAGGTTTCCCACACGGTGCACAACACAGTGCAGATGGCGTCATAGTTATGCCCCCTTTATGATACACGGCGGGTCACAGGATCGGTGGTTACACAACAACGTCGACCGTTCCTCGCCCACTTAGCCACCATAAGCCGATTGAGCATGCGTCTAGACTAAGGCAGGCAGAAAAGCCAGCACTGCAAGGTGGGGCAAGTGTATTTATAAAGGTGTGTGTGTATGAGAGAGAGAGACAGAGACAGAGAGAGAGAGTGTGTATAACGCATGGATGGATACATTGGAGAGACCTCACACTTCGGAAGAGTAGGACAGAATTGAGGGAGAAAAGGTACGGAATAACAGAGGGGGAGAGAGAGACAAGGGGGTGAAGATGAAGATGGGAGAGAGAGAGACAGAGACAGAGAGAGAGATACAGAGAGACAGACAGACAGACAGACAGAGACAAATACAGAGATTTTCATTAGACAAACAGATACACAATAGATAGACTTAAAGGGAGGTAGAGAGGAAGTTGTGAACACAACAGCCCAACCCTGTGGCTCGCACCCGAAGAGCACCCAGTCAGTACCTTGAAGCTGAAGGGAGACCCGTCCGTGGACTCCGAGGAGGGTCTGGGACTCTTGGCCGTCACGCCGTACTTGTTCTGAAGCTTGTCCAGCAGCTGCTGGGTCTTCAGCCGTATGCTGTCCATCTTCAGCATCTTGGCCGACAACAGCCACACCGATTTGAGACTGGCTTCCAGATCGTTCATCATAGTCCAGAGTTAACTGTTCTGCTCTGTTTTGTTCAACGGCCGGGCACTCATTCGCGAACGTGAAACATATCACATGATCCGTGTTGATCTGAGCGGTGGGAAAAAAGAAAGAAAGAAAGAAAAAAGAAAAAAAAAAAAAAAAAAAAAAGAGAGAGAAAAAAAAAGAAAAAAAAGGGGGGTGGGGGGGGGAAATAAATCGTTTTCCAGTTTCTGGTCCTATTTCATGATAGCCTCCGGCGCATTAGCGACTGACAACTCATCTCTATGCACTTTCACTGTGTACTTGGTTCGTTCATTTGTTCGTTCGTCCATTCAATCATTTGGCTAATGGCTTAGCCGGCCATGAAGACCATGCTCAGTAGGCCCGTAACATATTTCAAAACCAGGACCATGTCTATCGATCAAAAACCATCTTCAAAATTTACAACCAAATCTTTTCAAATCAAACTGCGGGACATACAACAACATGCCTCCGTATGCAACTAAAACTTGATTCAGCGGTGCCTGGCATTCGATGGAACACACACACACACACACACACACACACACACACACCCACCCCACAACACAACACACACACGTGTAGTTACTTGTGTTTGCAGCAGACAGACAAAACAACCCACTCCGAAATAAATGTGTTGAACTGTATGTTTCATCACCGAATCCACATTTGTTTAGTTCTGGAAACCCGGAACCGATGACAGTATACGGGAAAAAAAAGAAAAAAAAAAAAAGGTTTTTCACAAATGAGCACACACGTTCATAAACATCAACATTCGAAACTGAATTTCACGCAAAATTAAGCATGATGATCCGCACAATTGTCGCAGTTTCATGTTAAATTCCAGAATCATTGTTCGATGAAGCAATGTCTCTTGACAGAATTCTAAGCAAAAGAACGGAACACTGCTTATCAACAGCCTGTCTACGAGCACCAAAACAGTCAAGAGCACGAACCAGCACTTCGGCGCAGTCCAGTAAGTAATTTGTTGTCAGATGAACTTAATGTTGTACTCAAGCATGGGGCAGCGGTTACCGTCCGCCTTCTACAAAGGTCGCGGAACAGGAGACTGACTGACTTTTTCCCCTCCCTCGAGAAACACGGCTTAGCAATGCCTGTCAGACAGCTTTCTCCTGCTGCTCCGGTTTTCATTCCTCTCAAAACTCCAGATATATGTGAACATTATCTGCCTACTTGTGCTGGAAAATATCTTCACGGAGATTTGCGGGGGTAAGTAGAGAAAGTCATGTCTAATCTTTCAAGATGTGACACACACAAACATGAATACATACGCCAAGCTGGCAAGAGCGCATACTATCAAAAATTTTGTTTGTTTGTTTGTCTTTAAAGGGGAGGGATGGGGGAGGGGAAAGGGCTCAGTAAGCTTTTGTTCTCTGGTACAAGGTCGGGTGCAGCATCCAGACATTTCAGTACCCTTACTGTGCTCGTAATTATGAGCTACACACAATCCCACAATCACCGCAAGATTTAAAAAAAAAAAAAAAAGAAAAAGAAAAAAAAAAGTTACATTTAATGTCCCGTGAGTTTTAAGTTTGACACATTAATTGTAAATCATAATAACCACGCGTCAAATCAGTCGTAAATGCAGGCGCTCCATGTTAAAAGTCGAACCCAGCCCAACAGACTCTACAAGCAGCCATGAAGTTTGCACACGAACGGTTCTGAGATAAGTTCAGCTCTGGTTCAGCTCCTCTGGTCTGCCCTTTCCCACTGGCCCAACGTAATAGCCCCCACCCCTGTTCTGAAATAAGTAGTCAAGTTAATCAAGCCTGGTGGATCACAGTAGGCCACAGATTGCTCTTGCCTGGTTTCCTGCTTCTTCCAGTCCTGGTTTCCTCTGGTCTGACCGTCCTCTGGGCTCCTACTACCTGCAGACACCGTTCCCTCACATTGTACACAGGTTCCTACATTTGTAGTGACTCATCTGATGAGATAATGAACTTCGGTATCGGGATCCTGTTTTTCCAAGGAATGATTTTCTGCGGACGGTAACACGTACCTATGAAAGTTATTCGGACGTTCCTGGCAGATTATCTAACCTTTGAGATGTTCCAGACATGCTTAATTTGAATCGGAAAACCCTGTATCTTAAGCGAAACCGAGTGAAGTATACACCAGGAACGTAATCACGTCAAAGGCGACGATCCTGGTCGTAAATAAGCTCGTCTTATCTATCCGGTATCTACTCGCTTCACTTCCAAGTTTCCCAGTCTTGTAACGGGCACCCCTGAATGCGATTGACTCAGAACACTGACAATTTCACACATTACCACATCCAAACATAACTATCGACTTTTTTTTTGTATATACTTCATGATTAAACAGATCTTTACATACTTTCTACTTCACCACGGCCCTGCTTTTTATCTATAAACTTTAGGGGAGAGAGACAGACAGACAGACAGAAACAGACAGACAGACAAACAAACAAAGAGAAACAGAGACAGAGACATAGTGTAACACCAACAATCACATCACAGTAAGGGTGATCCATCCCAAACTACGGTACACAAATCCGAAACCGAAACTGACGGCGTATACACACACGCACACACACACACACACACACCACACTGTCCCTTCCAGACCCAGCTGCGGCGCGGCAGCACCACAACCGTCATGAATACTGTGCCAGCAAATAACACTGAGAACTTCTCACTCGTGACGTTGTCTGATGTCCAAATCTTTCCCGTTCAGCGAAGCCACATACTACGTTAACATGCCACAGCAAGCTTGCGACTTCAGTGCAAATGCACAGAAAAAAGGGGGGAGGGGGAAGGGGGGATACGAGGGGGTTTGTGAAAAGATGCAAAATGCACGCATCCCATCTGTTAATGACATTCACGACGGCATACGTGCCACCGCTTCTCAGTGATCCCGAAGGGGAAATCTCTCCGGGAATTCCATCACCGCGAAGGTGCACAGTACAGGAAAACCTGGGAATGTACTCGCACCTTGCAAACAAGTTGAACGCCATGCACGAAACACTGGTCAACAAAAATCTCTGAAAGTTCTCTACACAATACTGCCTCGGCCACACTTCAGCCGGTCATTCACGAGTGGGCAGAATTCGCAGGAATCCAGTTCCGGCCCTCTTTGCCAGTGGCGTCACTGTCGGTGGAGCGAGAATAAGAGCTGACCACTGCATGCATGCAGGCACGGGCACTGAACATGCGGCTGATCACTGGAGCTTGATACACACAGGCAAGCAACTTCTAACGAAGTCAGGATGAAGAGACAGGAAATGGACGCTGCAACAAGCACTGCGCCACGCACGGACGAAGATGATGAGTCGACTGACCAGCTGTTGCTTTCACCTATCACACACACACACACACACACACACACACGGTGAGGGCCCGGCCCACCTTGATGCAGCCAGAGGCCCAGCCAGTTTACTGATCCATCAACAAGGCGGAAGGCCGTGAGTTTGTATGGAACTACATACACACGTACGCAGTATAGTAGTCGGCCCAGGAGTCGTCAGTCAGTCAGTCCACTTGTGGCGTTTCCAACAGGAGCTTCACGCTGCATGGCTCTCGTCTAATATCTTACCGGCCACAGAAATCCAAAATACCGAAGAGAGAGAAAGAGAGAGAGAGAGCTCAGACATGTATCAAAGGAAACGCTTATCATTCACCCAAACAGTCCCTGTCTGCCCAGACCCCGTATTTATGCGGCACTCCCAGCGAAATTTCACTTTTACGGAGTTCATGATAACTACCGCCAGCGCAAAGCTCTGAGTGTGGTTGTTACTTCAACCCGTTTACAAACAGGAGATACTTGACATATAGCACATACCTGACCGCGAACTCCGACTTGCTGTATGCACCCCTTGAAACAATTTAACTCATACACCTCTACCCCCCCCCCCTCCCCTCTCTTGAAACAGTTTAACCAATACACCCCTATCCCCTCTCTCTCCCATGAAACAATTCAAGTCATAAAGTCCTCTGCAGATTGGAAAAAAAAAGAGAAAAAGAAAAAAAGCAATACACGCCACGCTATCCGCTGTGTTTGGCCTTTTCTATATTGTGTTATTTTCTTTCAGTATTATTGTTTTCTTTTTTTTTCTTTTCTTTTTTAACCACATTGATCGGCAAACTGACCGTTGTTTATATCTCTCCTTTCTCCTCACCATTGCATAAGAATCAACGCTGCTGTTCACACTCAGCATAACAATAAACAATACATTGTGTTTTTAACACGAACGCGATCTTTTCCCACAAGGATAAACAGAAGGAAGCATATCATATCTAACTGCCGTCACATTTTAACAACGCTTGCTGGACTCAAAACGTGTTTCCCTCGCAGTTAAAGGCTAAGTGTGTGCATGTGTGTGTAAGCATGTGTGTGAGGCTGTGTGTGTGTGTGTGTGTGTGTAAATTTTTCCTTCTCTCACACATGGTCTTGTGAACATGGGGATTCATGTTAACCCTACAATTTCCCTGCCTAACGGAGCTTTCATCAGCAAATAGGAGGGACGATAAAATGCATAGACCACATTCAATGCGTACTGCCACGTCACGCCCCAACAGCTCTTAAAGAAATAAATAGAACACACAATAAATACACAACAATGAAAAGGGGGGAAAAAAACGACACCCACTCAAGAACGACCACGACTCTAGTATGTACAGAGTGCAATAAATCCGAGAACAAGTCAACAACCTGCAGAGTAGTGGTGGAGCAACTTTTTTTTTTATAAGCTAATTTCGTTTTCTTCTTCTTTTTCCCCCCTTTTTAACCACCGCCCAGGTCACGTTCAAATAATGAAAAAGTTCGCAAGCACCGTTTGTTCCAACAAGGAACTGCGTTTTCACAACGACCTTTCAGGATAGCTTGCAGCCATTAGTTTACTATTGACCTGAAATGTGTAAATGGATCTGAGTGTTCCACGTTTTCTGTCACGACCCAACCCCATCCACCCCCACTTCTACCCCACCCAACTTTTTTTTTCAATCAAGCGGTAAAACCGTAGCGTTCAAGCGTTACTTGTTCGTTAGAGTTTACACTGGCTGTCTTCCCTACTGCTGACTGTTGGCGATCAACGTTTTCATCTGAAGCTGAGCAACCCTCTTCCTCCACACACTGCAGTTGTTGAAGCACACACATATCCAGGACTTGCGCAACAGGTGTAGTATTCGGACAGAGATCACTGACACGTATGTAACAAGCCTGGCAGGCAATGTGACATCCTTTCCTGTACACTTATCTGTTCCGGCACATGTTCTGAAATAAAAACCTGGTACACACACAAGACCCGTAGCACTCATCCCCCGCTTTCCACACCCTCCAACCATACCGCCTTTATCCGTCTCTTTTACACTCGTTTTCGAATTTCCTATCTTGTCTTGTCCTGTCTCTTTTTTCTTTCTCTCTCCCCCCCCCCCCCCCCAAACCACGTGAACAAAACACAAATTCAGCGCAGGAACACGGAAACGGAAAACCCAAAATAACCTCCACTATCGCCTTCCGAAAAGAAAACCCACAAACCTAGACTATTATATAAAAGAAGAAAAAGAAAAAGAAAACACTGTAAAAATAAAGTCTTTACAAGCCGTATCTATTACAACGATCATAACCCTCTAAACTTATCGCCCTCAAGCAAAACCTCAAAATCCATACTCTTAACGTCGTTTTCGTAAACTTTTTTTCTTTCTCTTTTATAATCGCCAGAAGAAGACGTTCCTGCACTACACAAGAGGAATTTCGTCAGCTGCTTGCCAATAGGAGGAAAAAAAGAAAGAAAAAAAAAAAACAACCAACAAAAAACAAAAGAGAACAAAAATAGCAACATTCCGGAAGAGGAAGAGTACCAATTAAACTCTCGTCTTCTGTGCTGAACGCAAACATTGACAAGTTAATGGTTTCAGGGAAAGCGAAGAAAGGACTGAAAGCCACAGTCACACAAACACATACACACACAGGCGTCATGCACACAGAAGCACTCTCGGGCAGACAGTGCTAGGATATACTATGTTCGTTTAAAAATTAAACAAACACTTTCACACACACACACACACACACAAGCGCAATGAAAGCTACGGCTCCTGCTGAAAACTGCGACTCAGAAAATGAAGACACACTCTACAACCATAGCATCACTCATTTCACCGTCGTTTGGAATTAAATGACGGCGGAGTGGGGTATTCGGTGGAGGGGCAGGATAAAGACGGAATCTAGTGAATGAAGATTCACTTGCCATCTCAAACAATGATTAATGACTGATTTCTCGCAACTAAAGGACAATAACGATGATTCAATTTAAACCAACGAACCAACCCGCGTGTAGATACGTCGGATGCTCCTGTACTGCCCGACGGGCTGACACAGAAGTCAGGGCAAAAGTGAACCAACGGATACTACAACTTGGCAACAAACATGGAGACGCCTGCAAAAATAATGACCTTATGCGCGGCCTTGTCTGTACTGCAGAGAACCTGTTTGGCGTGCGCGAAACTCTGTACAAAGTTTGTTACACTCGTATCACCAGTATTCAGATATATTCTCCGAGTTTCAAGAAACGCAACATAAAACTTATCATTATATTTATCTTATTTACTTTTACTTTTTCCTTCCGCTTGTACTGGTGGGCGTCGCGGGGAGATACAGTTGTCTGTCTGCAGCAAGGCGAGTGGCCTGGAGGAGGGACATCTCGTGGGCTCTGAGGGTGTCTGCCACTGAGTCGCTCCAGCGCCGTCTTGGTCTTCCTCTGGCTCTCCAGCCAAAGTATTTAGTGTTGTATGCCCGAAGAGCTGGTTGGTCCAGAGGCATACGTGTGAGGTGTCCAAACCACTTGATCCTCTGTTGTTCGATGTGATATAGTACTGGTTTTGTTCCTACCATGTCTCGTATCACCTCATTCCTGATCTTGTCTCTCCTTGTCTTGTTCACTGCTTTTCTCAAGCATTTCATTTCACAGGTGACCAATTTTCTCTCGAGGGCTTTTGTTAAGGACCATGTCTGGCACTGGTATGTGAGCGTTGGTAGGTAAATGGCGTTGATGAGTTTCGCCTTGGTGCTCGTGGGGATGCTGGGATGTTTCAAGAGAGGGGCGAGATGGTAGCTGACTGCGTTGGCTTTCTGGCATCTGGTCTCTATTTCTCTAATTTGCCGCTTTTAGTGAAGATGCTGCCCAGGTACTTGAATTCGCTTGCTTGCTTCAACTGGGTTCCATTGATGCTGATGTCCAATTTTTCTGGTCTCCTACTGACGGTCATGACCTCGGTCTTACTGACGCTGATCTTCATGTTGTAGTTCTCGCAGCTTGTGTTGAGCTGGTCTGTGTGCTCTTGTAGCTGTGTCTTGTCGTTGTTCATCATTGCCTGGTCGTCGGCAAACATGTGTTCACTGAGTGCCTCAGGGTCTGGGTTTGGCCTCCTTTGTAATCTGGTCCATGTAGATCACGAAAAGCAGAGGGGAGAGATTGCAGCCCTGCCTAACCCCCGATGTTACTGGAAACCAGTCAGATGTTCCACTGGCGGTGCGGACTGCGCTCCTGCTGTTGGCGTATATGGCTCGGATGTTGTCTAGCAGTTGCCCCTTGACGTCGTACTGCTCGAGGACCTTCCACAGCTTGTCTCTGTTGACTCGAAGGCTTTTTCCTGATCCACGAATACGAGATGGAGATCTTGGTCATATTCCATCGCCTTCTCACACAGTTGTCGGAGTGCGAAGGTCGCATCGGTGCACCCTCTTCCTTTTCTGAAGCCGAACTGGGCGTCACTGAGGAGATGTTCTGTTTTCGCTCGAGTGCGCTGCTCCAGGATTTTTGCATACATTTTCCCTACGTGGCTGTAGGTGCTGCAGTCTTTCTTACTGTCCTTCTTCTTCCATATTGTTACCACTATTGCATTTTGCCAGTCTTCTGGTACTTTTCTCTCCTCCCAAGCTTTCTGAAAGATGGTAGTGAGCCACTGTATTCCGGTTTCACCGCAGGCAAGGATGGCTTCAGTTGTAATGCCACCGTCTCCTGCTGCCTTGCCTTTAGGACTGGTCCTCACTGCTTTTCTCACTTCACTCTCCAGGATGGTAAGTTCCGAGTGGTCTGGGTGGCTGGGGGTGAACCGGGACTGTGTGTCTTTTGCCTGTACTCCTGATGGGTTCAGTAGGTCTTTGAAATAGTCTTCCCATCTCTTCATTATCTTTTCTTCTTCATGCAAAGCTTCTCCGTTTGCATCATTGATGACAGTGGTTGGGTCGAAAGGTTCATCTCTCACTTTCATCGCCTTTACACTCTTGTAGAACTCTCTTGGGGAGGTCTTGCACGTTTCACTTAGCTTCTCGCCATACTGCTGTGTCTTTTTGCAAGTCTGTACTTGATGTAGTCCTCTTCATCCCTTGACTTGACCCAGATTTTGTAAAGTTTCTTTTTTTCCTTGATGGCTTCCCTCACTTCTTCATTCCACCAAGCTGTTGCCTTTCTGTTTCTTCCTCCTGCCTTTCTGGTACCACAGACATCCTTCATTGTGTCAAGGAGGGCTGTCTTGAAGGTGTCCCAAGCTTCCTCTACGTTTAGTGATGTGGAGTCATAAGAGTCCAATTTCTCACTAAAAGTGCACCTGAACTGAGTCTGCACCTTTTCATCTTGGAGTTTGTGCATGTTAAGTCTTTCCGGCTGTTTCTTCTTGTAGGTAGACTTCCTTTTCTTCTGGGTGATCAATGTTGTGATGGCTGGCCTGTGGTCTGTGTCCAGGCCTGCGTTGGGGTTGGCTCTTGAGTCTGTGATTTCTCTCCACATTCCAGATCTTGCTAACATGAAGTCGATTTGAGATGAGACGTTGATGTCATTCCATTTGTACCAGGTGTAGATCTGAGTGGCTCGATGTTGGAAGAATGTGTTGGTGACGATACGGTCGTGCTCTGCACACAGTTCCAGTATATGGTTGCCGTTATAGTTGCATGGTGTTCTATGGTCACTGTGTGGACCAAGATGTTTTGTCCACGGTGTTCTTCTCTCGCCGACTCTGCCATTGAAGACTCCCATTACAAACAGGTCTTCTTTGTCTGGGATATGTGCAATAATTCAATGCAAGGAAAATCTGCAGTGAAATTACCCACAAAGTCCAGGAAACTTCCAAATATTCTGTGGTAATGTAAATCAAGTATTGTGGTAAACTTCAAAATGAATCGAAACAGATTTCATTAAGCATCTCGATATCAGATTCTGCTGGGACACAATGGCGTCCTTTTCAGCTGATTCCAACAGAAACTCACTGAAGAATTGAACACATCTGTTTATTGCTGGCGACATATGCATGAGTTTTATTTGAAATTGTTTGCTGTGTATTCAACACAGTTAGCTATCTGAATGCCATACTAGATTGATCCACAAACTATTTCCCCACCTGACTGACAAATTATCATTATACAAACAACGCCTCACGCTTTTATTTTCGCCAATGGAAAATCTGGGATGAATTCAATCAATGATGTGGCCAAGTCTTCAACATTGGTAGTCGATTCCAACCGTGTGCCAAGCAACACGCAGGCCTACCTTAAAGACGTTTCACTGAACAGGAAGGGGAAGTTGTGTGTGTGTGTGTGTGTGTGTGTGTGTGTGTGTATGTGTGTGTGTGTGAGGGACGAGGGGTTGAGGCAAGTGGAAGGAAGGGAAGAACGAAGCAGAGAAAACACTTCACGGTGGATACAATGTTCACCACAGACATATGTTGCGCGAAAACTTCCTTCATACAAACATCAACACAAAGGAAACCAGGGCATAGCACGAACCCCTGCCAGATCCAACACCACAGCCTTCAAAAACAGTATCTTGTGTGATTCATTCAAATTCATGGCTTAGATTAAAATAAATTAAAAAAAGATTTTTTTTTTAAAGAAGAAAAGAAGAAATTGCGAAATACTGTGCTATGCCGAACTTGAATACAAAGCACTCATCGGCAAACAAGAACATCCAGTTTTCGGTTGGAGGGACGTAAGAGAAATCGGATGATCTGCCGACGACGGAAAAGCCGGTTTGGATAAACAAGAGGTAAGTTTTGCGACACACACACACACACACACACACACACACACACACACACACAGAGGCAAGTTTTGCGGCGCACACACACACACACACACACACACTCACAGAGGCAAGTTTTGCGGCGCACACACACACATACACACACACACACATGCAAACCAGATAAGATTGGACCCACTTTGTAGAGCGAGGTGACGAAAACACTTCTGTAAAATTCACAGCAAGACAGCAAGGCTGTCATTGTGTGTCTTTGCGGGGAGAGGACAAAACCTTCCCATCTCGAATGTCATCTCGGTAGCTTCCTGACACAAAAGATTTAAACCATAAATGCAAAGTAATCCCTGCATTCAGTTTCTCCGACATCCGTGACTGAAGTTCTGATGAAACTACCAGATCCGCAGACCTTTCTCCTCATAAACTTAATTTCCATTTTGTACTTTTTTTCTGGAGATTTAAAATGCTGACATTTCTGCACCCTCCCTTTTGATGGTGTTAACTCTCATTCACTGTTTGAAGTGAACAATTCTTACAGTCGACATAAAATAGCAAATAAGGCTTTAAAAGTGGCCGTGGCATTGTCTCAGCTACTTCAACAACAAAACAAAACGAAACATGCGCAGGCCTTAAAATCAGGTGTGTGTGTGTGTGTGTGTGTGTGTGTGTGTGTGTGTGTGTGTGTGTGTGTGTGCGTGCGTGCGTGTGTGTGTGTGAGTGAGCGCGCGTGTGTAAACGCTGTGTCGGTCAATAAACCATTCCTAATGGAAAAAGCTGACCCTCCTCTCCGTTTCCTCCCTTTGTACTTCATAGGCGGAGCAGTGCCTGCCGCCTTGAACGTGAGGGGAGGGAGGGAACCTCAGTACTTAACGAGGGACGAGGGCGTGTTGTTTAGAACCCAACTGACCGCTGGGCCACCATGACATAAAGTGCTTACATATGCGCTTGGTGCACCAGACAGAGAGAAGTCAATCGACTTCTTTATTCTTTCTCATTGCATTGGAAGGTCAAGGCGTATTACAACAGTTCCCAGATGAAATTAAACGAATAAAAATGAAAGAAAGAAATACAAAAATAAAATGGATGAATAATTTTAAAAAAAATTAAAAAAGGATGAATTAAAAAATAAAAATAATAATAAAAAAAGCATCCATACACTGATCTGGAAGACTGGTTTACATGCTGAGCCGAATAGTTGCTGCCGCCCACTTTTTTATGTAATATTTTTTATCACTCATTGGACTATCGTTTCGACAAAAAGTAATACAATCTAAAGGCAGCTCTGGCGATCCCAACTATTCGTTCCTGTCGCCTGAAAACTCTGCAATGCCCACAGAAGCCATTCTCTGTACACCATGCTATAATCATTATTTCCCAGGAAAAAGAAAATCGGGGAAATGATTTAGATGGATAAAAGGTCTTCGATGAAAAAAACAAAACAACAACAAAAAATCCAACCCGCACGTTTTTGCTCCAATTTACGACCACGAAACGACGCTCAGAACACACACACACACACACACACATTGATCAGCACAATTTTCAACGTCTTTCACAAGCACCAAAGCTATGTCTTCTCTAGCTCTTACTCGTCACTTTGTCCCCTAAGAAAATGAAACACTCTCTCTCTCTCTTTTCACACACAAAAAATTGCACTTGTCCATTTTCATTATTTCCACCAGGAAAGATAGGAAGACCCAACGGCTTGTGTACCGCCCACATCAGAAGCCATCTGAAAATTCACAATATTCCGTAAGCCTGAAAACACTGCGGTAGGGAGCTGGGG
This sequence comes from Babylonia areolata, assembly GCF_041734735.1. NCBI lineage: Eukaryota > Metazoa > Mollusca > Gastropoda > Neogastropoda > Buccinidae > Babylonia > Babylonia areolata. Next base: position 34,319,239 of record NC_134879.1, read on the forward strand.
GTGGGGAAATGGAGAGGGCGAGTGGGAGGGGGTTGCTGAACATGTTTGTGGTGTAATGGTCGCGACTGGGTGGGCTGAGGAATTATGCTAACACACCGACAGGTCCAAATATATACAAGGCTGAAAACGACAATTCCACCAATATGCCTACACTTTCTCAATGACCGACACGAGTGAACAACACTTTTTGGACGACCGAGTTTCCTTGAAACCCATGGACGTGTCACTGGCTTGTCAGGCCGCATGTACGCAGGCCCGCCGCAAACGACAATGCACACGGTCTGACTCAAGGTTCAGACGGACACAATGTCAGCACAAACGATGACGTAAATCTGGAGTTTGTATGTTCACAAAACGCAGCGCACACCTGTCGCTGTCTCTTTCCCCACCGATACTACACATTTCCCGTGGCACAATTCATACAGCAAGATATCACACCACTTCGAAGCTGGGCGCACTGAGAAGTTGGAGGCAGAAACTGGCACACATGAGACGGCAGATCTGAAAAGAACAGCTTGATCCGAAAAGACGTTTTCATGATATGACTTACATATGCAAAACCAGTACGCCGCTGGTAAGTTCCGGCCTACCCCCGCAGCGGTTAATTGAATACTTTTTCCCTGCACGGCTCCAAGCCACACGTAGACCAAGAGAGCCCCGGACCCTATTTGAAGGCACCCAACTGCAAATAAATTAATGCACAGCCATTCATTACTTCAGCGTGTGTCACCGCGAAGAAGCAAACACGCTGCAATGAAATCTGCCGGCTGAATATATATATTTTTGACGAGTCCGCACGGGCCTAGTCTGCACAGGGGTAATCTTTTCATCCACTTGACTGACACCTCGGGACAATCCTGAATACCATTATTTGAATTTCCGAAAGGAGGAGAGAAAATAAGATGCACTCCAACAGTTGTTTTATTTTGGAGCATTTTCAGTGGAAAGTGTCAGCTGCAAGACCGAGTCAAAGCGTGTGGTCTATTCCATATACGCTGCACCTCCTCTGTTGTTGAATAAAAGGAGCAGATGCCTGACCTTCGAAAGAAACCCAACGCGCTGATCAGGCCTTCAATGGAAAAGCAAATAAACCCGCGTCGTGCCTTCCTGCTTGAGGACACGTGCTTTAAAGAAGAGGCCCATGCAAAACCTTCCCCCACGTGTGATTTCTGCTAAATTTACCTCTCACTTAACTATCAGGAAACATTTCTTTTATCAGATGTGAAGTACTGGTGTGGAACACTGCTACTGGCGAAGCTTTCGGTACTGTTATATTAAATGACTCAGCGACAGATGAAAGGGAACATAAATGGGCTGGAATATTAGTAATGGGCTGGAATACTTGTAATGTCTGCGCTAAAAAAAAAAAAAAAAAAAAAGTAAAAATTTGTAACATTCTGTGCAAGCACAATACTTTCCATTTAATCTTTAATTTCTCCACTGAATTTTGAAAGTCATTCTTTCTGGTTCAAAGCATTGGTGGTGGATACACCACTGGCCTATAAACAGCTAGTGGGGATACACTCTGAAACATGGTGGTGATAATTATACGCTGTGAAACAAAACGGGAAAAAACAAACAAGGAAGAAAATGCTGCTTACGAAATTCATGGAAGTAGAGCCTGTTGCACACACTGTCCAGTGGTACGTTCTGAGCGCAATGTGTATATATATGCACAGACCAGGCATCTGTTTCCCCCCAACCATTCATTTGTGTGTGTGTGTGTGTGTGTGTGTGTGTGTGTGTGTGTGTGTGTGTGTGTGTGTGTAATAATAATAATAATGGTATTTAAATAGCGCTGAATCTTGTGCAGAGACAAATCAAAGCGCTTCCGCACCAGTCATTCACACGCATGCATAACTCTAAAACTGTAGAAACTAAAGACAAGGAAGAGGCAGGCAAGGGAGGCTATTTTGGGAAGAGGTGGGTTTTAAGGCCAGACTTGAAAGAGCTGAGTGTGGAGACTTGACGAAGCGAAAGAGGAAGTCCATTCCAATTGCAAGGTCCAGAGACAGAGAAAGAACGGTGGCCAACAGCCGAGTGTTTGAATAAGGGTATGCGTAAACAGAGTGGATCCGAAGCCGATAGTAGTGAGCGAGATGGAGCGTAGAGGTGAAGGCAGCCGCAGAGATAGGAAGGGGCAGTTTTGTGAATACATCCATAACATAGAGTTCTGATCTTGTACTTTATTCGGTGTGAGACAGGGAGCCAGTGGAAATGTTGCAAAAGAGGAGTGATGTGCTCAGATCTTTTCTTTCTGAGGACGAGTCGGGCAGCAGAGTTTTGTATGCGCTGAAGGGACTGAATGGATGAAGCAGGCAAACCAGACAATAGAGAGTTACAGTAGTCAAGGCGAGAGAGAATGAGAGAAACGACAAGTCTAGATGTTGCGTCAGTGGACAGACATTTCCGGACGGCACTGATGCACCGCAGTTGACAGTAGCAGGACTGACATGTCTGACTGATAAATGTTTGCATGGACAGTGTATTGTCAAGGACAACACCGAGGTTCCTGACTGACCTGGAAAGAGGGATGGATGTACTACCAAGTTTAATTGTGTCAACTGTGATGGAAGACAGTTTTTGTTTAGTTCCTACGATCATTGCTTCAGTTTTGTCCGCGTTCAATTGTAACTTGTTTAGAGTCATCCAGTTTTGAATGTCCAGGAAGCAGTTGGATGTTTCTTGCAAGAGCGACAACAATTTTTCAGGGGTATCACTCTTCTGGAGTGTCATCAGCATAAGAATGATGACTGATATTATGGCGGTTGATAATTTCAGCGAGAGGAGCAGTGTACAGTATGAAGAGCACTGGGCCTAAAACAGATCCCTGCGGGACTCCATGTTCGATTTTAACGGGTTCAGATTGGAAATGATCAACAATGACAGACTAGAATCAATCAGTGAGATAAGATCTGAACCAGTTTAGAACAGTGCTGTTGATACCAAATGTAAAATGGAGACGGGAAAGAAGGATTGAAAATCTATCGTGTCAAAGGCGGCTGACGAGTCGAGAAGAGTGAGAAGGGAAATTTTTTCCTGAGTCGGACGCTATCAGTAGATTGTTCAGAATGTGGAGGAGAGTGGTTTCGGTGCTGTGGTCAGCGCAATAGGCAGACTGAAATGGATGGATGAGACTGTTGAAACAAAGGTGGTTGTTGAGTTGCTTGAGGACAGCTTTTTCAAGCAGTTTGGACATGAATGGAAGATTAGAAACTGGTCGATAGTTTTTCAAAATGTTTGCGTCAAGGTTGTGTGTGTGTGTGTGTGTGTGTCTGTGTGTGTCTCTCAAGATTTAGAATTGGTATGTCACTTCTTAATTCACATTTAAAAAAATATATATACATAAACCCAGCCAGGACAGAAACAAATGGTGCCCTTTTTGCAAGAACACGCTACAATTATAACTTCACTTTTTACTTATATACCCCAAGTATGATGAAATAAGAAGTGAATTTATTCCGCCAAAGTATTCTCGAAATCCATGTATGTTTAAATTCTGCCTACTTATGTCTAGTACTAATGAATCTGTTTTATTTAAGCTGTCTAGTTTTGTTCACAAAGCAGTGAGCAGTGAATGTGCGGATGCAAGCTACAAAAATATAAACATTCCCCTGTACACAGAACATGTCATCACTCTATGTTATGGGCCAGAGGCCTGACATTAAAGTATTTCTGACTTGACGTGACTCTCTCTCTCTCTCTCTCTCTCAGTGCGTGCG
>NC_134879.1:34327960-34332960 GCF_041734735.1 Babylonia areolata
CACCCACGTCACCGATTAGATCGTTTCTTCAGTTGCCCAGGCGGAAATAGGCCGCAGAAGCTTTTTGCCATGGGTCGTCTACTTTCCACCCCTCCTCCTCCCACACTCCCTCCACCCCGCCTAGACTCACCATGTTTTATGACGATTTTACGTTTCACGTTTCCCCTTCCCTCATCCCACCAGGGCTCTCCCGTTTCCTGTCTCCATGGGGGAAAAAAAAAGAAAAAAAGTAGGTGACAAGGAATGGCTGAGTGCACTATGTTAGTAACTGGCGTTTGTGGTTTGCGAAAAAGATAGGTGGAGGAGGAGTGTGGATGGGAAGGGGAGTCATGGAGAAGAGACAGGTTCATATGGGGGGAAAAAACAATAAGGAAATGCCTCGAGGACAATCATCAGCAACCTTGTGATCAAGTTCACCTGGCTGGCTGGCTCGTCGAATCGGGAACCAGCAGCAGCTGACAGTTTGATTGAAGAGAAAGAGTTCGAAACAAACGGGAGCTGACGTGGATGATCCGAGTCATCCGGGGGTGAGTCAGTCGTCTGCATCAACGTCGAGCCACAACAACAACCACACACACACACACACACACACACACACGAAAACACCCACTCACAAATCCCAGTCTACACCTGTAGTCCAGTGTGCAAGCATGCATTAAAGCGCAATAGCATCGCAACTCAAATTTTACACCCACACAGCGTGCAATGCAGCATGAAATATTCTCGTTGACAAGTCACTGAAAATTCAAGCATCACCGTTACTGCTCGTTCAAAATTTCAGTCTGTTTGAATCTAAAAATACGCACGCAGTTTCCATTTCGTCTCTTTCCATCTCCAAAATTTTTGAAAGCGACTTTTTCCCCCCCTCCCACGGACGAATCCCCCTTCAGCCTTGGAAGTGTGCAATGTCAGCGTTGCCCTGTCATGCGTCAGGGAAGGCATTCAAGCCGAACTGTTGGACACCGGGCAGAGAAAGGAGCAGTGCTGGATCAACTGACCGTACAAGCAGTGGTCCAAGGATTCGCTGGGAAAAACGGGTCGATCGTGGACAAACTGAGCACACAAGTCAAGGCCCGAAGAAAGGCGAGTTAACAAAGCGACAGCCCCCTGCATCATGTCACGGCTGTTGAACCCATGCTGTAACTTCATTTCACTCCACAGTGGACAGCCTGCCACGTCTTGGGACCACTGACGTCACTTGAGGTCACAGACCCAGACAGAAGAGCTCCTCCAGTTGTACTTTTTATGCCTGATCCTCCAGTTGTACTTTTAGTTGTACTTTTTATGCCTTATCATCCACATCTACGTTTTATACCTGATCCTCCAATTGTACTTTTATCACCTGATCATCCAGTTGTACTTTTTACACCTGATCATCCAGTTGTACTTTTCATACCTGATCCTCCAGCTGTACCTCAATCATGCACCTTTTGTTCAAGGTCTGTCACTCGGTCTATGACACGTTCGCACAGTGTCTTCGATGCGAGCAGTTGGGAAACGGAACGGAGACATGCGACTACAGAGGAAGGGGAGGGCAAAAAGAAAAGGTGACGAAAGTCGAAAGCAGACGCGGGTGGCGTTAGAGAGGACTCCGGACGGAGGATGGCATAAAAAAAAGAAGATAAAATGAAAGATCGGTTATGATGATGACAATAAATTATGATGATACAATTAACTACTCGACTATATCGTTCAAACATTCAGTTTTTTGACCAATCATTCAATCTCATATGAAATTCATTCAAACTTAGCAGAACATGTCATGAGTACAATGTCATCCTTTTTGGGGATAAGTTTTAGAGGATACAAACGTTTTACATCTCACATTTCTTGCAAAGAACAGAGAGAGAGGGAGGGTGGTTGTTGGGAGGATGCCAGCCAAACGGACAGTATTATGTGCAGATATATGGACAAACAAACAGACGGACAGACATGCAGACATAAGTATGAAATTACATTCAATCTGCCCCCTTAGCCCCCACCCCACCCCCTCCAGGTCCCCCTCCCGCCCTCCTTTTTTTTCTCAGTTCTCTCTATTTCATTCATTCATGCCAGTCTACATTCATCTGTCTCCATCACCATTCCTTCTCTCTGTCTATACGTACGTGTCTGTATGTGCATGTGTGCACAAGTGCATGCGAGAGAGAGGGATGAAGAGAGAGAGAGAGAGAGAGAGAGAGAGAGAGAGAGAGAGAGAGAGAGAGAGCGTGTACGCGCGCGCGCGTGTGTGTGTGTGTGTGTGTGTGTGTGTGTGTGTGTGTGTGTGTGTGTGTGTGTGTGTTCAGATTGTGTTTCCAGCTGGCACGCTTTCTGTTTAGTGATGTGAACCTAAGCACTCCAGCATGCAGATTAATAATCAAACATTATCACTTCTCACCCCTTCTGCTTCATCAGAGGATGCGCGTGTAAAGGACTGCTGGCTCCCTGGGGACGTTTCTTCCATGTCCACTCTTTCATCGTTGTCTGCATGCACATGTTCGTTCTCTGGGGTCTTCTGAGAACACTGCTCCACAGTGACCGTCTGCCGCTCTGTTTCTGATGACGGTAGCAGGGGTCTCTTGCTTTCTTCATCTTCCTGGTCAGACTGTGCTGCTGTGGTAGCAAACTGCTCCCATGCTGGTTCAGGACTGCTGGTTTCTTCAACGTCCTGATGACTCTGTGCTTTGGTGACGAACTGATCACCTTCTAATGCAGGTGACAAGGGTGTGGTGTCTTCAACGTCCTCGTAACACAATGCTGTGGTAAACTGATCATCTTCCAGTATGTCTTCAACATCCTCATGACACAATGTTGTGGTAACAAATTGGTCATCTTCCAGTATGTCTTCAGCATCCTCATGACACAATGCTGTGGTAACAAATTGGTCATCTTCCAGTATGTCTTCAACGTCCTCATGACACAATGCTGTGGTAACAAATTGGTCATCTTCCAGTATGTCTTCAACGTCCTCATGACACAATGCTGTGGTAACAAACTGAGCATCTTCCAGTATGTCTTCAACGTCCTCATGACACAATGCTGTGGTAAACTGAGCATCTTCCAATATGTCTTCAACGTCCTCATGACACAATGCTGTGGTAACAAACTGAGCATCTTCCAGTATGTCTTCAACGTCCTCATGACACAATGCTGTGGTAACAAACTGAGCATCTTCCAGTATGTCTTCAACGCCCTCATGACAAAATGCTGTGGTAACAAACTGAGCATCTTCCAGTATGTCTTCAACGTCCTCATGACACAATGCTGTGGTAACAAAGTGATCATGTTCCAATATCTCTTCGACGTCCTCTTGACGCAATTCTCTGGAAACAAACAGATCATGTTCCAATATGCCTTCAACGTCCTCATGACGCAATGCTCTGGAAACGAATTGATCATCTTCCAGTACGTCTTCAACGTCCTCATGACAATGTGCTGAGGTGACCGTCTGGTCATCTTCCAATATAGGTGACAGGGATCTGGTGTCCTCAGTGTCAAGACACGTTGTGTTTGTCGTGTCCTCTTCCAATATAGATGGCAGGGATCTGGTGTCTTCAATGTCCTCATGACACAATGCTGTGGTAATTGTCATGTCATTTTCCAATATAGGTGACAAGAGTCTGGTGTCTTCAATGACCTCATGACACAATGCTGTGGTAGCTGTCATGTCATCTTCCAATATGGGTGACAGAGATCTGGTGTCTTCAATGTCCTCATGACACAATGTTGTGGTAACTGTCATGTCATCTTCCAATGTAGGTGACAAGAGTCTGGTGTCTTCAACGTCATCATGACATTTTGTTGTGGTAACAGTCATGTCGTCTTCCATAGGTGACATTGGTCTGGTATTTTTTACGTCATCAAGACATAGTTCCGTGGTAATTGTCATGTCTTCTTCCAATATTGGTGACAGGGGTCTCGTGTATTCAACGTCATGACACTGCAGTGTGTAAACAGTCACGTCATCTTCTAATATAGGTGACAGAGGTCTGCTGGTGTCTTCAACGTTTTCATCATACAGTACTGACGAAACTAAGTCATCACCTTCTTCTAATATCGGTGATAAAGCTCTGCTGGGTTGTTCGTGTTCTGGCGGACACTGTGCTATGGTAGCACACTGACACCCTTCCTCGCGTACAGGAGACGGATCTCGATCCCCTACTGATAGTTGGCCTTCCTCAGATATGGGAGACAGGGGTCTATCGGCTTGGTCGTCTTCCCAGCACAGCTTCCACACGTTTCCTGACTCAAGACAGCGGGGAATGTAAAGCACGGGCCAGTCCTCATCGGCGTCATGCTGCACGAGGTCCTTTGTCTGACGACTGTCGGAGACCGGCGAGTGACGGCCAAAGTCAGACAGACCGTCTCCAGAACACGTCCATTTCTGTTGAAGGCAGGTCTGATGGATAGCGGGGTACGCTGCGTCTTGGCAGAGACTGATGTGACAGGCGTTTTGGCAAGGCAAACAATGGCCCAAGTCAGTGTGGTGATGAGCTTGATAGTGTGACACTGGGCAGAGGTGAACTCCGTCGGTCAGTGCTGGACAGAATGGCGGGACCCCGAGAACTGGAGGGTCAGCCCGTTCTGTGCGGTGCCATCCTGCTCCAACTTTTGTCTGACGAGCTTCAGGGCGAGGAGATGAGCGCCACTTCCTTCCGCGGACGACATGAGCAGGAGAGGGGCGCACGACGATCCGCTCCTTCCCCCTCTCGTACAGGACCCATCCCTCCATTCTGCCGCCTGGCTGCCAGTCCTTCATCAGCTGCTATCAGCCCGATCCACACCACACACAGCTGTCAGCAAACAACCAAACTCTACCACCGTCACTGCAATGGATTCCAAACGAATGAGTGTCACCCAGAAGGTGCAGCAAAGGATTAAAAATGAGTGTCTGTCACTCAGAACGTACAGCAAAGCCTTATTGATCTCTGTGCACAGTGTGATAATTACAGCTGAACAGAAGTACGTCTTCATCCAACACCTCTTTTCAGAGACCGGTACTTCATTTTTCTGCTCAATAC
>NC_134879.1:34337960-34350460 GCF_041734735.1 Babylonia areolata
TTCCGTAGCCTCCTTGACACCCATCTTCTGCCAGAGCGGGTCATGGCTTTGGCGGCACTAGCGGAGGGGGCGTGGCTCCCGATCCCGATCAACATCCAAACAATACTCCAAAGGGCCCAGGTTCCAGTCCACACAACAACAACATGTCACCAACATAAAGAGCCCAGGTACAGGCTCTTCGATCAAACACAACTACAATCACTTCACCTGCAGCTGCCAACTCTCCACCCACCTATATAACATGCCAGCATGGTCCTCCATAAACGTTTTCACCACAAATCAAGAGAGTGAGAGTACACTGCGACTGACATACTGAGAAGATGACAGATCACTGACGTCGAGGACTCTTGTCTCTGAGAGGGTCCGCCTGCCCCCTAGTAAACTCTTTGTCTTCCCGTTAAGTTCTCTTCTCCTCTAGTCGTGTGTCGTCTGTTCGCTCTCCGCTATCTCCCTCTGCACCCACCCAGACTGTGGGGGTGGCGTGAAGGAAGGGAAGGTGAGAAGGGGTGGAGGGGTGGTAGGTGAAGAGGTGGAGAGGGGTCAAGTCCGCGAGCCGATTTTTTTCGGCCCCGCGAGGCGAGGCGAGGCAAGGCTGTAACAGCCTGCTGCACCGAAAAACACTAAAAAGTAATAACAAAAAAGGAAAATAACAAAAAACTAAATTATCTCCTTAAACGAGGGTGACTCTGTGTGTGTGTGTGTGTGTGTGTGTGTGTGTGTGTGTGTGTGTGTGTGTGTGTGCGCCCGCGCGCGAGCGCGGGTGTGTCAGTACTTCTCTGTGTGTGTGTGTGTTGTGTATGTGTGTATCTAAGGGAGAGAGAGACAGGGGGGGGGGGACGGGGTGATGGGGGGGGGGGGGGGGGGGGGAATTGTCACTTGTCCTGTGTGACAAGAGGAAAGGTGTAGTGATCCTCCTAGAAGGCGGAATGCCGAGGTGTCAAGTGATCATCTCCCAAAGGAGTGGAGGTCAATCTCCGACTCAGGATTCATACATAAAGCTTTTTTTTTTTTTTTAAGAGAAAAACAACAACCAGACAACTGTGTGTGTGTGTGTGTGTGTGTGTGTGTGTGTGTGTGTGTGTGTGTGTGTGTGTGTGTGTGTGTGTATCTGTGTGTCTGTGTAGACATACATACACTCATAAATGAATAAACAAATAAATGATACACGACAACAGTGCTTTATAAACGTATTTTGTCACTTTTTATTTCCAAACAGCGGACGGAAAAAATCGTCTTTGTCAAGAGCACGCTCACCTTGGCAGTATAAATCTTTACTTCCGTCTCGCCGGGCAAGCCCATTGCTTGCATTTTCATGAAACTGGGTGTGAAGCATAGTACGTCATAAACACACATACTCTTTCTCCTCCCTCCCTTCTCCTAACACACACACACACACACACACACACACACATCCAGAAATTACCTATCAGTCACCTGCCCCACTCACTACCCTTTCCAGCAAACCCCGCATCAAATAAACGATGGTAATATTCCGTGATGTTATTCCTTATTTAAAAAAAAAAAGTTTCTACAACCGTGTGACAGAATTAAGTACACAGGAACGTGATACATCTAAATGTAAACACGTACTAAACAAAGTATGACCCGCCCCATATGATAATGACAATGTGGCAATATCCTCTTCTAGAAACGGCTCCCGTTTGCGAGACAGAGAGGGAGGGAGAGAAAGGGGGTAGGAGAGAGAGGGGGGACAGAGTGAGGGGGTTGAGAGAGAGAGGTGGGGGGGGGGAGGGAAAGAGAAGGCAGAGAGGGGGAGAGAGGGGGTGAGCAACACAAACACTATTAATTTTCACAATATATTTCAAGTATATCCTTTTCGCGCGCGCGCACGCACACACACACACACACACACAAAGTGCATAGCATTTAACAGCTCGAATCAGCCAAGTCCTCACTTGCTGCTGCAGTGGAACCGGGGTTTACATCTGCACTTGTTCTTCCGGTTCACAGACATCAGTCGTTTATTAATTTTCTCACGCCAGCACACACATACCACCCCTTCCCGACACGCACGCACGCGCGACAAAAGCTGGCAATGGACAAGCTGCTCAACTGAGAGTTCGGAAACAAGAGAAACAAACCATTTTGCCTACTTGAAAAGCAGGCAGATCAGACGGCAAGACCTGCATTTCTAAAACAATTAATCCAATAAAATGAAGAGGAAAAAGAAGAAGAAAGAAAGAAACTAACCACACACACATACACACTCACACACACACACACACAAAACAGCAACCACAAAATACGATCTGTCATGGAACTGGTTCTCGTTTCTTTGACTTGCTGTGACTAAGACAAAGACAACCAAAAGGTGCGTGAAGGTGCGTGTGGATGTCTTGTTCGCCGACAGTGAATGACTATGCGCTTGCAACGAACTGTCTGACTGCTTCTCCGCGGCTGCAATAGTATTTTGACCAGACGATCGGCATCACAAGGAAGCAGGTTAAGCAGCACTGAGGTCACAGTCATTCATCAAGAGTGACAGAGCTGAGCTGAGGCGTGTGGTAAAGTTCACCGACGTTGGCAGTTGCCTGTCCACGGATGGAGGCCTGGACAAAGATATCTCACGCCGACTGTCAAAAGCAAACAACTCATTTGGACACCGGTGGACGGGAGTGGAGAACAAATGACTCTCAACCTTTCCCGAACTGAAATCTAAGCCCTGATGACCTGTGTGTATGAGTGCGTGCGTGCGTGTGTGTCAGTGTGTGTGTGCACATGAGAGAGAGTGGGAATGAGAGAGAGGAGAGAAAGAATGAGATGGGCGGATGGACAAAGAGTGCGCACAAGAGAGAGGGGGCAAGAGAGAGAGAGAAAGAGGGAGAGAGAGAGACACACACACACACACACAGACAGAGACAGAGAGAGAGGGGGAGAGAGAGAGGGAGAGAGAGAGACACACAGAGACACAGTCAGAGACAGAGACACAAAGAAAAAATGGAGAACGAAATGAAGAGGCCATGAAAGGGTATTGAATGACGGACTGTGGCATGATCAAATCGAAAGGCACAAAGAGGGAGAGCAGGACTGAGATGTGGACAGACAATGTCAGAATGAATGACAGAGAACCAGTCAATGAGATAATGAGATGTGCTGGCGGAGTTGTGTGCATTATGAAAAGTACCAGATGAAAAGTACCAGACGCAGCACAGATCCCTGAGGTACACCAAAGTCCAAATGTTTAAGAAGAGTTGTTACCATCTTCAAGAAGGACGGGCGGGGATGGGGTGGGCTTGTAGAAGGAAAGGATGATCTGAACCCTTCAAAGACAACAAATGACTGTCATCTGAATTCTCTCCAAGGGAGACAGTGATCCACTGTGCCAGATGTGACTGCATACATACATATATAATTATAATGACTTCAATGGACCTTTCATGACATTGTTTGAAGTTAGGAGGTAATATACATAATATGGACTTTGGGATCCATGAACAATAAAAAGGGCTCAGAAAGATTATTTGGAGCACACACACACACACTTGCATGTACATGCACATGCACACTGACCACCACCACCCTTCTTCCCTCACATGCACGCACAGAACTTTCTCTGTGGAGACAACTTTGACACTTTCTCTTTCTGTGTTCTCAAACTGTCTTTTCCATCTCACCCCACTATGCCAGTCTCCTGTTATTATGTATTCTCCATGACTGTTTCAATGTCATGCTGCCTCTTCAGTTCAGATTGTGGTTTTGTGTGCAGCGTGGGCCTGCTTATTTAATTATATGCATTTACAGTGTTGAGTGGCCCTGTATTCAGCACACGCGTGTATAATTCTATGTACTATGGCAGCTTCTTAGAAATGATACAAATGACTGCACAGATTACTGATTAGACAGTCATGACAAAAGTTCTTGATGCAGCATGTGCGCAACTTTACATGTGCAGGCACATGTGTGTGTGGATGTTTGATAAAGTGTATGCATGTGAATTTACATAAATCATTAAAACTGTGAGTGTGTGTGTGTGTGAGTGTGTGTGTGTGTGTGTGTGTGTGTGTGTGTGTGTGTGTGTGTGTGTGTGTGTGTTTGTGTGTGTGAGAGTGTGTGTGTTTATAAATGTGTGTGTGTGTGTGTGTGTGTCTACGTCTGTGTGTGCATGCACATATATATCATATTTAAATGTACTTGTGTGCATGCATGAGGCAGAGAGAGAGAGAGAGAGAGAGAGAGAGAGAGAGAGAGAGAGAGAGAGAGAGAGAGAGAGAGAGAGAGAAGTAAACAGTTATGAACCAGAAAGAAAGTGTTTGCGTGTGTGTGCACTTACAAGTGAGAGAGAGACAGACACTGAAACAGACAGAAAAACATACACACTGACAGAAGTACAGAGGGTGGAGGTGGGGGGAGTCGCTGAAATCCCATATTCCTGATCTCCTATGTGGGTCTTGACAGTGTCGATAAAGTCAAATCATGTCAGGATAGGCCATATAACTTTGTACCACAATGCCAGGTTAGCGTGTCTGTGTACTTTGCAAACAAAGATTCTTATCAACACATATGTAAAAACCATTCAGGGTCACCGCCCTTAACTTAAACCATGCTCTCTGAGGAAATCAAGATTCATTCAGCTCTGCTATGTTATACATGTGAAACAAGAAATTTAAAACCTCCTGTAGTTTTTCAGTTTAGTGATAATGAAAAAAGGCTTTCTCTTGAACATCCAGCTACAATATTTTTGGTGATTCAAGCACCACCAATCCCACCAAGTCCATTCCCTAAAAATATGCTCAAAGACATCCCCATTCAGTGAATAATAATAATAATAATAATGACAACAAGAACAATCTAATAAATAAATAAATAAATGAATAAAAAGCATTATCACATTCTTGTGCACCGCTCATATAACAAACCAGGTACATTTTCAATCAGCACACTGCTGGTGGATAGCTAATTTTGTTAACTGCTGTGGTCCCATGTGCTGGTCCATTAGGGGAGGGAGTTGAGGAAAGGACTGGGTTAGGGGGGTTGAAAGCAGTGTCAAGGGAGGTTGAGAATGAACTGTCACCTTGATTTTTTTCTATTATTATCTAATTTTTTACACTAAAGTACACTTATAATGTCTGTCTTCTGTCACACACACACACACACACACATTAAAAAATAATGCAATTTTACCATGAAAACAGCCTATGTACAAAAATAAATTGAAAAATATCTGTTTCGCATTATCCTTTTTACACATATTTTTCATTTATTTAGGTTTCCATTTGTGGGGTTCCAAGTTCATTTATTCATTCAATTTCAACTTTACAGATTCATAACTAACTCAGTGACTGATTGAGTGAACTACACAAAGTACACATTTATCTGAAGTGAAATGTCTTCAGGAATGGATTTGATTTCAAAGCCACTCTCTCACTCTTCCATTATAAACCATCAATTTAAAAATAACATCCATTCACAAGCAATTAAGCATGTGGAAGTACCTTTGTACAGTTGTCAGGTCAACCACAAAATACGCTTCCACTTAACAAAAAAAATCATGGACAATGTCTTTATTTTACTGGCTTATTTTAAAGAAATGTCTGAAAGTGGTTTCAAAACACAGAACCACAAAAACAACAAAAATACTAAGGTACTTTCAAACAATTCACTCCCGTTTTTACTTCTAAAATGCTCTATACACTAGTTCAACTCACTTCATATCTTATCTTGTTTTAAAATGTTATATATTTGTTTTTACTGTAAAGCACGGTGAGCCTGCTCTTGAAAGCAGGGAACTGCCCTATATAAGCCCTCACATTATCATTATTATTCTTATTTCTATTCTTATCTTTATTAGGATATATTACTATTATCATTATTATCATTATATCCTTTTCTGTACAGCTTGAAACTGAATACCACCTAAATTATTTACAATTAAACATATTTTCTGTTGGTGTTTAAATGTTTGGTTCTTTCACTGCCCAGTGCACTTAGGGAAAAACCACCATCTAAATTATTTACAATTAAACATATTTTCTGTTGGTGTTTAAATATTTGGTCCTTTCATTGCCCAGTGCACTTGGGGAAAAACCACCATTCACAAAAGTGCCAGTCAAGCATCATGAACCATTCTGAAAGGAAGTCTCCCCTGTGGTGAAACACCCTTAATGGTATTGCCATTTACATACCTGTGGATGATTAATCTGTCAAGTGAACCAAATCGTGCCACTGTTGTGATCTGACATTTCAAGGCTGTTTCCATTCCACCTCTTCATCTTCCACTTCAGAACAGTGACAGCTATGGCAAAGTTTTGGTTCAGAGTTATGCATGTGTCTGAAAGTCATGTGAAAGCACTTTGATTTGCCTCTGTACATGATTCTGTGCAACATAAATACATAAGATATTATCATCTTTATTATCATCATCACCATCATTATCGTTGTTGTTATTGTTATTATTATTACTATTATCATTATTAACATTATTACTACTAGTATCATTACTATTAATATTTCTATCAAAAGCTATGTTTGTATGTTAGAGACCTTCTGGTTTCAGCTTTTGCCCAAAGATAGTTATTACATGTACCCCATTCTTTGCCCACATCTTTTACCCATAATCACCTATTCCATCTCCATCAAAGTGAGATTTATTTTACAAGAATATATATCCATTGTGCTGTTGCAAATGTCCAATACTGAAAAATTCCTTAGTCTTGAAAAATAAATAAAACCATACACCAAATAATGTGTTGAAAAATATCAAATGGATATAGTATTTTTATTTTATCTCTTAAATCTCTTAACTCTCTAGGTGATATAAGTATAGTAGCATGGAACTATTGCCTTGTATATTGCTAGTACCATTGCAGACTATCCTTCAACTACCAATAAAGAACCTCATTCACTCTCTCATCTTGCCAATAACACCACAAACATACTCTGAAACATTCAAATAATTCTTTACTAATTAAGCAGATCTCTTTGAACCACAGACTTACAGATTATTTATGCCAGTCTTGTTTCCTTGAAATACGCGTGCGTGCGTGTGTGTGTGTGTGTGTGCGCCCGTGTCAGTATGTGTGAGCCTGTGTGTGTGTGTGTGTGTGTGTGTGTGTGTGTGTGTGTGTGCCCGTGTCAGTATGTGTGAGCCTGTGTGTGTGTGTGTGTGTGTGTGTGTGTGTGTGTGTGTGTGTGTGTGTGTGTGTGTGTGTCTGTGCCTCTGTGTGTGTGTGTGTGTGTGTGTGTGTGTGTGTGTGCGCCACTGATACTGTGAATATTTATCAAACTTCAAGTAGCATCTTAGCATTTCAAGAGGAATCAGCCCTTGTTCACATTTCGGCATAAGACTGATCTGATGCACGGACAACTGATGTTGAGAGCTCCAACACAAGGGCCTACTTCCAGTTCCAGCACCGGGAGGCAGTTTTTAAAGAAACATTCAAACAGTAAGATATGTCAAATGCATCTGATATGGACAGAAAAAAATGTATGTGATGTGATGATGCATGAGATTAAGTTTAAAAATAAAAACCTTATATGCACTATATTGTGCTCTACTTATACTATAGACTGCATTATGGCATACAGTGCTATACTATACAATACTAGACTGGACTGGACTATACTGTACTGTGCTGCACTGCACTGTACTATGCTGCACTGCACTGCACTGTACTGTACCATACTGTACTGTACTACTCAAGTGTCTGGACTGTGTGTGGTGGAGTTCTAGTGTTTGTGAAAATTTGGGAAGTAGGGGAAACAAACAAATCATAATATTGATAGGTTTCCAGCTTTCTTTTCAGTGACACACTTTGCTTACTACACACATCATGTGATGTTACACTTTGTCTGCTTACTACACACACCATGTGATGTTTTAGGACAGTGTTTGAATGGAGATAGAATCACAGAATAACATGAAAGCTAATCAATAAAAACTAAATCAAATCAAACCCAAAGATTCACTGCTCATTCTTGACCAGTTTGGTTCTTGCTGACCATTCATATGGGTTTTGACTTAAAATGACATTTTTAAAACATACATGAGTGTATACATGTGAGTAAATGTGTGCGCATGTGTGAGTGGTGTGTGTGTGTGTGTGTGTGTGTGTGTGTGTGTGTGTGTGTAATGTGTATACATGTGTGTGTGGCCGTACATGTACACATGTGCATGTATCTGCATATATGTGTATTTGAGAATTTTTCTGTTTTTTCATGCACAAAGTATGTGTATGTATGTGTGTGAATCTATGCAAACACATCTAATATATGTGTGCATGTGTTTGTGTGCATTTGTGTGTGCGAGTATTATGTACATACATTTCTGTGTGAATCTATGCTTGCATATATGTGTGACTGTGAGCATGTGTGTGTGTGTGTGTGTGTGTGTGTGTGTGTGTGTGTGTGTGTAAGCAAGTGTGTGGGGCAGTGGTGTATATGTTTGTATGTGTGATGTGTGTATGTGTGAGGTGTGTGTGTGAGGTGTGTGTGTGTGTGTGTGTGTGTGTGTGTATGCGTGTGCATGTGTGTATGCGTGTGCACAAGAGCAATCTCCAAGTGCCACTGGGTCTGCACCATATTCTCGTGCTTCCAAATCTGTGTAACATGAGAATCAGCTGTCCGCTCTTCCCCACCCCACTTGTTCCGCTCTTCCGGTTTGTTGCCATTGGTAATTTTCTGCAAACCGTTAATTTCTATGTTTGGTTACTTATACGAACTGGAGGGAAACTCCATCTGTATACGGATTTGAGAATGAGAGATAACGATCCAACGAAATGCCGAGCAAGAGAAATATCCAGTCAAAAAGTCCGTACGATGCCCTGTACTTCGCTGAAGATTACTCATCAACATTATGATAATCGAAATCAAAGAAAGATGTCATTCCGCACTGTGCTGCACGTCGAATGGAATAATGTTTATAATTCTGACTGAGGTATACAAGAAAAGACATGGTAACTGTTTCCATAAACACCGTCGAAATTCTAAAGTACTTAGGCGGTGTCGCTGATTTCATTATAATCAAGATTCAAGCAGACGACATGAATTTAATAGGTAATGAATAGGTAGTCAGAATGAGAAAAGGAAACAAAAACGGAAATAAGAATACACACACACACACAAAAAGAAAGAAAATAAAAAAGGAACATGTATGCTCACCTCTTCTTTTACATCATCCATTTCTTGCAGGTTGTTAAACAAGCAGTTTGTAGCTTTCAGCAGTTGACTCCATCAGACCACTTTGCGAGTCGACTTTTGTCGGCTGCTTTTTTCGTTTTGATAAACAGTGAAAACCGGAAGCGACCGGATTCGCCTGAAACGAGAATGCAGCTCAAAATAATTCTAATAATAAATGTGATGTTAATAATATAATATTACATAATGAATGTGATTTTCAAGTGCGATAATTATGCAAAGTATTTTAATGAAAAGAATGCTGGAAAGCTTTGATGATTTGTTTGTCACAAATCGCTACAACATACTGCAAGGGAAATAACTCTTTAAAATAGTCACGAGATACTGGTCCCATCAGAAGTTACATCAACTAAAATAAGGTTGTGTGTGTGTGTGTGTGTGTGTGTGTGTGTGTGTGTGTGTCTGTGTGTGTGTGTCTGTGTGTGTGTCTGTGTGCATCTAAGTGTGTGTGCGTGTGTGTGTGTGAGTGTGTGTGTGGATATATATATATATATATATATATATATATATATAGAGAGAGAGAGAGAGAGAGAGAGAGAGAGAGAGAGAGAGAGAGAGGTGTCTATATAGGCTATAACCACCACAAACAGTGTGGATCACATTAAAAGGGCTTTCGTAAAATAAATGATACATAAATAACTTATACACAAATAAATAAACACTGCTTTTAAAAGTTTTGAAACGGTTTCTTTCGACAAAATCAGGAAATATCAACCAAAAGTGCATTAAAGCCAGAAACGAATGTAAATAAAACAACAACACCCATCCCCCATGCCTAATAATAACAACAACCGTGGCAAAACAAAGCAAAAACAAACAAAACAAACAACAACAAAAAGCCCATACAAACAAACAAACAACAACAACAAAAACCCGCGCAATCCGTGACTGTATGGAGAAAATCCAGAAAACTGATACACGTTCACACGTAGATACCGCGGCACTTAATTGGTTCAACATGCTTTCTCGGATCCTACAATCCATACCCCCCCCCCCCCCCCCCCCCCCCTCCTCTCTCTCTCTCTCTCTCTCTCTCTCTCGAAGAAGAAGAAGAAGAAGAAGAAGAAGAAGAAGAAGAAAAAGAAGAAGAAGAAGAAGAAGAAGAAGAAAAAGAAGAAGAAGAAGAAGAAGAAGAAGAAGAAGAAGAAGCATCAGCTGTCCAAAAAATAAAACACTTCCTTGACCTCCACTCACGGAAATGATTTTTTTCAAGTACATATCCAATCCCAATAGATTACGCATCAACACTATAGGACTCCGCCAGTGCAAATACCATGAAGCCATTACTAAATCTTCATAAACGGGTGCTTAAGCAAGCTGGTACTCCCAAAAAAGACTTCCCTATTGGACTCAGACTACTAACAAGCGAATATTCTCCCTCTAGTCCGTAGATTAGAATACAACAAAGGAACAACAATGCACAAGATTATGACAGGAAATGCACCACTGACCAACACTGATAAACAAATTCTCTGTGAATTCATCAACGAATCCCCCTAAAGTCCATATCCCATTCCCAAGAATTGATTTGTTCAAATCCAGTTTGGTTTACTCAGGCGCCACTCTATGGAACTCACTCCCAGCAACAGTTAAGCAACACCATTGCCCTAATACCTAAAAAAATCATTACTTTTCCCACGTTATGACAGTGTAATGTCCACTTTGTTCATAACGATTGACTCTTGGTGTGTACGGTTGCCCAGGTCCTCCCACTCCCCCACCTCATCATATTATATTGTACCTCTGTTTTTTTTATGTGTGTGAATTGTAGTATTATCTCATAATATTTCATTCGTTTGTAATGCATGTTACTTCTGTTTGCTTCTTCGGTTCTTTCATTTCTTTCCATTAAATGTAGCAAAACGCATAGTATATATATACATATATATATGTCTATATCTATATATATATATATAAGATAAGATAAGATAAGATAAGATAAGAATAACTTTATTATCTCCAACTGGAGAAATTTGGTCAGGTGCATTATCACAACATAGACAAGTAAACAACATGGGGACCGTAACTGTAAAAGCCAACAACAGCCCCTACAAATATTACGAAGATACATATGTAAAAAATATCACATACATCGTTTCATACATATATCCACACACTGCAGGTAATAACTAGTATTCTTAATGTAAAAACAGAAAGAATTAAGAAACATTATTTGAATATAATTATAAACATAGCCTACTATACTGCACATTGATTATAATAGACAGATAAGATAAGAATAAAGATGAATTGCGGAAAACCACAACCAGATAATCAGCACACACCCGCACCCCCCCCCCCACCCACCCACCACACACACACACACGCACACACACACAAACACAGAACTGAAGTAGGACTAGGAAGAGAGGGAGAAGGAATAACAAAGTATGCTTGTAGACCAGCATTTAGAATTAAAAAAAATTTTAAAAAGTGCTGAAAGCATTTCTGTTGCCATTTTTTTTAAAACACATTTCATGACGTAAGAACATTGTGGTTAATACTCTGTGTCGAGTTCACCCTACTATTCTGAAACATGTCAACATTTACGTGATGTGAAAGACTGACATACAATGGACCATGATCATATTTTGGAGATCATGCGCAGGCAAAAGTCTTCTGGAAGTCAAATGAACAAGAAATCAACAATGAATGTAGAAAAAAAACACAAAAAAAGAAAAAGAAAAGAAAAGAAAAAGTAAAAATAAAATGAAATAAAAAAAAAAGAAAAAAAAAGAAGAAGAAAAAAAAGAGCCTTGAATGGGAAATGATAGCTGTCGCCGAAACGATGCCCATATTCAGGCTCGTGTTCATCTTGCTGCTTGTACTATTTTACATTTATTAATGTAAAACGAGAGAAAACACTTTTATCAGTTCATCATACGTTACTGAAAACCGGCCGTGACAGATGCGAAAACGAATAATACACTGCTTTTAATTCATCGTTAAATCCTATACTATACCCACATTTTATATTACTATAAAGACGGTTCATGAGAAACCGAACAGCGTTTAAAACGAAACTACAATGGTACTCCTATCTCTGGTGAAAAAAGAAAAAAACAACAACAACAAAAAAAACAACAAAAAAAAGAAGAAAAAAAAAAGAAGAAAAAAAAATCCAATCTAATCGTGAGAAGAAAAAAAATGTAACAGATTTTTTTTATAAACATGCGAAGTGACCATGCAAGGAATTTGGCAAGCGTATGTCGAGTCATATTGAACAAACATCGTTTCAGTGGAAAGATTGACTCCATTGGTTTCTCTGCGTGACAGCTTTTCAAACACTTTTGTTTGTTTGTTTGTTTGTTTGCTCAGTATTTTTGTTTGTTTATTTGCCTTTGTTA
>NC_134879.1:34355460-34370460 GCF_041734735.1 Babylonia areolata
AATGAGCACGTGCTTCACAGTTTGACAGCTCGTCATATGGAATACATCGAGGGACTTCCCCTTTTAACAAGTAGAAAAGAAAAGTGTGCCCCGTAAACAGTCTGCATGCACAACACAGATTCCTCCTTGCGGTTTTTCAAGAAGGTTTGCAAGAGACTTTTACAGAGGAGACACATTGTTCCTGCAAATAAAGGTGGGTACAGTACAGGTAAAAAGTTGGGAAAAAGCGACTGTTTTTACGTATGGGTATATACTGGATTTCAAAAGAAAAGAAGCAACGTGAACAGTAGCATCTGAGTTGTAAGATGTATACACACCAAAGTCCAGTTTGGAATGTTCCTGGGTTTGTGCACTAACAAGAAGGACAGCAGATCAGAAAATCAGTTGCCGTGTGTGTGTGTGTGTGTGTGTGTGTGTGTGTGTGTGTGTGTGTGTGTGTGTGTGTGTGTGTGTGTGTGTGTGTGTGTGTGTGTGTGAGCAAGCGTGTCAAACTTTAACTGTGGCATTTTCATAGTGACCTCAAGTGGCACGTGGCAAGCATACTGAGATGTCCAAGTTCCAGGTCATCACTGGGATAACAGTTGGAGCTGACGTCTTACATTCCATCTCAACCCAACAGGTCATCGTAGACTGCATGATCTCTGAGGATTATCAGGACCGTATGCCAAGGTCATAACTGAGACAGCATTGAACAGAAAAAAAGATACGAAATTTGTGTTAGTTCGCGCAAGATTGCAGGTTCAAGAGAGACAACGGTCGGGCATCCAGTTGTCGATAAGTTTGGCAAAGTGTTTGGTCATGCTCAGAACAAACCTTCTGCTGCCAAGGTCATCAGAGGTGAAATACAATATCACAGCATGGTGTAATGGCGAAAGATAGTGATTCATGATGATGTATACGGCAGCGCTTGGCTCTTTCGTCCACTTCCTGTCAAACCTTGTACGCTGATTGGCTATTGCCATCCCACTGAGACAAGCACACATGTTTTTTTCCTTAGACTATATAAACCTACTTCATAAAACTGGACAAATACCTTCATCTGTCACCACGTTAATACTACAGACAAGAAAACGAAAAAAGAAAGAAACAACAACAAAAAAACAACATCACCTTTCGTGAATGATTTTTAAAATCTCTCTCGATCCTCTTGCAATGTCAATCTGGAAGTGTCGGGCAATAATGGTTTTAGATCAGCATCAGTAATCACTCAACGGCAATAAATTATTATGTATTTGTAAAATTTCCACCTTCACATATTAATTGAGTCATGATTCGAAATAACTTTCCTTTTCTGCTTTCCGAAAAGTCATTTACATTTACTGATTTTTTTTTTTTTACCCAAAATTTTCCCTGCTTGATTCTTCACCTTCCATATGCCAGGTCCTGTGAACACATAGGGTTAATTATTCCAACCTTGCTTTGTCTCAGTCCCTTACTGTCTTTCAGTTTGTTTCTTTGGGGGGCCTTTCGCATCCTTCGGGATGAAGATGGATAAACTGGGTAAGATAGCAGCAACGCACTCAGTCATGGGAATGAGGATTGGACAAGTCGTGCGCGAACGCGCATACAGACAGGCAGACAGACACACAGACACAGTGTGTGTGTGTGTGTGTGTGTGTGTGTGTGTGTGTGTGTGTGTGTGTGTGTGTGTGTGTGTGTGTGTGTGTGTGAGTGTGTGTGTGTGAACTTCTTCTTCTTCTTGTTGTGTGTGTGTGTGTGTGTGTGTGTGTGTGTGTGTGTGTGTGTGTGTGTGTGTGTGTGTGTGTGTGTGTGTGTGTGTGATCTTCTTCTTCTTTATTATGTCTTTATTATTATCATCATGATGAGTATACATCATTATCATTATTAGTAGTAGTAGCTGAAGTGGTAGGATTAATGTGTGTGTATGTGTGTGGCTGTTAGTGTGTGCAAGCGCATTTGTGTGTGTGTGTGTGTGTGTGTGTGTGTGTGTGTCTGTGTGTCTGTGTCTGTGTGTCTGTGTCTGTGTCTGTGTGTCAGCTTATGCGTATCTGTATGTGTTTGAGCAGTCTCTCCAGCATTGATAAAAAAAACAAACCATTATGATACGTCAGCAGTGCATTTCATCCAAGGTGGTGTGGTATGTGTGGGAGGGGGGCGGGGGGGGGGCGGGGGAGGGGGGGGGAGTGGAGGCGGGTAGGTGCGGGAGGCGGACGGGGGTTGGGGGGGAGGTGTAGGGGAAGTCCGTCCACTTCCACCGAACCCCCATCCCCATCCTCCAACCACCATACCCCCAACCCCCCTCGCCCCCCCCCCCTCTTTTTTTTTTTCACTTGTGCAAGCTCCAAGCCGTTCAGCTCAGCCCCAGTGTTGAAGCCTCGGCACAGAGAACCCCGGGGCATTGTGCACAGGGCGGATCGGCGACAATCCGGGGGCCATTTTGCACCACACCCCCGCCCGATGCCGACAGAGCGGCAGCCCCGCAAACAAGCCAGGGGGAAGCAGCTCGCCGGAAAATCAGGTTAGGGCCGACGCGTTTTGGAGGACTTGACTTGTCTAAACGGATTACCTCGCCCGTCCAGGCCCCCTCTATTTTTCGCGCCCAGATGGAGAAATCGAATTTGTTTGTGCAATTAGGAAGCGGGAATGCGAACGAATCAAAAGCGAATATAAATCTAATCAGCGGGAAGAAAGCGGCGGATTAAGACTCGGGCCAGAGGAGAAGAAGGGAGGAGGAGGGTAGGGTGGGGGAGTTTGAGGGTGGGGGTGGGGGCTGGGTGGAGAGGGCAGGGGGTGGGGGCAGGGGGGGGAGGCAATAGAAGCCAGCCACCTGAAGATGAAGATGGGAAAGGAAGAAGAGTTGTTGAAGAAAGGGAAGAGGGGATGAGGGGTGGGGGGGGGTGGGTGGGAGAGGGGAGGGATCAATAAAACCTTGCACAGGGCTTCTATCCTCCCCCCCCCCCCGCCCCCCTCCTCCCGTCTCTCTCTCTCTTCGACTTTCTTTCTTCCCGTCTTCATCTTCTTCCCCTGTCCATTCCCCCCCCTTCCAAACCCCCACGCCCCACCCCCTCTCCTCCAATCCACGCCCCCCCCCTCCACCCGCCCCCCTCTCCCCGACTTTCTTTCTTTACTTCCGTCATCATCTTCTTCCCCTCTCCCCCCTCCCCCCCACCCCCTCCCCCTCCAATCCATCCCCCCCTTTTCTTCTGGCCGGCTCTTCTTCACAAATTCTGGGCCCGGTGCTCATAGCCTGTCGATGAGTGCTTCCCCAGATGAAGTTTTCCCAATATAATTTACGTTGATATATTGTGCCCACCCCTCCTCCTTTCTCCTCTGCTCCCCCCACCCCACCCAGTTTTATGACAGTGCTGCTGACAGATTGTCTCCCTTCCTCTGTCGTCTGCATGCAAGGTTGAAGGAGGTGAGGAGTGGCGGTGTCGGATTCTTGGAGAAAGGGGTTTTCCGGGAGGTGGTTGTGGGGGGTAGGGGAAAGGGAATTGGCCTCGACCCTTGCCGCGTTAATCCCGTTTGGCGCAACAACAGTTTTGCTGATCCTCTGCACGAAATCTCCTGCCACTTGTCTCAGAGTGTCCTCCTCCTCTTCTTCTTTCCTCAAGCCCCCCGACCCCCACCCTACATCCCCCCCTCTCTCTCTTTCTCTCTTTCTCCTCCTCCCTCTCTCTGAGGGTGGCAAAGAGAGCGGGACAGACAGTGCGATCTTGAGGGCGAGTGGCGGTAATCGGATTGTGGCTAATAGTGGCGCAATACACAGCCCGTCAGGCCAGACCGGGGCTGACGATGATTGGGTCTATATGCCGCCCGTGCCCTGCTCCCCCCCCCCCCCCCCCACACCCCAAACCCCCACACCACGCCCCACCTCAGCCCCTTCCACCCACCCACCCACCCCTACCCTTACCCCCACTGACTCCCCCCAGCCTTTACTTTGTCGGCCCACGTTCTTGTGTTGTTGTGTTGCAGCCTGTAGTAGTGGTACCATCGCCGCCCTCTGTGGTTCTGTCTCTGTCTGCCTTTTCTGTCCGAGAGGGGGTACGTGGGTGGACTGAAAATATTGCACTCACACGTACAAATAATGCCCGTGCGTGTGCGAGTAGAATGATTATATTATTACACACGGTCGAACGTATTTTACTACATACAAATACGCCGCACGCGCGCTTCACTGACGTACCGCCGGGGACAGAAACACACTCAGACACAGACATAGACAGACAGACAGACACAGAGACCTACCTGCACACACAAACCAGAAATCCGACAGATTCAAACAACAAGTAGTATATACAGCTGCATAATAATAGATTCGTAAGTTTCATTGTGTTAGCCCCCCCCCCCTCCTCTCTCTCTCTCTGGTTTGTGTTTCTGGCAATATAATGATGAACACACACACACACACACACACACACACACACACACACACACACACACACACACACGGTATTATAAACCTTCCGTCAACAAGAAAAAAGAAATGCCTCAGCATGGATTTCAAGTTAATACACAGCATGCATCTTTAACACAAAATGCAAAAACTGAAGATGAGTGTTGCGTGTTTGTTCGCAAGTTGAGTTGGAGTCTTTTATAGCCTTTACTGGAATGGATATGTGGCCCAAGAGAGAGAGAGAGAGATAGATAGAGCGAGAGAGAGACAGAGAGAGAGAGAGACAGACAGACAGACAGAGACATAGTGACAGAGAGAGAGAGAGAGGATACGAATACGAATAGGAATACGAATGGTTTATACAGCAAAAGCCTTTGCCCCTTGTGAAAGGGTGTAGGGACAAATCAAATCCTGTCATTTTCTTCTTTTTTTCTTTTTATTTTTTTTTTTTTTAGCAAGCATCATGTCAGAGCAATTTCCCTGATCCTAAATGCTTTATACCGGTAAAGACACAAGTTTCGAACGGTTTTAGCATTTTTGTTTTGTACGGGCCATCAATAAATCTAAAACCTACAGACATTCGGGCTTTTAGTGAACTTCCGGGCGATATATTTGTTTCCAATAAATTCTACAAATGGACAACAGAGAAGAAAATACATTTCAAAGAGAGAAAGGGGGCGGGGGAGGGGGGGGGGCAGAGAGAAAGGAGAAAGAGGGTGAGAGAAGAGAAAGAGGGAGAGAGAGAGGGGGGAAGAGGAGAGAGGGAGAGGAGAGAGAGCAAGAGAGAGAGAGGAGAGAGAGCGAGGGGGGTGGGGGTGGGGGTGGGGGTAGGGGTGAAGGTGGTACAGACAGGAAGCACAGCGAAACACCACACACCTGGAAGAGGCCTGACAGGGACAGTTCCAGACCCCCGTTACCTCACCCCATCCACCCCTCACCCCCCCTTTCCTCCCCCCCTCCCTACACACACACAACAAAGACCTGCCCTGTCTTCAGTCGTGCCCGGAATCCTCCACAAGTCAGGTCCTCGACATGACGGTTACCCACTGACCAGCCTACTAAAAGTGTTTATACATGCAGTGTGTGGTGTGTCTACCTCGCGGTCACTGCTCAAAGAAGGGACACTCAGATGAAAGCATTCACCAACAGCAAGGGGTCTCCAGAACATCCACCCCTCCCCTCCCCTCCCGTCCTCTCTATACCCCTCAAGGCTCAGCCTGCTTCTTCTCGCTTCACTTCTGTCCCATTCTTCTCGAACAAGACACATCTTCTGTGAGGGAGGGAGGGAGGAAGAGAGAGGAATGGGTGGGGGGGGGGGGGTGGGGGGGGCTTGGGGGAGGCGGGGGGTGGGGTGGGGGGCCTGGAGGAATGTAAGGAGCGGTAGGGTGTCCGTCTCAACAGCGTGAAAAGAAAGCCCGTGATGGGTTCCGTTCCTGCCTGGATAATAATAAGCGTTGACGGCATTCTACGAATGCCCATCTTTCCCTTCCTGCAGGCCCCGAGAAGAAGAATGTTTGGCCAGGGTGAGGTGGCTGCTGAGGAATCAAAGAGGTCTGGCACCGGAGGGTCTGGAGGGAGGTATAGAGCGGCTGTCGGGCTGTGGGGCTGTGCGGTGACCGGTGCCAGCTGTGGGGTCAGGGGGGTGGATGACGTAACGATGATTACCGTCCACTTGGGTCCGGCCAAAAGGCTGTTGCATCGTAGTAGTAAATGCAAAGCCAACTTTTGCCCCGACACCAGTTCTTTTCACTGTCTGTCTGCACTTGTTTCGATACTTTATGATTCTTCTTCTTCTTCTTCTTAATTTGTTTTAATCTTTTCTTTTCTTCTTTTTTTTTTGTGGGATGTGGTGGGGGTGGGGGTGGGGGTGCGGGTTAGTTTGAAGTATATCTTTGCAAGAGATGCCCGGGACAACAGCGATCGCACAGTGTACTCGGTAGCCAAGGAAGAAATTGAGTTTTTATAACATATCACACTTACTGGATATTGCAGACATCTGGATTAGAATATCAATTTTCCCATTTGAATGTTATCATAGAACTTATAAGGACTGAGTATGATCGTCCATAAGCTGCAATTAAATGACTATAAGACTGAATCTATACTAGCTTTTCCACGAAATATTTTTTCAAGTCCTCTTCCTGACTCCGTAGTGATCGCAACGAAATCAGAAGAGGAAACACATCTTTCTTTTTTTTTTCTTCTGTTCGCGATCTTGGTGTAGTTGTTGACCAGTCTCTTTCCTTCCAACAGCACACTTCTAACATTTGTAAAACTGCTTGTCTGGAAGTGTGTAGCAACAGTTATATCCGTCACCATCTCTCTACAAGGGAGGAAGGTGGCAGAATGGTTAAGACGCTCAGCTGCCAATACAGAGAGTCCGTGAGGGTGTGGGTTCGAATCCCGCTCTCGCCCTTTCTCCTAAGTTTGACTGGAAAATCAAACTGAGCGTCTAGTCTTTCGGATGAGACGATAAACCGAGGTCCCGTGTGCAGCACGCACTTGGCGCACTGAAAAAGAACCCATGGCAACGAGAGTGTTGTCCTCTGGCGAAATTACGTAAAATGAAATCCACTTTCATAGGTACACAAATATGTAAGCATGCACTCAAGGCCTGACTAAGCGCGTTGGGTTATGCTGCTGGTCAGGCATCTGCTCAACAGATGTGGTGTAGCGTGTATGGATTTGTCCGAACGCAGTGACGCCTCCTTGAGAAAGTGAAACTGAAACTGAAACTCTCTACTGATGCAATCGTAACATTTGTGTGCGCATTCGTTCTAAATCTAAGTATGGATTGCTGTACTGATGCAGTCGTAACCTTTGTGTGCGCATTATTTCTCTCAAGTACGGATTGCTGTGCTGATGCAATCGTAACCTTTGTGTGCGCATCCGTTCTCTCATGTATGGATTGCTGTACTGATGCAATCGTAACCTTTGTGTGCGCATTCCTTCTCTCAAGTATGGATTGCTGTACTGATGCAATCGTAACCTTTGTGTGCGCATTCGTTCTCTCAAGTATAGATTGCTGTACTGATGCAATCGTAACCTTTGTGTGCGTAATCATTCTCTCAAGTATGGATTGCTGTACTGATGCAATCGTAACCTTTGTGTGCGCATTCATTCTCTCATGTATGGATTGCTGTACTGATGCAATCGTAACCTTTGTGTGCGCATTCGTTCTCTCATGTATGGATTGCTGTACTGATGCAATCGTAACCTTTGTGTGCGCATCCGTTCTCTCAAGTATAGATTGCTGTACTGATGCAATCGTAACCTTTGTGTGCGCATCCGTTCTCTCAAGTATAGATTGCTGTACTGATGCAATCGTAACCTTTGTGTGCGCATCCGTTCTCTCAAGAGCGATTGCTGTATGATTTTTTTTTGTCGGTCTTCTCAGATATTTGTGAGAACTCAACGATAACGCTGCCAGACTCATTTGCAATGTTTCTAAATCTGACCAAGATTCCCCCCCCTCTCAGTCTCTCCACTAGATGACTATTTCTGCATCGAATAGACCAGTCCGAGATGTCCACTCTGACATTTGCAGTCAGCGGCTCTGGACCAGACTATCTTTCTCCTGATCGGTTATAAAATTATACTATGCCTCGCCAGCTCTGCTTTTCTTCTTATTATTCTCGATTTCACAAGACTTGATTTCTCAAGACACCTGATTTCTCATGATATCTGATTTCTCAAGACACCTGATTCCTCATGATACCTGATTCCTATAGACACCTGATTTCTCATAGACACCTGATTCTTCATGATACCTGATTTCTCAAGACACCTGATTTCTCATGATATCTGATTTCTCAAGACATCTGATTTCTCGTGATACCTGATTTCTCATGATACTTGATTTCTCATGATACATGATTTCTCGTGATACCTGATTTCTCATGACACCTGATTCCTCATGATACCTTATTTCTCAGGATACGCGATTTCTCATGAACCTGACTTTTCATGATACCTGATTCCTCAAGACACCTGATTTCTCAGATACCTGACTTCTCATGATACCTGATTTCTCAAGATACCTGATTTCTCAAGATACCTGACTTCTCATGATACATGATTTTTCAAGACACCTGATTTCTCATGATACATGATTCCTACAGACACCTGATTTCTCAAGACACTGATTCTTCAAGATACCTGACTTCTCAAGACACTGATTCCTCATGACACCTGATTTATCAAGGACACCTGATTTCTCATGATACCTGATTCCTACAGATACCTGATTTCTCAAGACACCTGATTCCTCATGATACCTGATTCCTCAAGACACCTGATTTTTCAAGACACCTGATTTCTCAAGACACCTGATTTCTCATGATACATGATTTCTCGTGATACTTGATTTCTCATGATACCTGATTTCTCACATTACCTGATTTCTCAAGACACCTGATTCCTCATGATACCTGATTTTTCAAGACACCTGATTTCTCATGATACATGATTTCTCATGATACCTGATTCCTAGAGACAACTGATTTCTCAAGACACCTGATTTCTCATGATACTTGATTTCTCAAGACACCTGATTTCTCAAGATAGGTATACCTGATTAATCTCAAGACACCTGATTTCTTAAGACACCTGATTTCTCATGATTACTGATTTCTCAAGACAACTGATTTCTCAAGATACCTGATTTCTCGAGATAGGTATACCTGATTAATCTCAAGACACCTGATTTCTCAAGACAGATATACCTGATTTCTCAAGATACCTAATATATTTCTCATGATACCTGACGTCAGAACCAACACTCTCGGACGAAAATATCCTTCATTTCAAGCCTGGAGGCGCGGAACAGACAATGACAACTTCAACACTGACTCCCTCGACACTCCCGTCTTCTCTCAGTGAGAGGGTTGCTTGTGTCGTGTCCACCCAAAAGTATATAGTCCCTGTAGTGACAAGTGTGGTATGCTTGACTAAGTGAGTATAATATGTTTCCATAATCATGTCTACGAGTATGCATGCATGTGTGAGTGTGAGCGGGTAGGGGTAAATGAATATATGCTAATTTATCTCTCTACCTATCTGTATATATATATATATATATATATATATATATATATATATGGAATCTATCTATCTATCTATATCTATCTATATCTTATTGTGTATATGTGCACCATTGATGTAATATGTGATAAGTTAAGTACCTCAAACAGTTTTCTGGATATGCAAGTATGCATTCTTCTTCTTCTTATTATTATCATTATTATCATTGTCATAATCATTGTTATTCCATGATCATCCATGACGTTGTTTCAACGTTAAATTCTATGTCTGGTGAAAATGCACAAACATCAAAGCCAACCGGT
Organism: Babylonia areolata; assembly: GCF_041734735.1. Classification (NCBI taxonomy): domain Eukaryota; kingdom Metazoa; phylum Mollusca; class Gastropoda; order Neogastropoda; family Buccinidae; genus Babylonia; species Babylonia areolata. The sequence goes on from NC_134879.1 coordinate 34,365,163, forward strand.
TTCGAAAAGAAACCAAAAAAAGTTTGAATAAAAGTCTCAATTCTTTTTACGGCTATTCCAAAGGATTACAATGGAGGAGGATGAAGACCGGGATGGAAGAAGAAGCAGAAGAAGCAGCAGCAGCAGCAGCAGAAGAAGAAGAAGAAGAAGAAGAACAACAACAACAACAACAACAACAATGTTAATAACAAAAATAACAGCAATAACGACGGCGACGACGATAACAAGTGCAGTTAAGTTTCACGATGAATCGGCTGACGCCGGCTCTGAATGAAGGTCAAGGTGATCAGGATTTGAGTCTTGAAGGTCACGTTGCTCGAGGATGGTACAGTCTTCACACGAAGAACAATAGTAATAATAATGGTATTTATATAGCGCTGAATCTTGTGCAGCGACAAATCAAAGCGCTTTCGCACCAGTCATTCACACGAATGCATAACTCTAAAACTGGAGAAACTAAAAACAAGGAAGAGGCAGGGAAGGGAGGCTATTTTGGGAAGAGGTGGGTTTTAAGGCCAGACTTGGTAGAGCTGAGTGTGAAGACTTGACGAAGCGAAAGAAGAAGTTCACTCGTAGAACAACATGAGAGTAACAGTAACACTGTCTTGGCCAAACGTCTAATATAAAGCCGAGCTGTAACGACCAATCAAAATGTCGCTCTCTAACAAGCTCAAGTGGGGTCTCTTTACGCGGTCCGTCACGCCGTCTCTCTATCTCGTATCGTCTCCTTGGGAACAGATACCACCCAGCTCTCACGCACGGCTCTCTTTCTATCTGCCGCTAAAACGGCCAGTGGTCAGCTGAGGACCAATTAGCAGCGGCGGCTAACAGGCCTACGGGGCTTTGAGGTCACCTCCGTGGACCTGACGCCGGCCCTTCTACACCCGATAACAGCAGGCCCCAAGGGGGAGATAAGCGAAGAGAGGGGGAGATAACCACTGGCAGGACTCAAAGAGAACACGCGGGGGGTCGTTCCGTCCGCTGACATCAAAGCGTCATGGCGGGGTGGGTGTCGTTTTAACGCGTTGTCCGCGAGGACACAAAACTCAGCTGCGACTCATCCTAACTAGCAAACCCCTATCTCTCTCTCACCTCCCTCTCTTTGCTGTAACCGCCCCCCTCACCTCTCTCCTCGATCTAATTACTCCGTGCACCTCCCCCTTCCAACGCTGACTCCCATACCCACCACACTCCACCCCCCCTGCAGCTGCAGGTGGTGAGCAAGTGCAGATAATTGCTGATCGGATCATTTGTGATATGTTGTATGACTGTGTTATATTGTATTGAACAAGACAATACAATACAGACAAAATTAATGGTGTACAATGTGTGTGTGTGTGTGTGTGTGGTAAGTTTGAACGACATTTAACTGCTTGTTGTGTAACTTTACGCCACCATTGGGGTGATGTCTGACGTATGGGCAATGATGACTATGACGACGACGATGATGATGACGACTATGATTCGGTGTGTGGATCATGTGATCCCTGAAAGTTTCGCGAGAACGATGGTGTAGGAGTGAGATGAAGAGCTTCCCCAGCAGCGATCGACCAGCCCCCAGAAGCCATTGGGGAGTGGGGGAGGAAACCAGACCGTCAGTACGATAGGAGTCATCAGGTGCACAGCCACACATACCTTTCCGTAACCTGGTTTAACTCTCTCCATACGAACGGCGAAAGAGACGACGTTGACAGCGTTTCACCCCAATTACCATCATCAAAATATTGCAAGCGGAAGGTTCTTACACTGAAGGCGTGAATGTTGACAAAGAATACCACAATTCTGACGACGGAAGCTAAAGGTTGGATCATTCCGACACCCACTGGACATCCGACGGGTCTGTGTAGCGGAGAAGAGAGGACTGGCCGTACTGAGTGAGTTGAAAGGGAGCAAGCGTGTCTATTTTCTGATACTTTGAGAACTTCACCTCCCCTCCCCCCCCCCCACCATTATCCAGAACCGCAGCTTTTTTTTCTTCGTTTTTTTTTTTTGGCTTGTGGATTGCATCTATAATAATCTTATTCATACCTATTGAGAGAGAGAGAGAGAGAGAGAGAGAGAGAGAGAGAGAGAGAGAGAGAGAGAGAGCAGGGGGTACACTTAATAGTCCGTCATGTAATTTTCTGAGCCACTGCAACGCATACACTCTCAACATAAAGCAGATATGATGATCATTCCACCCGGTTGTATACGATTATGGAAACTATGTTTTACGTTGTTGTAGCCCACCCTCCTTCCCCACAATATACAGCAACAACAATAAAAAGGTCATAGCACACATGTCAACGTGAATACACACATACAGCCTTCAGATGCAGGTATAAACAACACACACACACACACACACACACACACACAGGGTGGTAAAGGTGGTGATGGGAGAGAGAGCAGGAAGAGTGAAGATGGGTTTTGGGTGATTTTTGAGAGTCGAGCGAGGGAAGGGGTAGGGGGGGGGGGGGGGTGGGGTAGGATCTGATGGGGAGGGTGGAAAAGTGAGAGGGAAGGTAGAGGGAAGTGGGTGGTGGTGGTGGTGGGGTGTGTGGCGGGGCTTGGGGGTAGGGGGGGGGGGGGCAACAGTTTTCAGCCGTGTCAATTAACTCTTTCTTCGCATCAAGGGAATTTTGCAAGCCACGAAAAGGCAGTGTCATCTTGTTTCGTTAATGTCTTTTCCGCTGAGGTGAAAACGAGGCTGCGCGCGTCATGGGTTCATGGCAAGGTTAATCACTTCGTCATATTACAGAGGACAGTATTTCACGTCACACTGCTCAGGATAATGTCCCCCTCTTTTTTTCTTCCTTTTTTTTCCCCCCTTTCTTTCTTTCTTAAATGGGAGAAGTGTATGGGGGATGAGGCGAGAGCTGAGAAACACGGAACAGAATGGACAGGGAGAGTGAGGGGGGAGTGTGTGTTGTGTGTGATGGGGGGTTTCGTAGGGGTGGCAGGGTCAGTTTTGTGTGTGTGTGTGTGTGTGTGTGTGTGTGTGTGTGTGTTCATCTGTCGGTGTGTGTGTGTGTGTCGGTGTGTGTGTGTGTGCCGGGGAGGGTGGGGGTGGATGGGAAATGAGGTGGTAGAGATCGGTGGGGAGGATGAGAGGAAGAAACTGTTCAGTTCCGGAGAGGAACGAAGTATGGTGGCGGTATAGGGACGTGTGTGGGTCTGTGGGGATTGGGGTTCTCTCTTATCCATTCCCCCCTCCCCCCTCTCTCTCTCTATTGAGCATCGTAAGCAAAGTATTGACATCAATTTTGAATAAAAGATTATATGACTGGGCTGAAAGGGAAGGGAAGATTGTAGAAGAGCACGCTGGTTTTAGGAAGAAATACTCCACATTTGATCATAGTTTTACTCTGTGTAATATGATGCAAAAATGTCTCTATGGCACGAAGAAGAGCAAACTATATATCGCATTCATTGATTACATGAAGCTTTTGATTCAGTTAATCGTGACAGTTTTTGGGCAGTACTTCAAAAGATGAAAACGTCAACTAAAATGATCCGAATGCTCAAAGGAATGTATAGCTCCGAACAGTCCTGTGTTCACTGGGGTCCTGTTATATCAGAATTCTTGGACTGCCCGGCTGGAGTAAAACAAGGCTGTTTGTTATCTCCAGTGCTATTTTCAATCTTGACTTCCGAAGTTGCTGATGAGGTTAATGAAAATAGAAAACATGGTTTTTAGTTCATACCTGGTTTACAAGAAATATTTATCCTGCTGTTTGCAGATCACATTGCTTTATTTTCTTCACTCCAGCTGGATTACAAAATCAAATGAACAATCTTGAAAAAGCATAAAAAAACCAACCTTTCAGACTAAAAGTAAATCTGAGTGAAGCGAAAATAATGATTTGTAGAAAAGGTGGTCACTTGTCAAAAGCTGAAAAAATGTTTTTATGATGGTGAGGGAATTGAAATTGTAAACAGTTATAGATACTTGGGTTTCTGCTTGACTACCAAACCATCTTTTGTTTCTGCGTTAGAAGAATATGTGGGCAAAGCAAAAGGCAGGGTGGTCGAAATCATGCGTACAATGTAGAATCTTAGGAGCATGGATACGGTTGTGTTAAAGACTGTTTGATGCAAAAGTGAAATCCATGTTGGTGTATGCATCAGAATTATGGGGAACTATGCGTTTTAAAACACTAGAATCAGTTCATTTATAAACGATTTTTGAATGTAAGCCCCAAAACGCCGAACGCAATGGTATACGGTGATACAGGTAGGTATCCTCTGTACATTGATAGCTGCATTAGCGCACTACGATACTGGTTGTAACTACAACAGATGCCCATAACGAGAATTCCAAGACAAGTGTATTATTATGAGTGTGAACAAGATGACCAGCTGCCAAAATGATTACTCAAGATATTGGGCGTCTACAATAAAGCGCTGTTTGGATGTTTATGGATTTTCTGAAGTTTGGTTTAATGGTGGTGTAGGAAACGAGAAAGATTTCCTTAGAACATTTAAACAACGTATGGTGGACTGATATAAAGAAGACTGGTCAAACAAACTATATAGTAGTGAGTGCTATGAAACACACCGTTCCTTCAAATAATTGTTGTAGCCAGAAAAATATTTATTTGATCTTCCATTTCCAAATTCAGATAGTCTTTCATTAAATTCATATTTGAAGTAAACGAACTTGAAGTTAATGAGCGTTATAAGGATAGCCTGAAAAACTATACCTTTTGTGGAGGGTACGAATATGAAATTCGTGTACTGGCAATTTGTCCACAATACGATATTCTGAGAAAGAAATACTTATCCAAGCACATACAAAATTTAAGGATTGCCATATTACCCCACTTACTTCAAATGTCAACAGCATCGTGTCAAGAGATGTAGCAACGTTTATCTTTTTATGCGTTAAAACAGAGAGCAGAAAGCGCTTAGTCTTAGATGAAAGACATGTTTCTCAATTACCCTTAGCTTTTTATTAGTTTTGTTATATCATCAATTTATTCTTTCTAACATTTGGTTTGGTTTTCATATGTGTGTATAACACGTGCATTCATATGTATACAAGTCGGTGGCCTTACATTAAAACAGTTCTGAGTTCTCTCTCCCTCTCTCTATATATCTCTCTATCACTCTCTCCCTCTCTATCTCCCCCCTCTGTCTCTCTCTCTCCCCTTTTTCTCTCTCTCCCTCTCTCTCTCAAAACAAATCCAAAAACAGACAACAGCAAAAACAAAACAATAACAATAATGAAAAGTGAAAAACAAAACCCCAAAACAACAAACAACATCAAAACACACTCCCAAACCTTCATTTTGTCACACCTTCTGAAACATGACG